>NC_140285.1:4436174-4438674 GCF_964030765.1 Micromesistius poutassou | reverse complement strand
AGATCTTCCGTTACCAATAATGCTGAATCAGGATGATCGCACCTCGCCACGAATGTAAACATTACAGTAGCACCTGATTCCAAAAGGTGCTCGTGCTAATGCTATTGTTTATTCGTGGGTGCACTACAATAATGCTCAAAGCTCTTTGGCAGAAGTGACACAAAAGTCGACAAATTAGCATAGGTTTATGTCAAACAAGCAGAAACGATAATGGCTTGATCACCACACCCGATATTGTCCTTTAAAGGTGCAGAAAGCTGAAGTGTAAATGACAGGTTTATACCTTGTTAAAATTCACTTTTTTCAAAATGGCACCCCAGTGCAATATTAAAAAAAGTGCCATTTTAAGATCCAATGTCATCTTGTGCATTACTTCAACTCAACTACCCATTGCTTCTATGGTAACCCGTTTAGCTGCACCTTGTAGCTTTGAGTTGAGGTGAAACAATCTTTTAACATTCTGTCATCAAATGGGGTTTGTGTCCCGGAATCACGACCGGGAAGGTCACAGCGAACCCCGACTGAGACGCCCACTCTCCGTCTCTGTGGTGAGACACTGGGGTCACAAAGGTCAAGTCTGCTGGATGGAGACACTCTGGAACCAGGAAACACAAACATAAACTATACCCACACACACACACACACACACACATTTGCACGCACGCACACACACACACACACACACACACACACACACACACACACACACCACACACACACATACACACACACACACACACACACACACACACACATTCTTGCTCACAAGTGCACACACACACCCACACACACAGACACACATCCTTGCTCGTAAGCACAAACACACACGCACGCACGCACGCACACACACACACACACACACACACACTGAGCAGAATACAGCAATGTCTCTCTCCTCCCATGCCCTTGAGCACGGAGGCATTAGAGCTGTAGTTAGAGAACACCCAGCAGGACGGGGGGAAAGACAGCTGGTACCGAGGAAAACATTGGTGAGATAGCGAGGTTTGCCATCAACTTATCGATGTCGGCCTTGCAATCACTGCACTATCTATATAGTTATTTAACTGTTTGCCCCGTTTTATAGTGTTAGTTGGATCCTTCAGACAGAGCTGTCTTCATCAACATCTAATGTACAGCTGGGTCCTGGTCCTGAGAGGCATGACGAATAACTAGCATTCTTAACCAATTAAAGGGCACCCTAACCAACCCACTAACTGAAATTATTTTGTAGGTTATCTTTAATTGCTAGTTCGTTTTTTTATCCAAAGCAAATTTCATCAAAGCCTAATTGTTCATTCTTTTTTTTCTTTTTTTTCTTGTGAACTCTTTCAAACTGTTTTATCCGTAGAAATTATCACCTATTCAACAGTACAAAGTATTCAAATTTATTTAGAAATATTTAATGTAATCAATTCTGTGGAAACTAATGAGACAAATAAATTATATCAGGGAAGAGAGAGAGAGAGAGAGTGATTTATACAACACCAGAGAGAGGAACTGAGAAGTCTGAAACTTTCACCCTAACCTTGACTCTGCACTGCAACAAAGAGAGAAGTGCTAATGGAGGGGAGACAGGGGGGGGGGGGGGGGGGGAGTTGAAGTACGGGTGAAGTTGAGAAGCAAGGTGCATGAGGCAGACAATAGAGAGAGAGAGAGAGAGAGAGAGAGAGCGAGAGAGAGAGAGAGAGAGAGAGAGAGAAAGAGAGAGAGGGGGAGGGATGCACAATGGAGACTAAGCTAGAGAGCGAGCGAGGGGGAGAGCACGAGAGACAGATAGGGAGAGAGAGCGAGCCAACAACAGAGAGAGAGAGAGAGAGCGCGAGCGAGAGAGCGAGGTGCACAAAAGAGACAAAGAGAGAGCGGGCGAGAGAGAGCTCAAGTGAGAGGAAGAGAGAGAGAGAGAGAGAGAGAGAGAGAGAGAGAGAGAGAGAGAGAGGTAGCGAGTGGGAGAGAGATTGAGAGAGAGAATAAAGACAGAGCCATTGCCGGCGTCTGGCTGGGGATATAGGGGGGGGGGGGGGGGGAGGGGGAGGTGGGGGTGTGCCTACATACGGACAGGTGTCTCAGAAGTGAGCAGCTCAGAACGGGGCCTGTGAACATCCACCAAGCGGCCCATTATACCCTGGCAGGCACGGAGTGACAGCCAGCCGCTGCAGCGTCAGGGCGGGATCCACCGCTTCAAAGTCTTATACATATTCATCTCACTTGATGGACCCTTCACCTGTGTGCGCGCGCACACACACACACACACACACACACACACACACACCACACACACCCACACAAGTGAGTGTACACTGCACGCGATAGCCTGCATCTGAGTCTGAGTCTGTGTGTGTGTGTGTGTGTGTGTGTGTGTGTGTGTGTGTGTGTGTGTGTGTGTGTGTGTGTGTGTGTGCATGAAGGCGTGTGAGCCCATGTGCTGAAGTGTGTGTGATGAACATGCACCCTCACACACGTACACACACACGCATACACGCACACACACACACACACACAA
>NC_140285.1:4428674-4431174 GCF_964030765.1 Micromesistius poutassou | reverse complement strand
TAATTCACTTTCACTTCAGATACACTGGAATCTGGTCTGCGTTGCTGCTGCTGTGAAAAAACACCTCCAGTACAGTTGTATTCTGGCATTTAATCTACATGATCACTAATGGCATTTCATCTACATGATCAGTTTAATATTTTGTAAGGAATATGTATCTTCTTATGTGAGGAGTGTGTATATTAATATAAGGGGTGTCCGAGTGTCCTTTCACTGGATGCTGGCCCAAACATTAAAGTGTCAAAAAGACAGGAAAATTTCTTTGTATTGGGGATGCTTCATTCCAATACCCCTATTTTATCCTTAAACCTGCATAAATATCCATCCATTACTTGGGGAAAAGTAGTCTTTAAAAAGGTGGTAAATAAAACACTTTACTTGAACAAAGTAGGAAAACTGAAAACTGCTACAGCACTAATCGGCTGGCAGCAGAAACTCAAGACTGAGACCTCAAGGTGGACCAGTCCCATGTGAGACTATACTCAGGTGGTCTCAACCGTACCAGGTCCAGATGAGACTATAGTCAGGTGGTCTCAACAGGACCAGGTCCAGATGAGACTATAGTCAGGTGGTCTCAACAGGACCAGGTCCAGATGAGACTATACTCAGGTGGTCTCAACCGTACCAGGTCCAGATGAGACTATAGTCAGGTGGTCTCAACAGGACCAGGTCCAGATGAGACTATACTCAGGTGGTCTCAACCATACCAGGTCCAGATGAGACTATAGTCAGGTGGTCTCAACAGGACCAGGTCCAGATGAGACTATACTCAGGTGGTCTCAACCGTACCAGGTCCAGATGAGACTATAGTCAGGTGGTCTCAACAGGACCAGGTCCAGGTGAGACTGTACTCCATGTTTACTAGGTGTTAACAGTTCAAGGATGCAACCGACGGTCTCTTGGTTGATATCCCAGAAGGCCGTGCGGTAACATAAGTTGCCCATCTTTTTAAGTGACCACACGCACAGCATTACAGAGTTGCCATTGTAACAATAATAAATCATATTTGACGGGTCCGACATGCTAGCCTGACTCGTGCGGCAACTCCTCAGACTACATCCGTAACTTCCTCCACTAAAAAAAACCCACTCAGCCACTTGTCATGACCCCTTGCGCCGAGAGCGCTCTCTCCTATGGAGTCGCCACGGTGACGGAGGTCCACGACCTTGACGAGCTCGCTGATTATTAAGGCGGGACGGACGCCGCTGCTAATGGGCACAGGAGTGCTTTGTGTGTGTGTGTGTGTGTGTGTGTGTGTGTGTGTGTGTGTGTGTGTGTGTGTGTCATGTGATTGAGTGTCCATGACAAAAGTCAGCCAAAGTGTGTGGAGGGGCAGTATATGAGTGAGTGAGTAAGAGAGTGATTGAGTGAGTAAGTGAGTTAGGGAGTGTGTGTGTGTGTGTGTGTGTGTTTGTGTGTCTGAGCGTGTGTGTCTGAGCGTGTGTGTGTGTCCTGATTTAATCAATGTACGTGTGAGCGGGTGCTGAATGTAGCGTGTGTATAGGTGTGTATCACTTGTATGACTATGGCTGTGTCTGTGTGGCTGTGTGTGTGTGTGTGTGTGTGTCCTGGTTTCAACCTACCATTGCTGCACTCTCACATTATCATACAGAGCAGACAGAGTGCGTGTGTAGGATAGTAATACTCTCCTTTCCTCTCCCCTCCTCTCCTCCCTCTCTGTCTCTGTCTCCTCTCTCTCCGTCTCCTCGCCCTTTCCTTTCCCCTCCTCTCCTTCACTGTGTCCCCTCCTCCCCTCTTCTCTCCTCTCCATCTCATCTCCTCCCTCTTCATCTTCTCTCTCTCTAGCTCCTCTCTCTCCTCCTCCTCTCCTCTCCTCCCCTCTCCATCTCTTCTCCTTCCTCCCCATCGTCTCTCTCTCCCTTGCCTCTCCTCTCCTCCCCGTTCTCCGTTTCTTCTCCTCCCTCCTCATCTCCTCTCTCTCCGTCTCCCATCTTCTCTTTCACTGTGTCCCCTGATTTCCTCCTCTCCTCCCTCTTCTCTCCCCTCCCTCTCCTCCCTCTCCGTCTCCTCTACCTCTCCGTCTTCTCTTCTACCTTTCCTCACTCCTCATCTCCTCCCATCGCCTTCTCTTCTACTCGCGCTCTCTCTCTCCTCCCCCCCTCTCCCTCTCCAATTTCACCTCTCTCTTTCATCCCCGCCCTCTTTCTCCCTTTCTTTCACTCTCCCTCGTTCTTTCTCTTTTCCCACTCTGTCACTGTATCGCTGTGTCTCTCCCTTCCTCTCTCTGTCTCTCTCTCCCTCTCTCTCTCTCGCTCTGTCTCTCGCTGTCTCACCCGTCCACTCGCCTGCTGAGCAGTCGATATGCAATCTGTAGACTGCGCACGTACGTAAGTGGAAGTCTATCTGTGTGTGTGTGTTCTGCTGTTTTTGTGTGTGTATGTCTGTCAAAGGTGTGTATACTCAAATGGAATATAGGTTGAAGGGTTATGTCCAAGTGTGTGTGTTTGTGTGTGTGTAGTGTGTGTGTTGTTGTGTGTGT
>NC_140285.1:4422614-4425114 GCF_964030765.1 Micromesistius poutassou | reverse complement strand
GCGGGAGTCAAACCCCCTATCCGCCACTAGACTAACCCGGCGCCTCAGACGGAAACATGCCACGATCCATTGAGCTGTAGCTGTCTCTGTCATCGACACTGACCACGTTAACCCTATAGGTGTTATTGTGGGTGTATACAGCGATCTGCTATTATTGATGTGGAATGTTCCAGGCTGCGCCGCCATGACCAGGACAGGAGACCCCAGAGATAGGGAGGGCAGGAGGGTCACGCCGTCCGCTATTTAGCCGCAAAGCCCGAGAAATAGCATTGCAGCTAATAGGCTTAGAGTCATATGTGGGGCAGGTGGGTGGGGGGGGGGGGGGTTTGTGACAGCAGTGGACCTTATATCCCCCCCATCCCCTGCTGTAAATCCGGGCTTTAGCTTTCCTAAAACACGGCATGCTAGTACGGCCAAATATAACAAAGTTGACCTTATTTTTAAACACTACGCTAACGTTGTGTGACGTAGCTGTGGTGGTGGTGAGTGTGTGTGTGGGGGGGGGGGGGGGGGGGTAGGGTCTGGCCGGGTCAATAGGGTCCTCAATGTGGACATCAGCTGTCACCAGATTTAAGATACGTAAAATATCTATAGAGGTGTCTTTAGTATACTATAGACGATATTATCACATGTATACTATGCTGATATTGATATTTGACACTGTGTGTGCGTAGTATGTGTAGTAAGTAGGCTGTTCAAATGCTAGGACCAATCGGCACTCAGGGGAGGGAGTTTCAGTTCATGACGATGACGCAGTGCCAAATATGCTGATAACGATGTTAAAAGATGAACAGAAATTTGCACGGAAGGCTTTCCTCAGATTAGAATATTGTTGCTTTAATTCGGACCGGAACGGCAAGAGCTAAGAGAGCACAGATATCTCTTATTGGCTGGTTTTGGATCAATATAGGGCCATATTTGTAAATCAAACATGAATATCAGGATGGTCTCATGAGGCTCAGGTTTTATGTGGCACGTCACAATGTCATTTTCAAAGAAATCTGTCTTGATGCCCTTCTCGCCTTTCATCATCCTGGCAAGCTTAGTATCAACTGAGTTCAAAACGGTTTTAGATATCGTACACAATCTAGGACGTAACCCAGACTGACTCCAGATCGGTTCTTGTAAACAGGCACCAAGAGTTCCCCCTCCCATCGGCCCATGTGAGGCGCTGCCTACCAAAGGGAGGCTGGGTGGGGGCGGAGCCACTGCTGAGGTATGGCTCACACAGTCTGGTTAGATGGGCGTGCCACGTGCGCGCGACCTACGACGGCAACAAAAAACACAAGAGAATAGATAGATAGATAGATAGATAGATAGATAGATAGATAGATAGATAGGAAGATAGATAGATAGGAAGATGGATGGATATTTCTGATAAACACACTTCTTCATTGTCATCCTCAAAACATATGCAAAAGATGTCAACCCTCTCTCAAAAGTCACCTCACGGCCGTCTTGGTTCCAAATCCCAGCTATGTTATTATTATCTGTTTCATTGAAAATTCTTATTGAGCTAGCGGCCATCTCGGAACTGATGGCTGAAGTCCTGGTTCAGTTCCAAGACGGCCACTAGGTGAATAAGGCCTATGTGTAACAGACGATGGAACCCCCTTCACCCCCTGGACGCGAGCGACGCCCCCTCACCTGGGAGTACAGGGAGCGAGCGACCAGCTTCTTCTCCTGCCTCCTGAACACCTCGGCCATGAGGAAGTACCCCCCGCACGGCACGGTGCTGTCCAGGCCAAACTCCTCAGTGGCGTGGTACACCTGGTAACCATGACGATGGGATAGTACACAATCAAACGCCAGGCAACCGTGTATATATATAACGTGTAGCGATAAAGCCCTGCTGTGAAGTTAGCGCTAAAGCTATGCTGACGGCATGTTAGAGAGCGGGACAGCGGCTAAGCTATGCTAACAGCATGTAAGAGAGAGGATAAGCGGCTAAGCTATGCTAACAGCATGTAAGAGAGCGGGACAGCGGCTAAGCTATGCTAACAGCATGTTAGAGCGCGGGACAGCGGCTAAGCTATGCTAACAGCATGCAAGAGAGAGAGTGATATAGCAGCTAAGCTATGCTAACAGCATGCAAGAGAGAGAGTGATATAGCAGCTAAGCTATGCTAACAGCATGCAAGAGAGAGAGTGATATAGCAGGTAAGCTATGTGACCAGCATGCAAGAGAGTGATATAGCAGCTAAGCTATGCTAACAGCATGCAAGAGAGAGAGTGATATAGCAGGTAAGCTATGTGACCAGCATGCAAGAGAGTGATATAGAAGCTAAGCTATGCTAACAGCATGCTAGCAGTGTGGACAGGCGAGCTCTACGGACGTCGGTGGCGAGGTGGAAGAGGGCGGCGTCCAGGTCCCCGGTGGACGTGTGGAGGCACCCCAGGGTGCGGTGCAGCTGGTGGAGGAGCACCCGCTCACACCCGGGGTTCTGCAGCATGCTCCACTCTGCATCGGACAGGTAGTCCCTGGCCCGGCCCAGCCTGCC
>NC_140285.1:4305114-4417614 GCF_964030765.1 Micromesistius poutassou | reverse complement strand
CTGGGCTGGGCTCATTACCTGCGAAGACCTGACAGAGGCCGGTGAAGTAGAAGAGACCCCCCTTGGACATGGTGAACAGCTGGCCCAGGAACACCAGGAAGGAGATGGAGGAGAAGACCACCGACAGAACCATCAGCACCTGCACGGACTGGAGCCACTCTGAGGGTCCATACAGTCAGACAGACTGTACTGTTAATATAATCACTCTTAGGGTCCATACAATCAGTACTGTTAATAAAATTACTTTTAGGGTCCATACAATCAGTACTGTTCATACAATCACTCTGAGGGTCTATAGAATCAGGACTGTTAGATAAACACTCTGAGGGTCTATAGTCCCCATCCATACAATCATTACAAACTGTTAATAAAAAAGTTGATAAATACAGTAAATACAGTAATGTACACAGTAATACCGTTAATAATGTCAATACAGTCCATATGTATTGATTGATATTGGTTATAACCATCTGCTACATTGACATTGGTAGTTCCCACCAGGAAGACTGGCAGACAGACAGGCAGACAGACAGACAGACAGACAGAGAGACAGAGAGACAGACAGACAGACAGACAGACAGACAGACAGACAGACAGATAGATAGATAGATAGATAGATAGATAGATAGATAGATAGATAGATAGAGAGATAGAGAGAAAGCCAGCCATGGAGAGAATAGAGAGAGAGAGAGAGAGCGAGAGAGAGATCGAGAGATAGAGAGAGGGGAGAAGCAATGGGAAGGATAAAACAAGAGAATATGGAATGAGTCAAGGGAGAGAGGAAAGAGAGCGCGGGGAGAGAGAGGAGACGTGCTCATTTGCCCATTCTGTCAGGGGAACGGGAGATGCCTGAGACGGGAGCTCACCAGTCTCTTTGGAGGAGGCACACAGCCACGTGCCTGTGTCATTATCGAACCTACAGTTGTACCACAGGTCCGAATTCTCCATGCCGTCCCACACCCACCATGACTGGAGAGGGAGAAACAACATGGTGATGCCAACTCTTTTCTAGTCCTCGTCAAGTAACAAGTAATAAGGAGGGAGATAACTGATGATTCATTGACACGTTGAATGAATAGGAGGAAAACATTTGCTGATGGTACATTGAATTAATATGAGGGAGAACATTGGATGATGATAGGTTGAATAAATAGGCGGGAAAACATTTGATACCTTCTCCATAGTGGCAATGAACAGCATAGCCAGGGTGATGAGATGCAGTAGTGTCACAAACATCAAAAGGTACGCCATTTTTTCAAATTCGGCTACAAAAACAAAAACAAAGAGGGAATATATACATCACTATCCAAACAAAATATACAGTTTATAGAGTTTATAGATATATACAAGCATTGGCTTGGCTGTTGAGCACAACCATTTAGCCTGTTCCTCGGTTCAACACAGAAGTCCTCCATTAAAAAAACGTGCCTACCTCAACTTGAAACAAGAAATGGAAAATGTGACCAGCAGCACAAAGTATAGCCTGTGTTATGTAACGAGACGGTTAAAAACATAGTGCCAATGAAATTCTTTTTTTCCCCCCCACAACTGGGGCTGTGTTTTTTTTTGGAGAGTGGTTAATTTCTATTGCAGTAAAGGGCGAGGCCTGTTGAGATCAAAACGCAGTCAAAATATTTACCCAGTTTACTTCTGAAACCATGTGAAGGCTACTGTTTGTCAGTGCGCATAGTAAACAACTTCTACTGAATGTACACCTGGAATTCATTTAGGCTTTTAAACTAATTTTTTCAATGAAAGACTCAAAGTTTTCTTCTTTTTACTATGAGGCTATATAGCCTACATATATTTAGCATATTTATTTAAAACAGACAGATATTACAAGGAATTCATATAATCCTCTCAGTAAACACAATTTAGGAAAACAAATACAAAACATTAAAACAAACACAAATACAGTGGGAAAGGAGACCGTATGCATTATAGATAGTTATCAGGAGATCCTGCCAACTGGGGGTTACCATGGTTGTCAATTAGGCCTACATCGTTCTGCTGGGTTACATCCATCACAATTAAAACACAATGAAAAGGGCCTATTCTTGAAGTTTATAACTGCTTTTAGATCATACTACATCATCACATTAACAGGGCGTTCTAAGATATTGTACCAAGAAGCAGGACAAAAAAAAAGATCATTCAAAAGTAGGCCATTAGATCGTGTTGAACTAGGGAGGGTACTGAGTCATTGTAAAACGATTTATGTCCAGTACAATGCAACCATATGTCACCATAATAGATCTACAGAAACAACAATGTAAAAATATAAATAAATCTTAACTTACATCAGGATATTCTTGTGTCTTGTTTTTCTGACTTCACCCACAGCCGTGCAACTCTGTAGTATCAAACCCCTTTCGGTGGTCCTCAAATTTGTACCAAAGCACCTCCCCTTTATTTTTTTTATTTTTCACTCACTCACTCCATCCAGAGTTTCCAGGAGCAGGAATGCAGACTTCTTAAAAAGAAAACGTTTAAAACGCCCATTTTCTCCCTGCAGAACAGACCGGCCTTTAACTCTGCCTCACACATCCGGAGAGGGAGAGATCACCATCCAAAAACGTCGCAGGCTACACCCACCCGCGGCCAGCGAGGCCCCACCACATGAAAACACAAAGTGTCAACAGCCCTTCTGGAGAACTCCGTTACTTTTTAAAATCACCTCAGTGGCCCCCATTGTGCTTTGTTATGCTTCTAAATAGGGCGAATAAAACAAATAAATAGGCTATACACTTTTAAGCATACTCCAACTCCACATAACAGCTTCTGTTTTATTTGATTCAAAAACATATGCCCTTGCTTTTAAAGGGGAAAAAAAGACAAACAAATCAGAAAAAGTGTGCTAATTCAACAGGTAATGAGTAAAAAGGGGAATGAGGGCATGCCATTTACATTTTTTACCTTTGTAGACCAATAATACCCCAACAACTAGTACGTGGTATATATTTTATATTGTGTGCTTGTATTTTCATTCGACAGAGAAGAAAAAATATCATGTATTTGTATTTGTGTCAAGCTGTACATAGACTTTCCCGTTTCCCCCGTATCACCGACCTAAATGGTATGACCGGTTGCCTAGGCGCCTGCAGAAGCCAAATTATTTTCGCCACGCCTGTTCTCACCGCTGCCACCCGTTACCAGGTTTGTGCAACTTTTCATATATAAGTTCGGACTGAAGTCATATTGAGTGTCAAAAAAATAAGGCTTCAGCTAGACTTGCTATTTAGCTTCATGTCCGAGGTAAAACTATTTCACCTTCCCCGCTAGAGAAGCGTAGCTGCGGCTAGCGACGTAGCCAGCGGCGTCAACCAAATCAACTCTTGGTTTACCAAGAGTTTGCTCACCAGACAGCGGATGCTTGCAGTTTTCTAACGCGGTGTCTTGCTGGCTGGAGTATAATATCATGTATGGATGCATATTTTTCACAAACGTACGCACCGTACCCCCGCCTAGCCAGCTAGCTATGCAAGGGGATCACAGGGAGCTTGTGGCGACGAAAAACTATTGTCAGACATTTTGGGAAGAGGGGTAAACAGCCCACATATTTGAGCTCTTTTAACCCTCTTCCTGCTGAAACACGCTGGCAGGCCAGCGAACCTTTGCAGTCCTGATCCGTAGAGAGGGCCCACTAATAATGGCCAGTGACTCTGGTATACGGTGTTTACAAAATACCTCATCGGAATTATGGAATGTCATACTAGAGACGTGGTGCAGAAAAACACTGCTAATCGGCTTGGCACTTGCATTGCTTCTGAGGGTGCAGTGATGCGCCTCTGCTTGCCTCGTACAAGATAGCTACACTAATCTGGAGGATTATGAAGTACGGTGTAACTACAGGTGCTGATTTGGCATACAGTTTACGGTTACGCTCACACTGCACAGCTCTAAATATAATTATTCTTCGTTTATTTTTGTTTACAGGTGAGCTACATAAAACAATCATGGAGGAACTTGGACATGAATTGGACATGTCGGACGTTTGAAGATCTGTTCATCATTTAAAATGTTCTTCAAACGAATGGACATCCTGAACGATGCCATGTAGTGGACCTATAGAAGTCTATAGGTGATCTTTCTTCTTGCTCTTGAGGAAAAGTTTCGTCACCGAACAGATGCCTCCTCCTCAAACCTAATGTGTGACCATGGAACATGAAGAGGTAACACACACGCACACACACACACACACACACACACACACACACACACACACACACACACACACACACACACACACACACACACACACACAGTAGATAAGCTTATGTTATTCTCTGTCTCCCTGACGACAGACGATGACTATTGTTTATTTTAAAGGTTCCCATTGAAAACACTGTAGTTAGGCTAATAGTCTTTTCATTCATCAGCCAATGTGTCAGATGAATAGCCTGGTCCTACCAGACTCTCGTACTTCATTTCATTTGCACAGAGAGTAGTATTGAAGGGAAATGAAAATTGAGCAGAAGTACATAGGCGGGTGGTGCCAGGCTAGCAGATGAATCTATCAATCCACAAATATATATTTTCTATAGAAAAACACCAACCCCCACCTCCTCATAGCATTGAAATTCCGCATTTGGTCTCATCTTTAAATACCAGAAGGTACATGAGACCTGATGCTCCTGGCTTGGCTGGAACCGTGTCCCCTGCCACAGCTGTCCCCGCCCTGTGAATGGGCGACCCACTCGGGTTACAGGGCCCGAGAATGACAGCATTGTGTTGGGTGACAGGTGTGAAGCGTTGTGTCGTCCTCGCTCAGCGCGCTATAGGTTCCTTCCGCGCGTGGCGACAGGGAGCGTAATGCACGCTGGCCGACCAAACCTGATGTTTGTTGGGGAGAGACCTTCTGACCTCGCTAACGGACTGTCTTCAGCTCAATGTCGAACGGAGCGAATGGCAAAAATAAAAAGATAAATATTTTCCCCCTTGTGTCATAATGCGAGTATAGCACTCTTGAGTTTTCTTACAATGTATTTTAGGGGCAGAAAGACAAGAGGCTAATTACTTTTCCAGTATCCTCCCGGTGCCGTAGACATACCACACATGGTCGCTGAAGGATACTCTTGTTCTGCCTGGGCTTATGTTGACCTAAACCAAGTAGAAGAGGTTATGACATGGATGGAGCACTAAAGGAGACTAGTTAGGCGTCTTGCTCAAGGATTCCCACAGGTTCACCAGCAGACATTGTGGATCGAACCAAGAACCCTTTCCGCTGAGATAATATTCACTAATATCTAGTAAAAAAAGTGAGTGTGATGTCGTGATGTGGTCGGCAATAGCCGGTACAGCTTTACTGTGGTATTAAATATATTAGAGAATACACACATTTATTTTGCACCATCTAGGCTAAAGGACCTGTTGGGATGGACAGTTTTATTATTATCAATACCAAAACAATCAATACTAAAAATAAAAAAATAGAAACAGACAAATCAATCATCTTAATCCAGCGATCAATGCATCTCAAACCGCTGTACCTCCCTTTCTCCCGTTCCTCTGGGTGCCCCGGTGATGGGTGGGGCTGTCCAGGTGCGGACGGAGCTGGACCAGATCGCTGCGCGGCTGCAGGACGATGGCCTGGCCCCGGCAGCCGGCCCCGAGGAGCGCCAGTGCCACCTGTGGCGGGAGCTGGTGGGCAGCGAGGGGAAGCTGCAGGCCGCGTCCCAGGAGCTGCAGACCCTGCGCACGCAGCAGGCCGGCGAGATGAAGGAGGTGAGCTGCGACATGGACACCAGCTACCCCAGATCATAGCTTCTTCACAAGGCCACGGTCAGGAGGTTAAACTCACAGAGAGAAGATGCTCCAACAGTCGTGAGAGAGAGATAGTTACAAAATGTCTTGCATCCAATAAGCTGCATGAAAGTACTGTTGCAGTGTACTGTAATACCGTTCTATGTTATCATCACAGTATCGTATTACAATGCTGTATTTTCAACTTGTCTGTACCCTAATTGAACTATATCACTTCAGTATAAACAGCAGTGCTTGCTTGCTGGTGTGTGTGTGTGTGTGTGTGTGTGTGTGTGTGTGTGTGTGTGTGTGTGTGTGTGTGTGTGTGTGTGTGTGTGTGTGTGTGTGTGTGTGTGTGTGTGTGTGTGTGGGCCCCAGGTGGAGAGCTACGTGGAGCACATCAGGGGTCTGCTGGAGGAGAGGGAGTTGCTGACAACGGAGTATGAGAGAGACAACGAGCAGCTGCGCCTGGAGCTCAAACAGAGCCGGCTCCTGCACGGTACCGCACCACAACACCGCTGTTCACCACTGCTGTCCACCACAGCTGCCATCACTGTTACTGTTATCGTTGTGGTCTCCAACTAGATGCGGGGGGGAGTTACATGCAAAGGAGTTTAGGCTAAGAAATATACTGTGTAGTGTATACTATGTTATATATTCTATTTTTTTTGTAACCTGTTGTTACATAGCATGCTATAAACATGCTAGTGTCTATATGTAGAATGAAGATGCACTAGAAGCATGAACTGAGTTGAACCCCCCCGGCCCCCCCTGTCATTTTCATTCGTCTTCAGAAAGCAACAAGTACATCTCTGTCACTGATGTTTTTGACCTAGTTAAAGGAATCCATCACCTGACCTCTTCTCCTCTGTCTTCTCCATTCCCCCAGAGAACCAGAGCAAGGAGCTGGTGGAGCTGCTGTCCCAGGAGGGGTTGGGGGACGTGGGCCTGAGCAGCCCCAGCGAGCAGGTGGCCTACCTGCTGGTGGAGAGGGCCACGCTGCTGGAGAGGCTGGAGGCCGCCGAGAGGAGGCTGGACTCCCAGAGCCTCACAGGCAACCTGAGGGAGGTCCACCTGCAGGTACACAGACTTACCATCGTCATTTCACTTTCACTTTCAATTCAGTTTTAGTTTCACTTTCAAGTTTATTGTCATACGTATAGTAATAGAATAGGAGCAGCAGTTCATAAAGGCAATTATAATCTGGAATTTCAGGATTGCTAAACAGTGCAAACAAGTAAGAAAACATAAGTAGATAGTATTAAGTAAGTAAAAAAGTAATAAGAGGGGCTGGTTTGAATGGGGGAAACTGGTTTGACATAACCCTAAACAGGATAGCAAACTTTGACATTTAACAGCCTTCCCCTCTCGTCCATGCTCTGGGATCACCTGGACAGGAGGAGGTTGAGCACGTCCGCCACACTTTGGGTCAGGAGCTGCTGAAGACCAGAGACAACATGACAAAGGTGAGAACCTTCACCATGACCAGGACATTGACCTCCTGCACGGTTCTTCCTCCATCCAGGCTTGACCTTTTCATTTCTGAGGGAGGGATAGATGCCACGGTGGGTCCAGTAAGGGTGCCCTAGACCGCGTACCACCAGTGTTGCTGACGTGTTTTGTTGTTTGCTCTCCATCCCATCCACACCGATCCGTCTTCTCAGCAGAGTTCGGCTCAGAGCACCTGGAGGAAGCTGTTTGGTCCCAGAAGATCCTCTGCTCAGAGCAGACTCACTAGTCTCCCCGTAGGTCCTCACAATACCCCCCATGGTTTAAACTAACCACTCACCCGTTCGGGAACCACAGGCTGACGTTGGACACTGGCCAGCTTATTGCCACTACCGCTACTATACTGCTCTTGTTTACTTGTTCCATTGAGGGTGTTTCTTGGATCGCCATGCCAACATCTGCATGCAACTAACCAGCCTTTTATAGACAGTTAAACCTGAAAGGTGTTCAATACTTGTGATGGGTGCATTGGCGCATGATTCCTCCTCAAGCAGCATGTCCACTTCCTGTTCACGTTGCTACTGACTCCTTCCTTTCCTCAGGCTCGTCAGCACGCAGCGACACACGGACGCTGGGCCTTGCTGTCCGTTTTTCAGTTTAAACTATGTTAACCACTGAGCACGGCTCTCTCAACGCCCCCCTGCCCCCCAACCCTTCCAGGGGCCGTTACCCTGCATGGTGTGCTGTCTTTCCCCCCCATCGTCACGGCCGCTGGCCCCCTAAGCTCAGTGGATGATTGTGGTGTCTCACCACCACAGCTCCACGAGGAGGAGGTGTCCCAGGAGAGGGGGGGGCGCCAGGGCCTGGAGCGGGACCTGGAGGAGGCGTCCCGGCGGCTGGCCATGGCCCACCAGGACATCCGCAGGCTCACCGCAGAGCTGGACACCGCCAGGAAGAACCAGCAGGACCACGACGACGGCAGCCTGGGACTCAGCGGTAGGCACTCACACCCAATACAGTCGATAAGCTCAATGATGTGGACGGGACATGTTTTAACCCAGGGGGTTCAATACATTTGGATGAGGTGGTGGTTTTTTTTTTCCAAGTTGCAGGATTTATCCAGTCTGATCATTAATCATACCTCTTGGTTGTACTATTTGTGGAATTTCCCCCTGTGCTGTTAATAGCAGAGGTCCTTTATGGAGACTTTAGCCACAAGTTACATTGTAGTTTTTCGGTACTTTATTTTTGTAAATCAGTTCCAGGCAAATGTTGATGCATTTTCATAACAAACTTATTGGAGCGTATGACGTTACATAATGATCCCACTCTTTTTTTTTTTTTCCAAGCGCCTGAACCATGGTCAGACTCCCTATGAAACATTACAAAATAAGTGCCAGCCCAGACCCTAGAAAATAAATGATTGCTTGGCTACAGTTTCTAATACACAGACACGTTGCCTAGCAACTCTTTCACATTGTGCTGCCGCATTGGTGTCGAAACCAATCCGAGTGATACCAGCGAGTTTAAGAGTCTCCTTCAGGACACTTTAGATTCATAGGATATATACAATGTCAAACTGTCAACCGAAGGGTACCGTTTTACATTTTATTCTCTCCTAATTTTCTATGCGTAGCTATGAGGCTGTTGGATATATTTGAATGAATTCATGATCAGGATACCAGGGCACACCAGTTCCAACTGCCTCCATTTTATGATTTCTTCCTTATCACAGGAGCTGAGCTGGAGCGAACAGAACAGGAAGTGGAAAACCTGAGGAAGGAAGTGGACAAACTGAAGCACTGTGGTGAGACAAATATGATTGTGACTGTATGTGGGAAAGCATGAGACGTTGGAGCTTGGTTCAGCTTGACAAAATACTTTTTCAAGCTGACCTACAAACTTCACAATTCATAAAACAGATTTTCTATATTTCACTTCTTCCCTTTTTTGAATGCCTACACGTCTGTACTTTAGGGAGCCACATTTTGAGTAACCGGATCCAAACATTTATAGAACCTAATCCAAGGCATTTCACTCAACCACAACAGTACGTGATCGTGAAGCTATGGCTATGTTTCCTGCAGAGATTTGTCTTCATGACCACTGTGTCGCGATTGTTCCAAATACCTTTTTATCCAGTAACCCGGTTCACCGGTCACTCTGGCTTCAGAAGGTCCGTAGTTCAGATGTTCTGATCGAGCTGTCGACGATGGACGTGTTAGCATGCTGGCTAATGTTCCCTAGACATGGTGGAGCTGCAGAAGGCCAAGGACCAAAATGAAAGGCTGGACGGGGAGATACGTGTTCTGAGGGAGAGGGTACGAGCATTAGACACCGAGAAGAAAACCCTCCTGGAGAAGGTTAGCATTCACCAAACACTAATGCATGCACTCATCTCATTGAACCCATTAGCGCAAGCCAAATGCTAGATGCGTGGTTTAGTAGTTTAGTTTGATGCATAATGTTTGTGTATCTCTTTAATATTCATGAAGCTGGCACAGCAGGAGCCAGAGCAAGCTTCCTCTGTCAAACCACAGCCACAAGGAGAGGGGAAGGGGAGAAGTGGAGAGCTTCAGAGCAATGTGGCCCCCTTGTGGAATGAGGAGGAGCATGCTCACAAAAGGTACACTCGTGCACCCAGCTCCCAAATATTGGTTCATGTTGCATCCCTATTTAGTGCTATAGGATTATAGTCTCGATATACACACCAGGCTATGCCAAGGTCACACACGCTATTTCAATTCCCTGGGTCCAGGGATTATTGCTCACTAATGGGACGTCCCTGGACAGCATTTTTGATCAATTACAGACATCAAATGTATTAACCTATAATTCCCCAGACACACTGCTGGGCTTCATCTTGATGTTCTTGTATCCTCAAGACTGATATTTGTGTAAGGAAACAAAAGTAGAATCCCAATCGCATGTAGACGCAACAAGCTAGTTTATACTGGCCTGGCTATCTGACACGATGCTAGTTAGCCAACACTACATTAGTTAGCTGATTTTATTTTATCTAGCTAACCAACACTATGCTGTACAGCAGACACTCGGCTGGCTAGCTGACATTAGGCTGACGCGATGCTAGTTGTCTGACACAGGGCGAATTACTTCTCACTATGCTACTCAGCTGACACTTCATTAGTTAGCCGTCAGTGCCCTAGATAGCTACCACTCTGCTCGTTAGCTGCCACTAGCGTAGTGAGCGGACACACCAGGCTAATTAGCAGACACCATGCTAAGTGGCTATTGCACGGCGGCTCCAGGTGTCGCGAGGCGGTGGAGGACGGCCGCGTGCAGCTGCGGGAGCTGCAGCGGCGGCTGCAGAAGCAGCGCGCGGCCCAGGAGGAGCTGGTGGAGAGGAACGAGGAGCTGGAGGCCCTGGTGGGGGAGGCGCAGAACGCCAGCAAGGAGGAGCGGCAGCGGCACGACGGGGAGCTGGAAGGCCTGCGCAGGAAGGTGAGGAAGGGAGCCAACAGCGTGTGTGCTGGGGGAGGAGACACACGGTCGACTGTGGAGAGCTGCTCTCTGATTGGAGGGGGGTTGGGTTGGGGTTGGGTTGGGTTGGAGGGGGAATGTTGTTGTTTTTTAGGACAGCTTATTTTTTTTTATTTATAAAGTACAGAGGTAAGATGTGCGTAAGTGATAATGGTGAGTGGTTAGGAGGTTTGACTCCTAACTGATGGTTCATGGTTCGATCCAAAGTGTCCGTAGTGCGTCCCCTACCTGCTAATTAGAATGAACTCCAAGTCACTTTGGATAGAAGCGTCTGCTAAATAGGATATGGAGAACAGGCATTGGTGGACAGTGTGCAAAGTTACACATACTCATTTCCGAATGTGCAAAAGACCAGTTTAAAAAGTTTCAGTTTAAAAAGCTTGTATTAGAATTCAACACGGCTTGTTTCTCAGTCTAATTAATTCCTGTATTGCTCAAGACATTTCCCTGACGGTGTAGTTTTAGTGGTAGATCGTGTGTGTGTGTGTGTGTGTGTGTGTGTGTGTGTGTGTGTGTGTGTGTGTGTGTGTGTGTGTGTGTGTGTGTGTGTGTGTGTGTGTGTGTGTGTGTGTGTGTGTGTGTGTGTGTGTGTGAGAGAAACTGAGACAGCTCCCTAATGTCTGACTAACGATGTGCACTGGAACCACCAGATTAAAAGCCTGGAGGTAGAGCTGAAGAAGCAGTTTGCCCAGGACAGGCTTATGAAAAACGGAGAGGAGAGCAAAGAATCAGAGCCCTACTTCCAGCCGGTGAGTATCCATTGGGTCGGAGCCAGTCATCAATCTTCCTCCTGTCCACATTCATCAAAACAGGTCGATACCAAAGACACCATCACCCATCGAGATGGAACGTGGAATGAATAGTGTGTTTTTGTAATAGGGCCAGCAGTGGAAACACAAACACTGATATACACACATTAAAGTGTGTTGCTGCTGTTATTGCGTTTCATTATAGCCCACAGACGGATTAATATTCCATTTATCTAGTCTCAAAGCAAGTGTTGTGCCAAGAATGTATGCAACATTCGGAAATGTACAAGATAAGATGACACTTTATTGATACCCAGGCCAGGAAATGTGGTTGTCTACAGCAGCAGAAAGACAGAAGAAAATAGATATGCATAGTATAGTTAAGAAATGCAATACAATGAAATAAAAAAGGGAAATAGATATTCTGCCAAATGTCTGCAGTCTGCCTGTATGCATCCTTGAACTGTATCTGAAGATCGCTTTGTATAAAAGCGTTCTCTTACTAAATTACTGGCGGGATCGTGTAGGACTTGTAGGTGTTGTGGTTAGACATTTTCATCACAGGCTAACTATAAGGACATGTGCCTAAAGGGATATCACTGTGAGTCCCTTTTGGATAAAGGCAAATGAATAAGATAGCAGTGGTTTAGTAGTGAACCCTATTGTCAGTCTCAGTTATGATGCACCTTATCTGTCCAGCACACTTTGACCCTTTACCTTCTTTGTGTGTGTGTGTGTGTGTGTGTGTGTGTGTGTGTGTGTGTGTGTGTGCGCGTGTGCGTGTCCTTTTGTGTTTGTGCGTGCTTGCATGTGTATGCGTATGCGTGTGTGTGTCCTCCAGCTGAGGGCCGTGGGCAGCAGCCAGGAGCGGGTGTCCCTGTTGGAGGCGCGGCTGACGGAGGAGAAGGACTGGAGGAAGCAGCTGGAGGTGGACCTCACCTCCGCCCAGGCTGCCCTGAAGAAAGACAAGGAGGTGAGAGCAGGTCCCTCACGTGGCCAGCACCACCCGCGCTCATGATGATGACGATGGAATTAGTTTGTGTTTCTGAAAATTTGCTCATGAATACATTATTCTTTTATTTTTTGGTACACAAGAAGATGACCGCTGGGTTTGATGAAAACATAAAAGAAATTGGTACCCTGTTGCATATTTGCATATATATTGCATTATATTTGCGTATATTATTTTTTTTTTGGCAGCCAATTTACGCCAACAGTACATTTGTTTTCTAAAATGGAGGAAGAACGAACTTGGGGAAAATCATGCAGTGTTTTGGGTTCTTTGTTGTACAATAATACAACATAGTACATACTAAGTACTACTGACATGTAATCAGTTTACATGTCAGCCCTTGTATATTATAGTATAGTATATATTATATAAAAGCCTATTGTTCAGTGTGATAGCATCCCATGTTTTTCGCGATGGTGTCATTGTGCCATTATGTGTTTGTGTGTGTTTCTGCGTGCTGAAGGCCCTGCATATGGGCGAACGGGAGCTGAAGAAGCTGAGGATGGAGGTGAACAGCCTGCAGACCGAGTGCCAGCAGGGGAAGACCCTCATCAAGAGCCTCACACAGGTCAAGGGAGAGAAGGCCGGGCTGGAGGAAAAGGTCTGGCTCACCTCGCTGGCTAGCGCGCTAGCTTCAGTCATTGACGTTCTTTTGTGTTTTGAATTTTGTTTCATGTTTGAAAATGTTATATATCTTAACACAACTCGAGTGACCTTTTCAAGATACTGTCAGGGAAATTTTACTTTATTATAATAATAATAGTAATTTACAGGTTCCAATGTGGTCCTGTTTTGCCTGGTCACAGTCTTTGGTCTCCATAAGAGATTCTCCATAAGAGATGCATTTATTGATTTGATATTTGATCGTTTTTTGTTGCAATGTTTATTTTGTGTGTCTCAGACTTACATTCTTTCTTATTTTTCCTATCTTTTTTGTTGTATCATCTTTTCTATTTCTATTTTTTGTCGATATATCCGGTTTTGGTTTGTTATCAAAGTAGCCTGGTATAATTATAGTTTATACTAGTAGTTTACAAGTTTCGTGTGTGTGTGTGTGTGTGTGTGTGTGTGTGCGTGCGTGCGTGCGTGTGTGTGCTGCAGTTGGCCCAGTTGGAGCGCACTCACGCCCGCCTGCAGGGCGAGCTGGAGCGCCAGAGGGAGAGCAGCGGAGCCAAGGAGGACCTGAGGGAGAGCAGGGCGGAGGTGGAGCAGCTCAGGGACCAGACCTACCGGCTGACCTCTGAGCTGGCCGGCCTGAAGACGGCCCACGACGCTCTGAGGTTGGCCTGTAGCTCGTATTAGCATGTAGCTCACATTGTGTTTTTGTCTCCAGGGTCAAACTACCCCTGGACTTGACTATGAAGTAGTCTTTCTGAGATAAAGTGAAAGTTTGATTTCAGCTATGCTACTTTATATAGAATAGGGATAATTATATCTCTAACCCAGGTTACTACTATTTATTTTTAGTGGATCGTATTGATTTGTTTGTCACATGACCAACGTGGAGCAGCCCAGTTAGAGGTTGTAGGTTAAAATGGGAAATAGGAGATGCTATGCGTGGGTGTGGGTGTGTCTGCGGCTGCGGTGAGTGCTTGTGCACTCTGCAGTTAGTCATGAGCATCTTATCCAATGCAGGCATGAGCATCCTGTTAACCCCTGCCTGGCTGTTCTCCTCTGCGCCTCCAGAGAGGAGCTGGGGACCGAGCAGCTTCAGAGCAGCAGGCTCCAGGCGGACCTCCGCTCCGGGGCCCAGGAGATGCTGTCGGCCCAGGGAGAGAGGGACAGGCTGGGCCTGGAGGTCCAGCAGCTCCAGCAGAGGCTTGAGTCTCAGCTGAAGGAGCATCATGCCTCCATGAGGATCAGCAGCCAGGAGCCGCTGACCAAACATAGTCCCGGAGGTCCAGCGGGGAGCAGGGATGAGCAGGTACATGGCCTGGAACACTTAACATCCCTGTTAGGGAGGGTATGGTTTTCCATGGATGCATATGAAAGAATACCTAATACGTCAACCAGATTAGCTACTGTGTAGAAGCACAACTTGTAGAAAACATTTGTATTAAAAACTCCAAAGGGACAGGACAATGTAGTTGGGGTGTTTGACTTCCAGTTGAGAAATTGGGTTAGATCCCTGATGTCTGGAACCTATGAACAGGACCATTCCTCCAGCCCCCTACCTGCTTATTAACCACATCTGAATCCACTGTAAGTGGTGTTGGATACGGAGCATGTGCTAATAAACTAAATGTTACCCAGCTGCCCGGTGTGAAGCGGGACCTGGCCGGCCTGCAGGCCGACCTGGAGGAGGAGAGACAGCTGTCCGCCCAGCGCCAGATGGCCCTGCAGGCCCAGGTGACTGAAGCCCAGGCCCGCGCCAAGGTACTCTCTCTGTGTTCATGCTTCTGTATTCACCGGCCCCATTTATACTCGCCTTCATATCACCATTCAACTTCATGTTGGACTCCAAGCCCAAAGGTTACTGAGTTTGATCCCCAACGCCCACAACGTACCTGTGGGCCTTATTGAGCAAGGCTTCTACATGGGTTTGGACAAAGCATGGTGCCAAACCGAGCGTTTAGTTTTTAGGAACACGCTTCCTGGAAAGTCTGCCGCAACACTAAACTTGTTTCATTGATTGTTTCTTTAAATGTGTTTTCAAATGTGATCTCAGCCTATGTGGTGCTCTCTGAATGGCCTTTTGTTCTTAAGGATGCTAAATCAACAAACTGGCCTAGCCTCCATACAAACCCATCTAACCATTAGTGTAATGCTACCCCCCCCCCCGGCCTGCCTCCTTCTCCCCCAGTCTCAAGACATGGTCCTGGGCCAGAAGGTGGAGGAGGCCAGGCAGCTGAAGCAGGACCTCCAGAGGGTCCAGAGTCTGTTCACCTCGGCAGAGCGGGAGCTGCGCTATGAGAGGGAGAAGAACGTGGACCTGAAGAGACACAACGTGCTGCTGGACCAGGAGAAACTCAAGGTGTGGGAGATGAACCAACGATGGTTATCCTGGGAGAAGGTTCACAATCATACTTTCACTGTTAACTGAAAGTATTAAGCATTCAGACTTTTTCAAGGCAGCCATTTAGTTATTTAATTGTTATAAAAATCCCCCTATAGTGAAAATCAATATTTCCTTGTACAGCTAGCATTTATCTAAAAGTACAATGTGTCACCCAGTGGTTGTTAAAAGCATCCCTACTGGATGTTTAAACCATCTCCAGTGGATATTTCTTTAAACCATCCTTACTGGATGTTCAAACCATCCCCAGTGGATGTTTCTTTAAACCATCCTTACTGGATGTTCAAACCATCTCCAGTGGATGTTTCTTTAAACCATCCTTACTGGATGTTCAAACCATCCCCAGTGGGTGTTTAAAGCATCCCCAGTGGGTGTTTAAACCATCCCCAGTGGATATTTAAACCATCCTTACTGGGTGTTTAAACCATCCCCAGTGGATATTTAAACCATCCTTACTGGGTGTTTAAACCATCCCCAGTGGATATTTAAACCATCCTTACTGGGTGTTTAAACCATCCCC
This sequence comes from Micromesistius poutassou, assembly GCF_964030765.1. NCBI lineage: Eukaryota > Metazoa > Chordata > Actinopteri > Gadiformes > Gadidae > Micromesistius > Micromesistius poutassou. The sequence goes on along the minus strand of NC_140285.1, from coordinate 4,401,625 downwards.
AGTGGATATTTAAACCATCCTTACTGGGTGTTTAAACCATCCTCAGTGGATATTTAAACCATCATTACTGGGTGTTTAAACCATCCCTACTGGATGTTTAAACCATCCCCGGTGGATGTTCAAACCAAACCATGTTTCCATAACCAAGTCATCTCCTGTGTATTTGTCTGTGCTCCACCCAGCTGTGTGCGGAGGTGAAGCAGAGCGCGGCCCGGTTGGTGCAGGCGGAGCAGAAGGTGCAGGGGCTGGGCAGCGAGTGCGAGCGCCAGCAGCAGAGGATTCGAGAGCAGGAGCTGGAGCTGGCTCGGAGCTCCACCACCCGCAGTACCACCACCAGCCTGCAGGAGGAGCTGCAGGCAGAGAGGGCTCGCCTCATCTCCGCAGACAAGAAGGTCAGCGGACGAGCTATTGAAGAGTCTCCTATGATATTAGTCTGATTTGTAGTGAACATGGACTACACTCTGGGTCTGTTTCAATACTGCTCTAATACTGTTCATATTCTTAATGCGTGGGGCTTAGACTTGATCACTCTAGCATCTATCATCAGCAGTATTGCTGCTGTGGAATAAGGGACAGATTGAGCCAGCTCTACTGCTTCTGCATTGCATTTGTTCTGTCTGCATATGAAGTGGTCTGCGAAAGGTCTTGATGACGATAGAGTGGCACACTTTAGGTCAAAGGTTAAGCAGGGGTGGTGTTTCCTCCTCCCGCCAGGTGGTGGAGCTGCAGCAGCAGCTGAAGAGCTCGCAGCACCAGCTGCGCATGGAGGAGGCTCGCTCCGGGGAGAGCAGCCGGCTGGAGAGAGACACCCGGGACCTGACGGACAGCCTGTCCTCCCTGAGGGCCCAGCACCACGAGGACCACATCACCAGGTTCTTAATACACACACATTGCAAGGCCTTTAATACACAGTATGCACACACACACACACACACGCACACGCACACACCAGGACGCATCAGCAGGACGTTAATACATAGTATATACACAACACAACACACACCAGGAACTGCACTGTAATGGATGTGCTCTAAAGTCTTCAAAATGCTTTCTCTTTATTACTTAACTTTCCCCCCGAACTCCCCCTCATCCCCTTCCTCCCCTCAACCCCTCGTCCCCCACCTCCCCCTCGCCCCCCACCTCCTCCTCGTCCCCCACCTCCCCCTCGCCCCCCACCTCCTCCTCGTCCCCCACCTCCCCCTCGCCCCCCACCTCCTCCTCATCCCCCACCTCCCCCTCATCCCCCACCTCCACCTCATCCCCCTCATCCCCCTCATCCCCCACCTCCACCTCATCCCCCACCTCCCCCTCATCCCCCACCTCCTCCTCATCCCCTTCCTCCCCTCAACCCCTCGTCCCCCACCTCCCCCTCGCCCCCCACCTCCTCCTCATCCCCCACCTCCCCCTCATCCCCCTCATCCCCCACCTCCCCCTCATCCCCCTCATCCCCCACCTCCCCCTCGCCCCCCACCTCCTCCTCATCCCCCACCTCCCCCTCATCCCCCACCTCCCCCTCGCCCCCCACCTCCTCCTCATCCCCCACCTCCCCCTCATCCCCCACCTCCCCCTCATCCCCCACCTCCACCTCATCCCCCTCATCCCTCATCCCCCACCTCCCCCTCATCCCCCACCTCCACCTCATCCCCCTCATCCCTCATCCCCCACCTCCCCCTCATCCCCCACCTCCCCCTCATCCCCCACCTCCACCTCATCCCCCTCATCCCCCTCATCCCCCACCTCCCCCTCATCCCCCACCTCCCCCTCATCCCCCACCTCCCCCTCATCCCCCACCTCCTCCTCATCCCCCACCTCCCCCTCATCCCCCACCTCCACCTCATCCACCTCATCCCCCACCTCCCCCTCATCCCCCTCATCCCCCTCATCCCCCTCATCCCCCACCTCCCCCTCATCCCCCACCTCCTCCTCATCCCCCACCTCCCCCACCTCTCCCACCTCCTCCTCATCCCCCACCTCCTCCTCATCCCCCACCTCCCCCACCTCTCCCACCTCCCCCTCATCCCCCACCTCCCCCACCTCTCCCACCTCCTCCTCATCCCCCACCTCCCCCTCATCCCCCACCTCCCCCTCATCCCCCACCTCCCCCACCTCTCCCACCTCCCCCTCGCCCCCCACCTCCTGCGTGGCTCCTGCTGACAGGAAGCTCCTGGAGCAGCGGGAGGAGGAGCTGCGGCAGCAGGTGCGCTCCCTGAGGCAGAAGGAGGCGTCGCTGGGCAGGAGCAACTCGGAGCTGGGCCTGAAGAGCCAGCAGCTGGAGAGCCGCCTGGCGCTGCTGGAGGCGGAGCTCAGCCAGGCCCGCGAGGAGGTGAGGGGGGGCGGGGGGTGGGGGAGGACGCTTAGCTAGTAAGGCCATGTGGTGGAATCTAATCTACTACAACTATGGCCTGCATATTATATATATATATATATATATCATGATGATCTTCAAGCCCGCAAATACTTCCAATCCCATACAGCTGTGGAAAATATCCAAATTTTGCATAGGAAAATTAAAACGGCCCTTGAGGAAAACTGGCCATTTGATACCTGGCTCATTAGCTAATTGAATGCAGCGAGAGTGTGACCATACCGTCGTTAATGACGATCAGACACTATATTTCACAAGAAAGAGATGCATCTACTTATTTTATATTCAGACTTCTTTATTGTGTATTTATGGTTGCCATGGTGCTGTGTGGTGTGGGGCCGCTCTGAGCTTTCGTCAACACATAACCATACGTTTCCGCTCCATCTCTTTTTGAAAACAACTATTTAATTCGTCCACCATACACGGCCGCAATCAGTCACGTCTGCCCAACGCTGGTTAAAACTAAAGAAATACAATCTGTTTTAAAACTTTTCTTTGGCCGAGAAAAATAAACCTTGCCCAGATGACGCAGAGCATCAAGTCAGACGGAGGTTAAATATGTTGTGTTGCCGGGAGACTAATCCAACCATAACATCTCCCAGTGACTGAAGCCAGTTCATTTCCTCCCTCGTCAAGTCCCCTCGGTGAGTCTGTATTTTGAAGGAGCTTAACCCTCTGAAACGGCCCATAGCTTCGCACACTTACTCCCAAATCATTCCCAACTGTTGACACAGCTTGTATGCACCGGTTTTCATCGAGAACTCTCTTCCCTGAACCTCCAGTAAGCGTAATCCCAGTGTAGAGCTGAATTAATCATTACTGTTTATTGTGTCAGTGAGTGGTGACCGCTCCTGGCTGTTGCTGCCCTGCACTAACAAAGCACTTTACAGAGTGGTAGGCTGTTTTCTTATTAGCTACCAGTCGGAGAAATACACTCTTGCTTGTAGATTGTTCATCATGTTCCCAAGGTAGGGATGCTACCTCTGGATCGGTCGGCATAAAGGGGCAGTGTAGGCAGTGTAGGCAGTGCAGTGTAGGTAGCTAGGGTGCTAGAATAGCTAGGGGGGTAAATAGGGTGTTTCCAGTGTGTTGTATGGACTCCCGTCATTGATTTGTGTATCAAAAATGGGGAATCACTCTCTTTCTTCTTATATTGGTTTCGACCAATCATGTTCCTGGAGGCGCGGCTCTGTACGTGCGTAATTGGATTAACAGTGAACACAAACTCAGTCAGCTCTGGCTTTAACGGTTTCAAAATCAACACCGTGTAGGCTGGCCACTATAGAAACATACTTTCCCCCTCTGAAAGCTTCATCCACCTGTGTGAATGAGTTTCTCTGGTAGAACATCTCTGTATCCAAACAGGAAGCAAGGTGTAACTCCGCCCCTTGCAGTTCCCGGATTCCGGGGCTCTTTCGCCTGCTCCCCTCAGAAGGTCTGCTATCACACAGGACTGCTGTAGCCCAGGCCTGCTGGGGTACTACCTGTTTTACCCAAATCGGTGTACTGTGTGGTTTCCACCAGCAGAGGGAGGCCCAGAGCACCAGCCACCAGCTGCAGGAGGAGCTGCTGTCCAGCCAGCAGGAGACAGACAGGTTACAGGGAGAGATACAGCTGGTCCTGCTACAGCTGGACACACACGTCAGGTAGGACACGCATCAACACAGACTCACACACTCACTCACTCACTCACTCCCCCCCCCCACTATGAAATAGATTACACTTGATTAAATGAGCTCTTTTATCCTAGTCTAGCCCAAGACCTCCTCAGTCCATGCCCCTTATTCACTTTGTGGCCATCTTGGTTCTAAATGCTAGCGTTTAGAACCAAGAAGAGGGTCCACCTCTCCCCAATGTGGTTTCAAATCCTGTGTGTGTGTGTGTGTGTGTGTGTGTGTGTGTGTGTGTGTGTGTGTGTGTGTGTGTGTGTGTGTGTGTGTGTGTGTGTGTGTGTGTGTGTGTGTGTGTGTGTGTGTGTGTTTCTGTTTCTCTCTGGTCCAGGAAGCACAACGAGAAGCAGGAGGCGCAGCGCAGCAAGCTGCGGCAGGCGCGGCAGGCCTGCATGAAGGCCACGGGCCAGCGGGACCGCACCATCCAGAGGCTGGAGAACGACCTGGAGCTGGCCTCCGGCCTCTCCCTCAAGGTGCCCCCACCCCCCCTCTCTCAGCCCCTCTCTCAGCCCCCCCCCCCTCCACCGAGTTAAGGCGTGGTTATGGTTCCACGTCGACACAACCCAAGGGGGTTTACAAACCCGTAAAGGGCCGCAAAGGGCCTGACGCTGATGTCGTCATGGTCATGTGACATTGTCTATTTGCTGGTTCAGGCTTGGATACAACTTTTCGAGTTCCGAACCCATAGGCTTCAAATGTATTAAAAACAATGAGACCTAGTTTAACTCAGCTCATTTTATGAATGCAATAGCCCGGGTCCCAGTGATCTAATCTGGGGCATGTATCTCCGTGGAATGTTATTCACACAAACGAGACCAAAAAGAATGCATCACATTCTCAGCAGAATCGTTGGCAGGATTCAGAGTGATATTTCAATGAATCTTTTATCTATTCCAACACTCCAGATTGTCACAGTTGACTCGCTATATCAACACCAGCAGAGCACTTACAAACCGCTTGTACCCTCCTATTTGTTAGGAGATCTGTTTAAAGGATTCCACCCAGACTGTGGTCTATGCTGTTTTTAGCATGGGACGGGTCTCCTCATTACACTCCTCTGTTTACACCTTGTATTTCTCCAAATATTCCCCATCCTCCTCCTTGTCTTCATCTCCCCCCCCCCACCCACTGCTCCTTCTCCTCTTCATCTCCCCTCTTCTTCCTCCTCCCCCACCACCATGGGTCGTATCTCCAGGAGAAGGAGTCGGTTCGTACGGTGATGGCTGAGAATGAGAAGCTGTTGGTCGAGAAGAGAGATCTGCTGAGGAGGATGAGCGAGGCTGAGGACCTGGGCAGCGCTGGCATGCGTACCGCCTCCACCGTGCAGCACAGGTACAGCCCCGCCCTCCAGCCCCCATGATGCAGCTCGCGAGGCACTAGTCCTCAATCACCCATGAGGCACCTTGCTAAGAACTAGGTCTCAATCCCCCACGATGCGCCGAGCTAGGTACAGCCCTGCCCTCAATCCTGCAAGATGCACCTTGGTTTTATTGCAAAAAAACGAACAAGCTAAATCATCTTCTGAGCCTTAAATCCCATGCGTAGTGGTAGTTCTTCAGAGAACTACCATACCACTGTCCCATTCATCATCCCATAACCCAATACAATCCTCTGCCTGCCTCAGGGTCAACGGCCTTGAGCTGGAGAACCGACAGCTGCAGGACAGGACGCTGAAGTTGTCCAATCAAGTGAGCTGTTTGGAGCGGGCGCTGAGGAACGTCCAATCGTTCTGCAGTCTGGAGGTAGAAGCCCCGCCTGTTCTACCGGATCACCGCTAGCTCTAATAGAAGCCCCTTTCAAGGGACGTGATTGTACCGGTTATACAGTGTATAGTGTACAGTGTTTGTGTGACTTCCTGTTTGACTGAGTAGTAGTGATATGTGATATGTGAGTAAAGTGGGAGAGAGAGTCAGTGCAGTCAGTCAGAGGACTGACTGCACTGAGCAATGGTAACCATTACAGGACGTTCTGATTGGCTGGTGCCTGACCAGAGAGTGGATGTATTATAATGATTTGTTTGTTCAGCACGAGGTGAGGAAGATGTTGCCCTCTGAGGGTCTGACCATGGACAGCATGCTACACTCCTCCAGTCTCAGGTAGCAACACCTTCTCTGTACACTAAACATCGATCCCCTGTCTCACTGACTCATAACCAATCACATGTGCGTTTGTGTGTGTTCCTCTGGCCCTCGTCCAGCCTGCCGTCCGGCGCGTGTGACCCCCTGGGGATCCTGGACGCCATCTGTCGGGTGAAGGCGGAGGGGCCCCGCGGCCCCCCGCCCAGCGCCCCCCAGTTCCAGCCCTCAGAGCTGGGCTACCTGAATGTCACGTCCCCCGGCCCCGCCCCGGGCCCCGGGGGTCCGGTGGAGACCCGGCACAGTGCAGAGCGTGACCAGGTATGACGGGGGGTGGGGGGGATGAGGACCACAACGGTGGTCCCCTGAGCTGGACGACCCTCCGCTCATACCCAGGTACTGGCGCCCTGTGTGTCCGGTGATCACTTAGCACCTCAGTAATGGGCTGATTATGGTTCCACGTTGACGCGACGCAAGGACCACGCAGACGCTTCGACGCAGTCGGTTCTGCGTCTGGTTTGAGTGAGCGGACCAATCGGAGCTGCTGCGTCGCCTCGACGGAAGGTTACGATTTTTGGGAGCCGCAAGTCAGGCCCTTGCGGTGGACGCAAGGAGGGGCCGCAAGGAGGGGTCCGCAAGGACGTAATGGGTCCGTGAACCCCCCTGCGTTGCGTCAACATGAAACCATAATCAGCCCTTTAGTGTGACGGTGAAGACGGAGGAAGAGATGGGCTATGGGGACACAATGAACAAGAAATCGCCCACAGTGCATTGACCGGGGAACCTTTTAGCAAGTATTTAGGGATGCACTGATGGGACATTTCTTGGTCAATCCCGATACGATCTTCATGCACTATTCTATGTGGATATAGATATTGAAAATGAATAATAATAATAATACAATGCTGTATTTACATAGACACTGCCGTATGGGATAAATGTATTATATATGTAAACAAAAAACTTGGTCGTAAAAAAATTACTTTACTGTATGGCAGCCTTTCAGACTGAAAAACATAGATGTGGGACTTGTATCAAACATCTTTTATACATGGGATCAGTGTTATATTTATATCATCGTCCTGATCTAGAAAGTGGTAAACAAATATTGGATGAGATAAAGTCAGGAGGAAACACAAGGAGTATTTAAAGATGCCTCTCCCTCCTCAGGGCAGTGTCTATGTAGCAGTCACCGAGGATACTGTAGATTATAGGGCTCTCTCCTTCAGTTACGGATAGCCGCAATACTGTACAGTCAACGAAAGTGTGTGAGCGAGACAGTTGGGATATGTTACATCCTAAAGCCTTTGACTGAAATCCTAATAATGCGGAGTACAAACCATGACATGGTAATGATGATGACATTGCAATCAGGAAAGGGATGGAAATATAATTGTCACACGTGTTCTATGCTTGGATTGTGTCAAATTTTAAAAGGAATATTGTAATAGGACACCAAACATACAAAGACTAGATTTGCAGGGGCATTATTGGAAAAGATGATAATCAATTGTATTTATTTATGTCAACATAAATAGCCTTGTGTATGTGTAGGCCTGTGTTACAAAGTACAATCAAATAACACTCTTTAACATGAGCACTTTAAAAACTAAACTTTTGGGTTTACATAGATATATCGGTAGCAGTGGAAATGATAATGACAATGGCAGGAAAGCCTAAACAGTCCCTTGGTCTTATAAGGAAATTCACCTGTCAAGTTGTGTGTTTACATATTGTTTTTGGTGTCTTAAAATATCACGGTACTCCCACTAGAAACCTTTGAATGTATTTCATATTAATAATGAGCAGTATAATTGTTTTACGATTTGCCTGCCATAGAACACTCGGAACGCTACGCTTTCGTTTAAAGTTCCACGTTCACTCGTTTGAGAGCTTTTTAGCTAAAGGCACCAGTATTTACAAAACCCAGTGTGAAAGGCTAACAGCCTGCTAGCGTGTACGGCTGTATTTACCAGACAGTGGCTGAGGCTGGTCTCCAGGTTGCTGAGTAAAGGCAGCAGTAAAGAACCCGCCTATTTTGTATTTTAAATGAGCTAAAAAGGTATGCTGTACTTTTTTTTAAGGGAGATACATTTTTTACCTTTGACATTCACAGAATACTAACATTTTGTTTAGAAATAGAACAATTGTTTAGAAATAGAACAATTAATTAAGACGACAAAGCCACTTCTCATTGTGTCACTGTGCCTCAGCCTCACCTGTCATGCTGTGTGTGTCCTTATGGACAAATTTAACCTGCTTTGACTTGTAAATATTTGGTTGTTTTAGTTTTTTTTTTTTTTTTACAAAAAACTATTTTCATAAATAAAGTACAATGAAATATAGTACTGCTTTTCTGATATTTCTCAAACTCACAATTTTCTCTACCTCCAGGGTATGAGTCAGAGAGGAACTGGAGTAGAATACATAGAGGCTTTTCTCTAGAAATGTGAGTCATAAACACTAAAATTAGAAATACGGCCAGACCACAGAAAGGGTCAAAATCAATCGTGTTGGGGAAAACAATATTGCTCTTAAGCAGGAATCCGTCTTTTAATTAAAACAACATGGGCAATCAATTTGAGTTTATAACAGTCTGTTTATTAAACAAGGTAAAGATACAAAGGTTTTTTTTCTTTCATTTTTTTTTTTAAACATTGATAATTGTAGTTTTGCTTCTCAGTCCTGGCTGTGCATATTTAGTTGTCTAGAAACTGTATATGAAACCACAATGCAAGACAGGAAAAGGAGTCATAAATCTACACAATATATTTTGATAGAGAACATGGGTTAAACAGTTATTATACAGATTACAGCTTGGGTTACTCCATGCGGAAGAGATAAAAAAATAAAAACAAACATGTCTACACGATTGAATACTGCAAAACACAATACACAGAGATGGAGAATAGGTTGGTCGCGGGATGATAAAACAGTTAAGGCTTAGACGAAAAGAACTGGTGTAAAAACATGAATGTTAATACGATACAGGTAGACTAAAAATCATTACAGTAAGTTTATACAGAAATATACTTTTTTTTTATAAAAACCCAAGTAGGATGGTTTATGAAAACATAAAATAGATACAATAGATGAGTTACATGTTTTACAGTACAGCAACATGTACAATTCCCCCTTATCTTGAAATAGAGGGTCACGTTAGAGAGGCAGGGTCTGTTGTTGGCGTAGATGAGTTCTCTCAGGCCTTCTCAGGGCTTGAGCTTTTATTCTTTTTTTTTTGTTTTGAAAACATACTTTATACTGTATATTTATCTTACATTATTTCTCAATTCCATCTCCAACTTTAGTCGACTGATAGCACCTTTCATTGGTCCCCTGCTGAATACAGGGTGCCCGTTTACAAGCAGAGATGGAACTTCCTGTTACGAAAGTAAAGGTCCTCGAGTATTTTTAAAGATGTGGCAGGACTTATACTTTCCGAAACTGGAATCGTGCACATCGGCCTATTAGTACCGTCCCGAGTGACCAGAGGTTAAAAGTTACATTAAAATACAACAAACAATACTGTATACAATGAAGGAATACTAAAAGTTTAAAAATAAAAACTATCCAGGGAGCCCACATTGTCAAAAAAGGCCCAAAGAATACGCCTTTATACTGCAGTTCAGTTCAAATGGGTAAAGCTTGGCATTATTTTTCATAGACGGAGTATAAAAATACTCTATTGGGACAGAATAGTTATACAATAACAGCTTCACATTTTGGTCAAATAATGAGCGGTCTATTTCAATCGAGTAACAGTTGAAACTTTTAGTTAAAAATAACATGGAGTTGATACAACTACACTGCATCAACAGAACACGTTAGAAGCAGATTTCGGTAGCATTTATGAACAACATATTCTGAGTTAACAATTGATACATGAGCTCAAAAACCTTAAGGTTTGTATGGCACGGGAGGACAGTAATTGAATTGTTTATCGTCAAAGAATTTCAGCAAAGATAAAACCATCAAATATGGTGCAATAGAAGATGTGGAAAACGGTATTTTTCAACTTTACGCCTACTTAACAGTATTTTTAAACCTCAACCCTATATTTTTACAATATAATTTAGAGTCGTACAGACTAGAATCGTTTCAATTGGTCCAGCAATTCAAAAGATTGCTTCATTCATCCCTCGCCATATTTTTCAGTTTTGCCAAAATAACTGCTCCTCACAGCATGACCAACATTGTATCATGCTTCAAACGCTCCGCCTCTGTGCCAAAAAAGAGCTCCTTCAGCTCTGCAGTCAACCCAAATTATTGTCTTGGCAGCCGGCTAAAGCAATCCTGCTCTCTGCTGGACCCAACAGAAAGACTTGGCTGATCATCAGTCTGGGTGACTTAAAATACTGGAGCTATCCTTAAATAATACACCGCTTTAACACCAGCGTCTTTTGAATTGTCTCCTACCGATTGCCCTTCTTTTAATGGAGGTTGATCTGACCCTGTAAACGTGTATATATATATATATATATATATATATGCGCGATATAAAAAAGAACAAATAAACAGTAATGGAACGACTGTTGGTCTGGACATGGTCCGTACTCCTAGCTGCCCCAAGGGACGCCATTGTGGCTCTCCTTTCTCCAAGACAACATGAGCCCGTAACTGCAAGGCCTAAAAGTGCTTAAGGATTATCTTTGGATGTGAACAGAGTACACCCAACAAACTCATTTAAAAAAAAAAAAAAAAGGTATATTTCTCAATTTCTTTATAAGGGCTAATTTCATCTGGCACATTTTTTCGAAACCCATTTCATGGAATTAAAAGAAACAAACAAACAAACAAGGACATTAAAACTGAAGGGGGCTGATGCATCCGGCAGCAGACATATCGCCTACCAAAGTGCGGACTTAATCTGACACCAGACATTCTCGGCCCGCTTCGTTCCCCTAGTTCGTCGCACTAGTTTCTCGCACTAGTTCGTCGCACTAATGGAACTCAATCGTTACATTCGTTAAACGGGGGGGGGAGGGAACAAAATAAAAAAAATACTAACAAAACACGCAACGTGTGCTGCCGAGTATCGCTTCAGCAGATGACCTATGTCACAGATGGGGGTGGCGGGGAGGTCAAAGGTCGTCCGTGTACAGGCTCCTCCCTCTTCCCCCCCCTCTCCCGCCCTCCCATGCTTATGTCGGGTGTTCATAGCACAAAGGTAGACCTAATGTTGAGGGCCGCGTATGCAGGGTATAGGGCCTCACTCTCTACAGGCCCACGGACTACGAACCATCGTCATCGTCTTCGTCGTCATCATCATACCGTGTCTGCTGCTGGGTCCCAGGGGCCAGGGGGCGGGGCTTAGATGAGGGAGATGCGGATGGGGATGTTGGGGGATTCAGTTCTCTGGGGAGACTGGTGGCTCACCAGGTGCTCCACCACCGTGTGTTTGGACATGTGCTTCATAAGGTAGGTCTCCTGTTAATAACATGGGAAATATTAATGTTATATTGATCTTTTTAAAACATGTTACATCTGCTTCATTAGGTAAGTCTCCTCTTAATGTCACAGGGGTAATATTAATGTTATATTGATCTTTTTAAAACATGTTACATCTGCTTCATTAGGTAAGTCTCCTCTTGATGTCACAGGGGTAATATTAATGTTATATTGATCTTTATAGAACACTTCCGTCTTTCATGAGGTTGGTCTGTTCATATCACATAGCAAATAACATCGTTTTACTGATCTTTATAACATGTTACATGTCTTTCATAAAGGTAGGTCTCCTGAGACTCATGGACATCTACATTTTTTTTTTGTATATGTCAAGCCCTTTTCAAAATGTATATGGTGCATTTACTGAAATAAAGGTGAGCGAATGCAGAGTAAAAGTTTTGAATGTTCTACTGTTTCCAAAATGGTAGTGAAGGCGAGATAAGACCGTGCACTCACTGAGGTGTAGGCGCGCCCACACATGCTACAGCAGTAGGCCTTAGCGTTCTTGATGGCGTGCGCTGACAGGTGGATCTGGAGTGAGGCGGAGTCCGAGTAGGCCCGGTAGCAGTTGGGACATTTATACGGCTTGTCTTTGTTGTGCTGTCTCTGGTGGGACTGTGGGAGTAAACGACACAACGGCAGTTAGTTAGGTGGCGGCGGCTAGATGCACGCCAGCGCTCGTCGGCGTGACGCCCCGCTATCATTCACGCCACTGTCCTATTCCCTAGCATCGCCGCCCCTGAAAAAGCGCTTTTTTAAAGCTGTTTCGTACATCCCAGCTTGATACAAGCTCCTGTACATATGGAGATTGTTGATGCAGTAGCATCAATTGCATTGTGGAATTCTTCAGCTACTGAGCAGCTGAAGAATTCCACAATGCAAAAAGAATGAGCAATGACAGTAAATAAAGTGACCAAACCGTAAACAAAGTGCCCGACAGTACATAAAGTAACTATGAATTGATGTGATGTGTATCATTGTCAGCACAAACAGAGGATCATGGGCATCAGGCCCATATATGTAGTCATAAAACAACTGGTATAACGTTATGGTAGCCTATACCGACTATGTTTGTTGATCTGCAGCTTTCAAAACATAACCAAAATGGTGCTGCACCGCGGCGCTTCAGTGCCGGTGTGTGGCCGGTTTTTGTGCCATGACAAATCCAATATTGAAAAGGTGAATGCAGATGTTATGTAATAATGTTAGCGTTGGCATTCGATGAAGGTCAGTTAACTGATGATTAATTAATGATTAATTAATGATTATTGTGCTCACCTGGAGGTTCGAGAGCTGGGTAAAGGCCTTTTCACATCCCGGATGGGCACATTTGTACGGCCTGTCACCAGTGTGGATTCTGTGGGAAGTAGAAAATACGTTGTTTACGCGAGACCAGAGGTAAGCATGTTCCATAACCTAACCCGTAGATCCATAATATTCACGATAAAAATAGGATTCCCTTTTGCACTTTTGAAGATGTGAATGAGATGTGACCTACTTGAGCTGTGTGTGTGTGTTCCAGTATAATTAACATCCATTTTTAAAAAGGAAGGTAATCCATCAGTCAAGGATACGAGTGTTGAATAATCCATGAGCGGTTGAAGGTGAGGTTTGCCTCTGCTAACCAGCAGGATACCCCAGCCACCCCTGTCCCCATGGTGGTAGGTGGAGGCCTGGTACCCCACACCCTCCTGTCCCAGTGTGCATGGCGGTGGGTGGAGGCTGACACCCCACCCGCCCTGTCCCCTATCCCAGTGTGCATGGTGGTGGGTGGAGGCTGACCTGGTGTGCTGCTGCAGGTGCGACAGCTGGCGGAAGGAGTTCTCGCAATAGGAGCAGTGGTAGGGCTTGATGCCCAGGTGGATGCGCAGGTGCTGGGCCAGGTAGGAGGCGTTGGCGAAGGACTTGGAGCAGTGGGGACACTTGTGGGGCTTGGCCTCTGTGTGGGACTTGGAGTGGATCTGCATCTCCGACTTGGTGAAGAAGGTGAGTGGGCACACCTTACACCTGGAGGGACGGGGGTGGGGGGGGGGCACAAACATGAGTCAGGAGGATGGGGTTGTCTGGGTCGTCTCAACAGTGCTGATCCTTCATCCTAAGGTCAGAAATGTGGAGTAAGCTCAATTTTGAAAGTACATACTATTTTAGCAAGATGTATAGAGCCTCAGTCTGACTACAGTACTACGGTATCAGTGTTTAATGAGTGAGTTTAAATTGCAGCAGGAAGACAGCGACAAACAAAAAAGTGAGGGTTGTGACAAAAAAATATTCTACAGCACCGCAACAGCACTGATTGTCATCTCAACAAACGATAAGCGATTGCCAAAGCAACCTTTCACGATATCAAAACAATGATAAACTGATGATGATAACCAATACAAGATGTATTTTATAGGGATGCACGCTAACTCTTTTTTTTTAACTGATAACTTTCAGCTCCTAAAGGCCGATACCGATATCAATAACACACACACATATACATATATAGGATCATGACATTGTTGCTCAGACATCAGTAGAATCAACGGGGGGTTTAGGGGGGCGGGATTACAAGGGGCGGGATATGACATAGGGTCCATGACAGCCCCTGTCACTCAGGTGTGTTTTGGTCTGACCGCAGCAACGGAGGCAGAATGGGCAGAACTCATCGCGATCATCTTAAATGTTGCTGCAGCGATGCATCATATAGTCCATTGCATCCACAACATCCGTATCGATCGATGAAAGATTGGAGCATGAGTCACAGACAAATAGAAGAAACGATGAATAAGAAAGGCGTCGCAAACGACTGCGTTACCGGAGGAAGAGCGTCTTTTTTGCTTCATTTCACATCTAACAAACACTGGGACAAATGTAGTTGATCTCTGTGTTTAACTGAGAAAACAGGGAGTGGAAGGACGGGACCCTATAATGTTCAGCTAACTGTCAATAATAAGTGTTATGAGAGTTAGCGAGTGTGTGTGCGTACTGTGTGTGTGTGTGTACTGTAAAGTTAGTGAAACTAAGAATAAAGTACACAGCCTTTCAATAATCGGCGGCCGCTTCATTCCGACCTATAAGCAGACCCACTGCCGGTCAAAGGGAAGGGTGGTACCCCCGAGAGAACATCGACGTCTCCCCTGTGCTCTCGACTACGGTCTGGGAGCCGACAGCAGGTCTAAAGGTGTAACATAATAATAAAAATAAACATTTTCTATATACGCGTGCAGCTGTGAACTCATGTATTGTAATTGATTGTATGATGTGTACTTTTAGGGTTACGATAAGACCTTTAATTTACCGTTAGTGGGAGCGGGGCACTGAAATTATATAGGCTGTTATCGGGGCTATTCATCATGATATCGGACTTATCGGAATGACGTAATAATTTCTGTTATCGGCCCGATAATTATCGTGCACCCCTAGTATTTTAGGTTCACTACAACTTCCTGGACATAACTACATGTAAGATTTAGGGTCCAAAATGTATTTTTTAAATGTGAATGCAAAGTATTTACATTTATAACCCCGATTTTTTTCCCCTGCCAAAACAGTCCAATCTGTTGGTTATTGGAAGTTATTCGTGGTGTAAACCCAGGTCCCTGATTATAGCCCCCCTCCAACCTGTAGGTTTTGCCCTCTTTCGGGGCGATGGTGACGCAGCCCTGGTCCGCCAGGATGGGGTACGGCACCACAAGCAGGGGGCCCGACGGGTTCTCCGCCTTGATCTTCTTCCGGCCCCTGGGGGCCTTGGGCGGGGGTCCCAGGAGCCCCGCCAGGCCCCCTGTTTTCATGTGGTCCATGCCGGGGCCGCTGGCCAGCCCGGAGAGGATGTTGACGCCCGGCGCCCCGCCCATGCGGTTCTGGCCGCTGGAGGTGGGCGTGGTGGGGGTGAGGGCCTCCGAGGTGCCGTGGTTCTCCGGTCGCGACGAGGGGGCCAGACCTGTTGGGGGGGGGGGGGGGGGGGGGGATCAGAGATGTGTCCATACAGAGCAACAACATACAGAATCTGCAACAAAAAATATAAGAATCTGTGGGGAGGGGGGGGGGGGGCGGGGAATACTAGGGAGACCCCTTAGTCAAGTCAACAAGCCCTTGAGGACGTCGAGGTCAGATGCTCCTCCTACATGTAGCTCTAGCTTTGGATCCGCCTCCCTGGGTTTGCCCTCCAAATTGGCTGCATCACGGCCTCTTATATCTGAACTACTCGTCTTTACGTTCAGGGATTACACCCATGTGGTTGAACAGTGCTTCATTCAGTAGAGCCCCCCCCCCCCGCCCCTGACCTCCCCTAAGGATCTCCCCTCCCTCCCTCCCTCCCTCTCTCCCCATGGAGCAGGTGGTTTTCCATCCGACGGTTTAGCGGGGCTGGTTGAGTTGTCCGGCCACGACATAAAACGTTGTTAAAAATGTTGTTTCCTCATACAGTTGTGGGATGTTTCCCCCTTTCCCCCACCCCTCAATACACCTCCTGGCTGCCAGGCTTCCTGTCGTCTCCCCCGTTACCCCCAGCATGGGGGGGGGGGGGGGGCAGGGCGGAGCCGACAGCGGTACCTGACACATTAGTAGACAGTAGGTGACGAGGGAGGTTGCTCACCAATCTGCCTCATGTGCCAGTCTTCCCACAATCCTTTGGCCTTCACTGCTGACATGTTGTCCATGTTTGCGTCTGAGAAGTTGTAAGGTGATCGGCACATTTTTGTTCCCATGTTTTGCATAGCAGCGCAGATGATGATAACACCACCCATGTAACACAACGGCACCATGCACATTTCTACACCGGGGGGGGGGGGGGGGGGGCAGTGGCCGTCCGGATGGGGTGGTCTATGTTGGACATGGGTCGCCTGATACGTTGTGGTTTAGTAGGGGGGGGTTACGTCAACATGACGGGGGAAGCAGTGGTGTGCTAGTACTACTGTGTATGATAGTGCGATGTCAAGCGCCTTTAGATGATGCTAAGAGTTTCAGGATATCCTGCTGAGTGTGAATCGCCACAGGGAGAAATTAAATTCCTCAACAAAGGATGAGGATTTTAATGTCTGCTGCGTTTGTGAACACAAGGAGAAGAGAATACGTGACTGAATCTTTCTTCAAAAACAACAGCAGCAGCAGCAGCAACAACAACAACAAACCAAACAATGTAATGAAAAGGCAAGTGCCAAGGTACTCGCCTAACAAGTTAGGACTCAGATTCTGATAGATCCAATGTGCTGACGTCCCCACCGTACCTGGTCCTGAGCTGGAGGGGGGGCGTGCGTGCAGGGCGATGTCGGGCTGCCCGGAGCCCACCTGGGACTGGGGCTGGGAGGGGTGGTGGCCTTGCACTTGGTGGGGCTGAAGCTTGGGCACCTGCATGCCATGCTGGATCCCACCACCACCACCACCGCCGCCGCCACCGCCGCCGCCGCCCCCTCCGTCGGAGGGTGAGGAGGGCATCATCAGGGGCTGCTGGGAGGAGCTGGACGTTGGGGGCAGGTGGAGCGGGCGGATCTTCTCGGCCATCAGCTGCTCCTTGATCTTGTTGATGAGCACCAGGTTATCCAGCTGAAAGGGTCAAGGGCCAGGCTCAGGGGTCAAGGGGTCAGGCTCTGGGGTCAAGGGTCACGGGTCAGGCTCAACAGACGACCGCCGGCCGTGTGTGAACGTCATCCTTGGCGGGGGAAAATAATCAAACTTATCCGAGCCACAAACCCCTCCCACCCCACCGGTTGCCTTGTTGTATGTTCTCCTACTAGGTAATTATCACCTTCTCGTTAAGCCACAGCTGGCGCTAACGAGCTGCTGTAGCATAAAAGCAGACTTGAATAAATATTCAATAACTTCCAAAAGGTTTGGCACTTCAAACGGCCGAGACGCCTTTAGACACATAGATGGAAACAGCAAACGTTTGACGTGGCAAACATTTCCGAGCAGGTAAAAGGCCCTTCAAGTGGGTCTGACTCTTCCACGCCTGTGTTTGAATCCTGCTAAGCAGCGTTAAACTAATGGAGACTTTGGTTTGAAAGCGTGGCTAATTCTCCCACAACCTTTCACCGCTATTAACTGAATCGATATCATAAAAGAGATGACACAATGAATGAAAACACACTCTCAAAAGGCTCTCCAACAGCTGTGACTAATAAACCACCACTGCCACTGTCTCACGCGTCCACAGCTGTCTACAGAAGGGGGATCCCCATCGCAACAGCAGCCCATAGAGTTGGCTGCGTGGCCCCTGGATAACGCCTGGTGGTTCCCCCACAAGGCTCTCCAGGTAGGGCCTTCAACACGGGGGGGGCGGCGGCTAGGAGGGGTCTTACCTGGCTGGGCATGGAGGGAGGAGGAGGCCAGAAGTATGGGTTGTTGAACCGGGGCTCCGCCATCCTGTGATTAGAAATAACAATGAATGGTTGTGGGACAGATGCTCATATTTCATGAATGGTTGTTTAAATCAGAGGTGTCCTCTGTGTCCTGGGTTTGTGTGCCAGACAGTGTTACTCTTGTGCGTTAGTTTAAAAGGAGCTTAGCTATTGTATTTTTTGTCAAATGTATATAAATATGGATACATAACAAGTTTTCACAAATACATAGCAAAACAGCATATGGACTCAATACAAACATTATGTTAACTGAACAATAGATGTCAGCCTATGATGAACCTGGGAAAAATCGTTGGCTCTTCATTCAAAATCAAGTTAATGGCGATATTTTCTTTTTTTCTTTTCTCTATGTTAAGTGCAATTGGTTCCACACTCATACAGCTGTTTTCTTTATCAACCCCTGGATGCCTGGGATGAATTAAGGAGCATGTGCTTGCTCTACATGCACAGCAAATCAACATTAATTTGAAATCAAGTGCTTGTTGCTTTTTATTACATCATGTGTGAGCTGGTTATGTATCTATGCATTTCCATGATTAAATGTGTCTGTGAAAAAAGCAATGTACAACTAGGTCATGAATAGGCCTGCATTGTTTGTGTGATTTAATGTGTTTGGTTATTATTCTATGAATATATAATACAATTAAATCTGCCATCATACAAAGTTGCCAATATTTAGATAATGTCGCTATTACTGCAAGATAATACATGTATTTACCAAGGTATTACACGTATGGGTATTACACATCAATAGTAATACCATAGGAGTCCCGAATACATAGTGAAACGGCATGCGTGCGCTCCCCTCACAAGTCGAATAACACGAATAACAACAATATGCATGGTACGTTTCTTAACGATAGAAACCAAATAGCCTCGCATGGTAACATCGATTTTCTTAAAGCTGGCAATGCATGTCTTAAAATAAGTATAACTCGTTACTCTGACAAAAAGGAGCATTAGTAAACTTTACATCGCTTTTTTGACAGCCTACCAAAGCGCGCGCGCGTGTGTGTGTGTGTGTGTGTGTGTGTGTGTGTGTGTGTGTGTGTGTGTGTGTGTGTGTGTGTGTGTGTGTGTGTGTGTGTGTGTGTGTGTGTGTGTGTGTGTGTGTGTGTGTGTGTGTGTGTGTGTGTGTGTGTGTGTGTGTGTGTGTGTGTGGCTGGCTGGCTGCGGCCCAGCCTATGCGACCCAGACATTCTCAGACACTTTAGGTAAAACATTTCCAGACAAAAGAGAAACAAAAATGGCAGCCTTATTTTTTATAAGGCGGGACGCCATATTCTGCAGACCCCCCCAAAAAATGTGGAACATGTACGTCTCGTGCAGAGGATGGAGGCGCAGACCCCCTCGCTCAATGCTGTGTTTATCATGTCAAAGGCATGAAGGATTGTTTACGGCGAATTGCAGGTTTGAATAGCCCGGCCTCCCCACCTCCTAAAAAAACTGACACTTCCTACAGCGACCATGCCCTGCAAAAACACCACGGAAATAGCAAAGATGCGGGCTCGTTGGCAATGCATTGGTAAAACAACAGCATTGCAACATAAAGGGCATACTGTTGCACATGTACGCTCCCGTGTCGCTCGGGAGGCGAACCGTCGTAGCCCAAAGAAATCACTTTGGCTTGTTTTTTTTTTTCACATTCGGCAACTTTTTGACGAATCAAGACACAGCAAAAGAATGTGAACAATGCACACGCGTTCGAGGGACCATGTTGCGTATTAGCGATCTGCAAAAATAGTGCAGCGGTGGAAATACGTGCAGAAATACCTGAGGGAGTCGTGATTGCAGATGTTCTCTTTCCAGAAGAGCTATAATATAAAAGGTTGATGT
This sequence comes from Micromesistius poutassou, assembly GCF_964030765.1. Lineage (NCBI taxonomy): Eukaryota > Metazoa > Chordata > Actinopteri > Gadiformes > Gadidae > Micromesistius > Micromesistius poutassou. Next base: position 4,381,893 of record NC_140285.1, on the reverse strand, counting down.
TCTTTCTGCCAGCCTCCGAAACGACCACCGCTTCCGGGTCGCTTTGTTCACTTCTGGGTAGCCTGCACACCGTGCAACACAGAGAGAGAGAGGGAGAGAGAGCTGGAAATGTGTCCTAAACACTGCTGTATTGTTGCTTCACCGTATTTATGTGTGTTTTATCGCAATCGTCGTAATCGTAAACACTGAATCGTAAACCAATGCATGGGGAATCACATTTTATTGAAAGCTATATGCCCATATTCAATTAGCTCCCAAAAAGCTATTATATATACATTTATATATTTAAAATAATTATATATTTGATCAACTAGGACTATACGTAGCCTCGGTCATGGATGTTTAAGTTGTAACGTTAATACAAATATTCACACAATGTCCCTTAAGAACAAAGTGTTACAGCCACTGGGTAACAACATATTTATTAGACATGGTGAGATGAGGTCCAAATAAATGACCATGTGGGCCATCATGAACGATGACCCAACTGTCCCAAAAAAAATCAACATGACCCATAGCCAACTACGGTATTAACAGCGTGACTATCCTACCCACACGAGTTCCGCATAACCCCGCTGTGCTTACAGAAAGCAGCGTGACCGATGTGTGTGGGTTTCTGAGGTGCGATTCTGAGATGTGTGCGTTTCCTGTCCCTCGCATCTATGATGAGGTGACGGACGAGGCGCAACATGATCATTAATGACAAGTAGTGGAGAGACCTTATCTCACTCCTTCACCCCGGCTGACTGCAACTGACCCGCGGAACCAGACACAATAACTCCAAAGAGAATGCAGTTCCTTGAACTCATTCATTTTGGTTTTAACATCTTATTGGACAACTTTTATTTCGTTTGGCTATTTTTCTTTCTTTTTTGAAATGATATCCTCAGTGTTGGTGAGTATGCTTTACCGACATCCATAATGCCTCATTTTTATTGATGCCTTTACGTTTTATTAGGCCTATCCAATAATATATTAATTATTTATTATATTATATTATTTGTATTAGCTGTTATTGTGTTATACGTTTATATTCATTTGTGGAGGTCGTGATGAGAGGGCGCGCTGTAAATCCAGAGTTCTCGCGAGAGCACAATTTGAATTTTTTTTTTGCTCAGCGAGTCGCTCTGGAAACGAGCAATATATTCACTCCCCGATTGCCCAAACCCAGAACATTAACCAATCACATCGGTGTATCTGATATAGGTGAGCCAAAAGCGTTGCTGTTACCGATCGTATACGGCAAGTCGTATCTATTGGTTAGCTCCGCGGGTCTGGATACGTCACCCTTTGTATTCTTCAGATTGGTCGTAGTGTTAACCAATTGATCGCTTGGTTCCGCCCCTCAAGTTGGGCCATTATTACTCGTTGCCAGACCCTATAGCTTTCTAGATATGGGTCTGGATTTCCAGGCTACTGTTTAGCCACCTTCGTATAAAAACAATGGAGGATATAGACAGAACTGGAGAACCCAAGTAGAACCCGAACGTTGACGTTAACCCCGTATGTTGAAACACTCAAAGCATTAAATCGCACAATAAATCGGAAAATCGTATAGCGATATTTACAAAATTGCAAAATGTACAGAATCGCAATACACTCAAAAAATCGTTGTTATATCATATCAGGAGCTCCCTGCCGATTCCCGTCCTTGGCATACATCTCGGAAATGTGAGACATGTCCGTTTATTAGCGTGTATGACCTCTTGATCCTGTCAGGTATGGACGGTGATGCTGCGACTCCTTCCAATCGGCCAGAGTTGTAGTGAGGAGTCTCTGAAGAACGATAACCAAACGTATTGTGACCAGTGTCCTGCTGGTGAGTTTGAAACCACGGAGCACTGGAGCCTTCCGGCTACCGGCCCCTGCATTGGTCCGATTACAATGAGAGGGAATGGACTGGAAATCCAGATCACTTTCCCCCAATGCACGCAGACATCAGATTGGTTGGTTTGCTGCGTTCCAGGCTATCACGCTATCATGACTGATGACTCAAACCCAACCCAAACCAAGGCCAGATGCCAGAGGTGTGAGGAGGGCAGCACCTTCACCGCAGTACCAAACCGCAGCCCTGAGTGTATGACATGCACCACGTGTAAAAGTGAGTTCCTTGCTTTGTTTTTGAGGAGTGTAATGTCGTGGAAATGATTACTTAGCTACCAATATATACCACAGAAGAAACCTCTTGAGCCAACGGCCACTGTAGAAATGTAGAAATCGACTAACCTTGCAACGTTTGTGTGTTTTAATAATGAAATACCCTATCAGACTCATTCAAAGATAACCAGAAGGTGTCAAAGGAATGCGTCTACAACCGCGATGTGGAGTGTGCCTGCAAAGAGGATTACTACCGACGCGAAAACTATGATGGAAATATGTATTGTGTCCATTGCTTCGGTGTGTAAAATCAACCTCACTTAAAGCCTGTTTCTGAACCACTCTAGAAACTGGACTGTAACTTTACAGAGCTGCCTAACAGTAACGGTTGGTTGTCATTTCAGACCAGAAGCCCCCACGTGATGACTGCCAAAGGTGGGAGCACTTATAAAATAAGAGTCCCAATACAATATATTTCTGCAGTGATAACTGGATAAGCATAATGTTACATCTGGTTCTGCCACATTTGGTCAATATTTATGATTATACTGACAGTTTAGTGTGTTTCAGAAATGAACTGCAGACTATATAGCTGCATTTGTCAGAGTGACATGTTGATTCATGGTGATACATTATCACCATGAATCGAACATGCATCAGTCAAGGGAACAAACAGACATGTGTCAGACAATGCCCACCTACACATACTTATGGCAAACATTGTGAATGCTTGGAAACCACGTCTTGACGTCAATCAGAAGTGTCAAGACATTTTTCCAAAACAGAGTTGTATCCGTACAGCACGAGCCACCAGGGGCCACGAATGGGTGAACTTAGGTTGCTAATGGGAAAATAGTGTAGCATTAAACCTGCTTGGAAATGAAAATGTTCTTTAATATGTTTTTGTGTGTGTGTGTGTGTGTGTGTGTGTGTGTGTGTGTGTGTGTGTTTTCAGGAAAGAATGTATTCAGCACGCAAAGTATCGGGACCATTGTCAGCCTTCCAACCAAACCACCGCCCCCCTCATAGTGCCCAGTGACAGCCGACCAACTGACCCTGGTAATGGATTTCCCCATTTCAAGCGTCTGTCTGTAAGATGTGAGTGTTGCCAAAGAGAGCGAGCACAGCAGAGCAAGAATGATGATAAACAACCCCCCCAAAAAAACAACACTTGCATCCCCTCTCTGCTCCCTCCACCCTCCACCTTTGAGGACGTTGTATTGGTTGCAGTCACCTGGTGTGTAGCTATAACACTGTGTGGATGCATGTGACCGACAGGATGGAATCCCAAACCAATCAGGGAGGAGATGCACTGATTTTGACCCAATTGAGGGAGTGGTCTGAAATTGTCTCATACAGATGCACATTAAACCCAAAACAGATATCCCCAAGAGCATTTCACTCAAAAGCTGATGGATTGCTACGCCATTTCTAACAAAATCCAAACTTCAATCTTACCGTCAGCATAGTCCTAAATGTTATCTTTGACTCCCAGAATCATGCTACATTGTCGTAAAAATGTAACGATTGTAATTGATCAACATGTGAAAATCCAAAGCAAATAAAGGAGAGATGTTCCTCTTGACATATAACCTCATAGAATCCTGAAAGTTCCCCTGCATATTAACCAAGCTCAATCTGAGAGTAATCTCGGAAGGATTGGTTATTATGTTTACAAAAACAAAAACGAAAGTCTGATTTCTGAGACTCATCCAATTGGTTTATTCATCAAAAGGAGATCAGATCTTTTAAGACTCTCCACGCACACACACACACACACACACACACACACACACACACACACACACACACACACACACACACACATCTGTGTGTGTGTCAGTCCTATATGTGTCAGAGGATTGATGCAGACACCGTGGTTGAACTCTTCTTACCCCTGTGGTTCCTCCCAGCACAAAACACCACAATGCTGGTTGTGATAGTGTTGGTGGTGGGGACGATGGTCTTTCTGGTCGGCATATGGTTCAGGGTTGTGGCCCGCATCCTCTACCGCGCCAGACTATCTGTGGCTAGAGAAGACCCGGAGTCCACGTCCCTGGGGCTGAAGCTGACCGGTAATAACGCCATGATACAAAACCGCTTAAAGGTGACATATTATACCACCAGGTGTGAGTGTGATTAGCAGTTACAAGCCGTTTTGAAAATCGGGCTCTTCTGACATCAGAAGTGGGCGTGTCCACCTAGATGTGTGCTGGATAGATCAGTCTACCAGCCTACCCAGTGCACTGTGGCAAACATTTCTCATCTATCCGTCATACATCTAGGTGGACACGCCCACTTGTGATGTCAGAAGTGGCAGATTTTCAAAATGGCTTGCAACGGCTAATCACACTCACACCTGATGGTAAAATATGTCACCTTTAACCTCGTCTTGTATGTCACCTGCAGTGTCTGTTTCTCTTGGGGGGTTAATTTCTTGCTTTTGTATAAGTATATGCCAAAGAATGAATACAAACCAAAAATCGATATCAAAACAATTGATGGTAACACTTAACCGTAAGTGCACATTAATTAATCATTAATTAACATTAGTTAATGTAAAAATGAGCATTTACTAACAGTTGATATACAGTTAACTAATAGTATAGTAATTACTTTACATTACTAATGGTGTTCATGTTTACTAATGATGTTAACTAAGGTAAAGCTGTTAATGTTAAGTAAGGTATTCATTTAAACAGTATTTAACAGGGTTAGAGTTAACCCTTGACTCTTATATAATAGGTAACCCTAACCCTAACCCCTTAACCAGCTCACCTTAACCACTACTCCTAGTACTATCTAGTAGTACCTATTAGTATCTATGCAAAACACCTTGTTGGCACAATATATAATTGATATATAAATCAAAACAAATTGTAATTTGATCAGGATAGGGACCTAGATCAAAGGTCAAGGTTGGTTTGCAATTGTATGTCCATGGGTAAGAAATAAACGCTTCCGCAAATAACCCACATCAAACTAGATGTTGTTTGTGAGTCAATACTATATCAGCACTAGTGACGGGAAATGCTGAGATTAAAATCTGTTTCCTCTGTCCTCTGACAGCTCAAGAGACGCTCCCTCCCAGCACCATGGTAAGTCAACACTTGTATTTACACTATGTATTTATGTATAAACATTACAGAAACAAAAATAAGTGTATAGCATGTTCTGCAGGTCTATCTGATTAAAATATGACGTGAAAGATATGGAAAAACACATTATGTTTTGGTAGATAGCTTTGGTACAGCGAAGGTAAAGGCTTGTACGGTGGTTTGTGTGGTTCATGTTCTAGGAAATGAGGCGTGACTGGTTAGGGGTTTCAACTCCTACTACTTATTTTCTCTATCTGACTCACTCTGTATCACTCTCTATCTCTATCTCTGTTCCTATTTCTCTCTGAGAGACAGAGAGAGAGAGAGAAATTGTAAGAAATATTGAGAATTAGAAACTTAGTGAGAAAGAAAGAGGAACATATATTAAGAGAGAGAGAGAGAGACCGCTCAGGAACATGTTTTTTCATGTATTAAATATGAATCCCCCCCCTTCCCCTCCTTCTCTCTCTAAAGACTCTTCATGTGTGTGAGGATCCTCCCGCGATGCCGTTCTATCAGGGCCCGTTTGCAGCCCACCCCAGCCACCACCACCCCCTGCTGAGGCCCATGGAGGCTCCTGGTGAGATCAAGCATACAGGGCCACACAAATGTCCTGGGGGGGCCTCCTCATTCTTCTCTCTCTCTCTCGCGTGCTCTCGCTCTTGCATTCTCACTCTCGCTCTCGCTCTCTCTGGATCTCTCTGTCTGGATCTCTCTGTCTCTCTCTCTGGATCTCTCTGTCTCTCTCTCTGGATCTCTTGCTCTCTCTCTGGATCTCTCTGTCTCTCTCTCTGGATCTCTCTGTCTCTCTCTCTGGATCTCTCTGTCTCTCTCTCTGGGAGTGACTTTTTCCCAGAGCTGGGTTATAGAATGGCTAGTATGGCGCTTATCAATGTTTTAAATGTGTTGTACACGGTAACAAGACCGAGTGCAAAAATAACCTTTCCGGCGGTCCGATTTATGTCCTCTTCTGATGGCAGAATGACACATATCAGTTGGCTGTCTGTCGTAAATCGAATACGGTCACTATTTCTACTTGAGTCACAGAACACAGAACTGTACATGAATACACCTGACTTCTAGAGCTGTGTTCCTCCGGCATGAGGAAACGTGGGGGTGGAAATATGCCATCAGATAGCGGCCCCCCTTTCCTGAATCTCCCCACATCAGAGAGCGAGGAGTGTAGGTTACATCGATTGTAATGCGTTTAAAAATGAACATTACTCCCTATTAGCCGGTTCACACCAGTTAACACTGGTTCAACACTTGTGAACACTTACATTTACATAGAGGTATAGATCTTCCTTTCCCTTTAGAGGAAATGACAGAAAACTCCTTTTGTGCATAAGGACAGATTACCGACAGATACACGTCACAATACAATAACACCAGCGTGTGTTGTGCTAATGAATATGGTTCCCTTTCCCACCATGAACAGTAGTTTCAGGTTTAGTCAGAGCCATAGATAGAAAGAGTTGCGTCAATGGAGGGTCAAACCGCTTTAAATAGTCCCAACCAGATCGTTTGAATGGGTGGAAACTGAGCATCACAAAAAATGTTGTGTATTGCAAACCGACCTGCTGGTCAGTAGTCTATATATCTATTTTGTATAATTACATAACTAACTAAAGCTACAAAACAGCTAAATTCAAATGTGATTATAAGTGAACATTAGGGGTGTAACGATACACAAAAGTCACGATTCGGTACGTACCTCGGTTTTTAAGTCACGGTTCGGTATGTTTTTCGGGTTAGCAGTTTTTATTATTTTATTTTTATTAAACAATTGGATTTTGATTTGATTTATTAAATTGTATCAAACAAATGCCTAACACAAATGAAAATACATAAAATACAACTGAGGATAAAAACACAATCAAGTCCAGGACTTATTTCCATTGTGGTCCTCATCACAAAACATCAGGACAAGACAAGACACTTACAGTGTCAGAGTGTCACAGAGTGTGTGATAATCAATAATAAAAAAAAATATATATATATATTTTTTTTTTCTACATACCGAAATGAAACAAGCATCGGGGGAGCGCTGGCCCGCCGCCGTCCTGTACGCCCTCATCCAGGAGGTGCCGCTGCGCCGCTGGAAGGAGCTCCTCCGTCACCTGGGCGTGGCCGAGCAGCAGTTGGAGCGGGTGGAGGTGGAGGCCGGCGCCGCCTGCCTGGGCTCCAGGGAGAAGCAGTACCAGATGCTGAGGCTGTGGACCCAGCGGCCGGCGTCCGCCCTGCCGGAGGTGTACGCCGCGCTGCACCGCATGGAGCTGGCCGGCTGCGCCGAGCTGCTCCGGGAGCACCTGGGGACCCTGGGGCTGGGGGGGGCAGAGTGAAGGACCATGGGGCCGGGCGGTGGGGCAGAGTGAAGACCCACTCCTGGAGAGCAGGGCGCTGTGGGGGGGGAGGGCGGAGTGAAGACCCCCCTCCTGGAGACCAGGACGCTGGGGGGGGGGGGCAGGGTGAAGACCCCCCTCCTGGAGACCAGGACGCTGGGGGGGGCGGAGTGAAGACCCCCCTCCTGGAGAACAGGGGGCTGGGGGGGGGGGCAGGGTGAAGACCCCCCTCCTGGAGACCAGGGCGCTGGGGGGGGGCAGGGTGAAGACCCCCCTCCTGGAGAACAGGGGGCTGGGGGGGTGGGGGGGCAGGGTGAAGACCCCCCTCCTGGAGACCAGGGGGCTGGGGGGGGGCAGGGTGAAGACCCTCCTCCTGGAGAACAGGGGGCTGGGGGGGTGGGGGGGCAGGGTGAAGACCCCCCTCCTGGAGACCAGGGGGCTGGGGGGGTGGAGTGAAGACCCCCCCCCCCCCTTCCTGGAGAGCAGGGGGCTGGAGGGGGAGAGGAGAATGAAGACTTCCAAAGGTCTGCATGACACCAAGGTGAAGTTTGAGACTCAGTACACATTTGAACACGGACAAAATGGCAGGTTTGCTTCTGAATTTGGAGTCACTGCCGTGGGTGCTCAGCCAGGACTAGTCAAACTTGAAGTGATTATAGCCCTGATGTGTTATAGTTATATTATATATATATTGTTATATACGTGTTATAGTTATATTATATATACATATATATATATATATTTATATATTTTTGTTATATTTCTCTCTATTATTGTCTGTTCAGATTGCTAATTTTCTTGGCTACAGCGAACCAGCGATACAGCGCTAAAGCATGGTGATATCCGGTTTCTCACTTATGAAACACATTATGATTGGTTCATAGTGCTGGTCAAAACCATATGCTCATCAGTAACTACAAGTAGCAATACAAATCGTACTGACTTTAATTTATTTTGGATTTTATTTCGATTTTTGAGTGTCTGTTGGTTGATTGTTTGAGGGACCAGGTGAGGAAGGAAAATAAGTCAGTCTCCCATAATGCACCTGCTAGGAGCAAGGGGGTAAATTGGAAGATAGATTGTGTGTATTAGAACGATGCTACCGCCCACTGGCAGGTGCTTTAAGAAATGCCACCTTAAGCCCACTAGGAAATCATTGAGAATCGATGGAAACTGAGTCATCTTAAAGTGACAACAGAGGTAGTGCTTTCTGGTTCTTTGATAATGTGTATTCACCCAATCCGTTTTCAGTATTTATATATTACATGTATGCCATTGAGCAACCAACATAATACAACCTTTTGAGATGAGTGTGATATTGAAAATCAAATTATGTCCTCATCAGAATCAAATTGTTTGGGGTTCAGTCCAAACATTTGTGGACTGAGTTTTGCTGTTACGTTGGCGTACCTTATATTGAAATGTCTTACAACAAAATTGGTTTATGCTTTATATTTTTCTTCAAATTATGAAAAGTCTATTTTTCTATTTCACATCTCATGTTTTTGTAAAACATCATAGAATGTGTTTATTTATTGAATTTTATTGTTTATTTAAAAAATACACGGAATGCTGGTTCCAATTGAAATGCAGGTCACGGCCACCAGATGGCGCTGTTGACATCGCTGAAAGGAAACTTTCTGGTTCACAATAAATGAGAACTTGTTCGCCATTCACAGACATTCCACTTGCTTGAAATCCCTAGTTTTTATTCATGAGCTCCATCGGCGGAATCTCATCACGACTTGCAAATGTGTTTTGAAGACAAGGACTCCACACACTGTCCTCATTGGTAATCCTGCTTCTAGTTCAAGTTTAAGCCTCGTGATTAAGATCTAAAACGATTAAAAACTTCGAGATTTAAAGAGCGGTCATTTACCAAAAACCTAGTTTTGGTTCACACACTTTAAAGGACCTGTTATCTAGTCGAGCGCACAACAGTCCAGCATATTGTGTTTTGGTCAGGAGCGTCGACCGTTTCCACTGGCAACAGGACTCCTACTCTGAACCAGACACTCAACTCTGACCACTCTGGATGCAGGTCTTCCCACTTTTTGAAAAAGTTTAATCGAATAAATAGCGATTTGACTAGTTAGCGATTACAAGTTACGCAACCGGCGAACAGTTATCCATGAAAACAAGTGTGCTTGTTGTGAATGTGGTTGTGGTGTTGTGGTCGCGGTTGCTGTGTAGTGGGGGCTATTGAGTTACACTGATGGGGCTATGGTTTTGTGTTGCTGTTATGTCGCGTAAGGCATTCACTATCAGATGCTGGACCGCTGTAACCAGCCAGAACCCTGGCAAACATCTTATTTGATGTGCGGTATGAGCGCAATTAGATGATAGGCGATGTATGCTTTAGTGTATGAATCGCATCGCCAAGACACACGACCGAAACAAGCAGGTGAGCCAAGTCCACCGTACTATGGCATGCAAGTTATGGACATGATGTTATCGCCTGCTTAAGCAATTTGTTGTATTGGGCTTCATTTTAAACGTATGTTTTGTAACCGCATGCTTATGTGATTTACTATTACTTACTTACTTGCTCAGAGCTCAGTCCAGATACATTGTATAAACTATGGTGATAACCACTTTATTTCTTGTTGAACCTGATTATGGATGTTGTAGTAGTGACGTACACTCACGTTAACGTAATATTTTTTTTAGAAAGGTCAACAACAATGGATCCCCGATGGTAGCCTCACTCTAAAGATTTGGAGAGGGAGAGAAAGAGAAGGAGAGACATTGACAACGTGAGGGGGCTCACTGCTCCATCATGGCCACAGTGGCTCCTCCTAGAAACGGGGTGTCTGCACTCTGCAGGGACGGGGACCAGCTCCTCGGGTCGGGTCATCTGGCCCAGGCCACCACCCGCTACACCTCCGCCTTCAAGACCCACGCCTCCTCCACCGTGGCCCACATGCGGACCCTGGAGAAACCGGGCTTGGCGGCGGTGGTCTCCACCCTGGAGGGCTGGCTGGACGGCCGGGGGACCCCCCCCCCCGACGGCAGCGGGTCCCCGGCCGGTAAGGGACTGGCGGCCGTGTTCCTGTCCACGCTCAGCCCCAACAACCTCTCCGCCACCATCTTCAAGATGGAGTCCCTCCTCCAGAGCGGGGGCCACGGCTGCGACGAGATCTACGCCCGCTGCACCGCCCTGCTCGCGGGCCGGCGGAGCCCGCGTCCGGAGGGCAGTGCCCGGGCGCTGCTGGGGCTGACCCGCGCCCTGGCCTCCCTGTGCGCCGACCCGCAGGACGGCCGCTGGCACCGCCTCTACCTGCAGGCTTACGAGGAGAACCCGTCGGAAGCGGTGGAGCTGGTCAGGAGGCGACAGGCCCAGCACCTTCCCAGGATCGTCCAGGCCTTCAGCGGCGTTCTGTCGCGGCGACACGCGTCCTCCGTCGGGCCCGACGCAGACGGGTCTCCGGCGGGGGCCGGCGAGGACGACGGCCGGCCGGACGCGGCCGACCCGTCCACGTTCCTCCGGTTCCTGCTGGCGGTCGCCCCGGGCGACAGAGGGGTGCTGGAGGCGCAGGCCTCCCACCTGTTCTCCACGGGTCTGTACGCCGAGAGCGCAGAGGTGTACGCCGCCATCCTGGACGGCGTTCCCGCCGAGCCAAAGGACGCGGCGGGTTCGAACCCCGCGGGGGGGGGCAACGAGCCGGGACTCGACGCCGAGACGAGGGCCCGGCTCCTCACGGGCCGGGCGGCGGCCCGCTTCTCGGCGGGGGGCCGGACGGCGGAGGCGTGCGGCGACCTGGGCCTGGCCTTCGAGCTCCACCCGGCCTCTGCCCGCCAACACTTCCAGAGGTCCTTCGCCGAGCGGGGCGCCGCCGGCCTGGCCGCCCGCCAGCACCTCCGGCAGCAGGCCGACCGGGCGCTGCTGGCCTACCGGGAGCGGGTCCTGCTCCGGGCCGACCTGCGCTCGGACGAGGGCGCCGACCTGCTGGACCCGGCCGTCACCCACCTCCGGACGCTGTGCCGGCTGGAGCCCGGCGGCGGGGAGCGGGAGCTGCGCGTGCGCCTGGCCGAGTGCCTCCTGCTCCGGGGGGAGCGCAGGGAGGCGCTGTCCATCTGCAGCCAGCTGGCCGCCCCGCCCCCCGGCGCCACCGCCGCCTCCTCCGCCGCCGCCCACAGCTACCAGAACACGGTGCGGGTCCTGCGCGGCTACGCCCGGGTCCTCTCGGACGACCCGCAGGGGGCGATGGAGGACTTCCGGGCGGTGATCGAGCACAGCGCCCCGCACCCATGCAGCTGCGTGCGGGCGCTGTGCGGCCGCGGGCTGCTGCGCATGGCGGCCGGGCGGCGCTACCTGGCGGCGCTGGACTACGTGACGGCCAGCCGGCTGCAGCCGCAGGAGACGGGGCTGGCGCTGCGCTGCCTGGTGCCCTGGAACAGCAGGGGGCTGCTGCTGGCCGTCCTGCTGGAGCAGGGGAGGGTGATGCTGGAGGGCCGGGGGAGCGGGCCCAGGGAAGAGAGCCTGCAGCCCGGCAAGCACCTGAAGGAGGGCGATCCGCCTCTGCTCATACGGGCCGCGACCAAGAGAGACGAGCACAGAGAAGGGTAGCCACTGGTTCTTAATGTAGGAGTTAAAGCAATGATAATGGCGGGCCTTCCAGGCAAAAAAGAGCAAATCAATATTTAATCACTTTTGATCTTACGGAAGTTGCAGTTGGTTGGCCTCATAAAAAAGGATAAGCTTAATCTATGAACCAATATAAAATATATTGTGGACTGTTTGTGGTAAATATCTGGTCATATCAGCCTGACTGGGGCTGCTTGAACCAGCCATCAACCACACACACTCCAGCCATATGTATTTATATTTATTTATCAGGGGTATTAAAACGCATATTCAAAGTTGAATTCAAATCCCTTCAGGTGTTAATGAAGTGAATCTCTCTTCTCCACCCGTCCCCCTCCCCGCCCACCCCCAGCACGCCGGGTGGGGTCCACTGTCTGGCCGTGCTGCTGATGGAGCTTCAGCCCGGGACGGACGGGCCCCAGATCCTGGCGGCGGACGCCCTGTACCAGCTGGGCCGTGTGGAGGAGGCCCACCGGCTGCTGCTGGCCCTGGGGGCGGCCGGCCAGCGGGGCCCGGTCCTGGCCCGTCTGGCCCTGCTGCAGCTGAACAGGGGCTTCATGTACGACGCCAACCAGGTCCGTAGTACGCCACTCAAAAGGGGTCTGAACAGTTGAACTGTGCTTCAGAAGCTGAAACTAACTAGTGCAGGTCAGATATTGTCTTTCTGTGTTCGGACCTGTTATCTGTTTTCCGGGAACACTCTTCTGCCTCTCACTCTTGGTTTTGGTATTCGATATTTCATTGTTAGAGTGGTTGACTCCCAAGCCTAAAGGTTCAAACCCCATGTCCACATCCTTGAGCAAGATGTCTGACTCCTACCACATCCTTAATGACCTGGATCTGAATCCAGAGTACGCACACTGTGGATAAAAAGCTCTCTAAAGAGTAAACAGTCATAGAAAGCCGGCTAGCCCAGCCAGGGTTAGCATTGTGTTTGTGCTGAATCCTTTAACATGGGAGCTTAAAAACCTTAAGTCGTCTTTAAGTCGAGGACTGAAGGTAAAACAACATGAAGTGCTGGTGTAAGCCTCTATCCACCTTCCCATTGATTTCCCATCAACACCTTTAGTGTTTGTTCTTCGGCCTCATGCTTAAGGGCCATTGATTCATTCAGAGTAGGATTAGTCAGGCATGTGTCCAGTAAGGCTGACGGCTCTGGATACATGCTCTCTCTCTCTGCCAGCTGCTGAAGAAGCTGATCCAGTGTGGGGACACCAGCTGCCTGCGCCCCCTGCTGGCACTGGCACGCCCCAAAGACAAGGAGCAGCTGCAGGCTCACTGCCACACCGCTTCCAAGCGCATCTTGTTGGGGACCACTACCCCCACCTCCAGCAACACCACCACCAACACTAACCCTGACTCCGCGAAGGAGGAGGGCGTTCTGCGTGAGGCCGTCGCATATCTCTCCATCGCCATAATGGCCTCGGGTGAGATTCAGTTTTATAGCCTGCGCCCACACAAGCACACACACACACACACACACACACACAGTCGCATACACGTTTATGAGTTCATTAATTATACCTTTGTTGTTGTTTATCGCATGGTTGACAACGGAAGGTTCATGTGTGACAACAAGCCATGTGAGCAGTGATTTTTCAATACCCTATAATTGATTACCATTTGGGCTGGTATTGATTCAAATGATCCACTCATAACCTTCCACCCTCAACAGGATTTGGATCCGTACAATGAATGAATGAAAAACAGCTCCTCAGAAAATAGCAGTGTTATCAGGAAAACATGACAACAACACACACACACACGTACATATACACACACACACACTTGCTCACTCACTCACTCACTCACTCACTCACAAGGTTCACCACAGCGATCACACAGTAGAAGCCCCATCAGTAAATGTGGGGTTTCTATTGATCCCAGGTTGATTGACTGCCCCTTTAGTTTGGCTGGTCCTTCTGAATGAGCTGACATATTATACCACCGGGTGTGTGCTGGATAGATCCATCTACCGGCCTACCCAGTGGACTGTAGCAAACGTTGCTCATCTCTCCGTGATACATCTATGTGGACGCGCCCACTTGTGATGTCAGAAGAGGCAGATTTTCAAAACGGCTTGTAGCGGCTAATCACACTCACACCTGGTGGTATGATATGTCACCTTTAACGCGCTGGACGGACGCAGGCGGCGGGGCGGCCGACTCGCTGCTGGAGAGAGCCCGCTGTTACGCCCTGCTGGGCCAGCGCAAGACGGCCATCTACGACTTCAGCGCCATCCTCAAGGAGCGGCCGGACCACGTGCACGCCCTCTGTGGGCGGGGCTTCACCTACCTGACCCTGGACCAGCAAAAGGTATTTCCCGAGAGGTGTGGCGACGAAGATACCATTTTGATAATGCCCATGGTGTTATATCATGCAACCCCCCCCCCCCTTCCCGGTTCACCTACTAGATAATCTGAGCGTCATTCGATGAACTCATGTCATGTCAACGCTGTAATCCTATTATTCACTGTGTGTTCGTTCAGCACCAAAATGAAAGAGATTTACGTCACATCCGGTTTGATCCGGAGACAGCGGATACGTCAGATACATGAACAAGAGTGTGTTTGGTGTTAACCACACTTTAGGGACCCACGATGGCTAACTGTCCGAGGCACTGTAGGACCAAAGAGGAGACTTCTTTTATGCTAGTGTGTGCAAGTGCAAGTGTTTACATGAGTGGCCTTCTGATCGTGGAACACCAGTATGTAATTACATTACCCAGAGTATGACCATATTAGGATTGACAAGTGAGGTGTGCATGCGAACACACTGATTGGTCCTGTTAAAACCTGACAAGTAGCCCACCATTGTAAAACCCGGGAGCCAAACCTTTCTCTGGGACCTCTCTCACCCAGGAGTGCACTGAAGACGTCCTGTCAGCCCTGCGGCTCGACGTCGACGCCGTCACCAAGGACATCCTGTCGCTCAAGGACAAGGCCCGGACGCTGGTCTGCGATTGGTTGGAGCAGTACTGCCGGACCAATCAGCTGGAGAGCTTGGCCGCCAAGGCGGTGCCCTGCCAGGAGGATCGGCTGAGACAGGCCTTCTTGATCAGCGGAGCTCTGCTGAGGGTGGACTGCCGGAACCCCGGGTGGCACCTCCTCTACGTCGATACACTCCTAGCGAAAGGTAAGTGGAACACGTGATGAAGCTCTCAGCCTCCATGTTGCTGCTGCTCTCCCATGGAGTGGAGCGGTGAAGCCCCCGCCCCCCCCCCTAGTGTTGTCCCTACTCCAGGTGTAGCAGGCCGCAAAGTCTCTACACCTAGAAGCTGTGCTCAAATTTCAAACCGTTTGGACTCGTACCTCGCTGGTGTGCGTTGACCTCTTGAAGTGCGTCCAATCAGATGACAGCTTGGTTTCATTTGGTGATGAAACCAACAAAATATGAACAAACAAAAATCATATCATGTCATGGAGGAAAAACAAATCTCTGTTTCTTGAGCTAAATAACATGCGTCCTTGTCACTGCATCAACCTAGCATCCAGCACTTTGCTGAATCCTCCTCATGGGGTCACATCTTTATGGGTGTTCAGTCCCCTAACCCTAACCGAGAGTATCGCAGCCCAGCGGTATTGGTGGGATTATCTTGGTCGGAATCTTTTAATTTCGAGATTGAAAGAAACCGTGTCCAAGGTCGTGCTCTGGCTGAGCAATAGGAACATGCTTGAAGAGGAAGCAATCACTTAAAGTAATCTGGAGGGAGAGCAGAATCTCTAGGGACACACAGCCAATTGCAGTCTCCCTGACCATCATGTGGTGGTCAGTGGATTAACTTTTCTGAAATGTATCTTCTTTATCCATACCGTAAAGGCAACATTACTTGACGGTATGGATGAAGAAAATGAGTTGGATTTAAAATAGTTCAAAATCAAGCGTGGTCACCGATTACCCCCGTGGCTCCCCGTCCCCCGGCTGCAGGTGAGGTGAAGGCGGCGGGAGCTCACCTGAGCCAGGTGTTTGGCCAGGAGCCGCGGGAGGCCGTGGCCCAGGCCCGGGCGGGCGTGGTGGAGGCGTGGCAGCAGGACTACCAGGGCGCGGCCCAGAGGCTCAGCAGACTGGCGGAGAAAGACCCCGCCATCCTGGGCTTCCTGCTCAGCCTGCTGCCCCTCAGCCACAGGAAACGCGTGACGCAGGTGAGCTGTTGATGTTCATCTGTGCTTCCTAAGGCATTTTTCCACCATCAAAAATGTATATTTTTGACAGGTTATGTACTAAAGATACGGTTGTTTTCATGGTTAAATGTCGATGGCACAATTAATGAACTTTTATTTAAAGGTTTGCTATTTCCTATGGTATTTATTATATTAGCAGGCAATTTTAATACAGGTCAGGGTGAAGGTATTTTTGTCACTGATGCTAACCCTGAGGTATACATGTTGTAGATATTGCCGATCGAACCCAGAAACCTTTCTGCAGGGTGTCCCGACACCCTCGCGGCTGAACGTTCTCGCCCATGTTCAAACGTGTATCCCTGGTCCGGACGTCCGTACACTCAGCTGTGACGTCTCGTTAACCCCCCACAGGCTGCTGCTCAGGAGGCCAGCCGTCTGTCCTCCGCTGGTAACTGGTCCGGCACCCTCCCCCTGCTGACCGTGGCGGTCCAGGCCACCTCCAACCCCAGGAGGTTCCAGTACCTGCGGCAGCGGGCCGCCTGCCTGGCCCGGCTGGGCCTCCACGAGCGCGCCGTGGCCGACCTGGACGCCGTGATCCGGAACCACGCCGACGGCCCCGGAGCGCCGAAGGCGGCGGCGGCGGTGGAGGAGGAGGGGGAGGAGGGGGAGGAGGAGAGGGGGTCCCGGGCGGAGGACCTTTGCAGGCGGGGCCGCAGCCTCCTGCTGAGCCGCAGGGAGGGGCCGGCGCTGGACGACTTCTCCCGGGCCCTGGCGCTCCACCAGGCCAGGGCGGTGCGGTGCGCGGAGGCTGGCGTGGGCCGGGCCCCGCTGGGCGAGTGCTTCCTGCGGGGTGCCCTGCGGCGCTACGGGGAGCAGCAGCTCAGCGAGGCCTGGAGGCTGGTGGAGGACGGGCTGGTTCTGGACGGGGACAACGCAGGGCTGCGACGGCTCAGGGCCAGGGTGAAGCGGGAGGTGGGCGGTCCCTGTAACGTCAGCTAGTGGCGGAGGGGTGGGGTGGGGTTGGGGGGGGCGACGCGCAGCGCCCCAGAATGAGGCTGGTTCGTAGTTCTGTGTTGACTGGCGTAACGTCAGGGTTTTTCCCCTGCGTGGTCCGGCCTGTTCCGCGTGGAAGTATAACTCACCCTTTGCAGTTTGGTGGTGTGTAAGTGCCTGATTCTAGAGATGTCATATTGGTGGGTTTCTTTAGGACAAGGGAAGACCATTTGAAACTTTTGGGAATACAAGGTTTGAGGGTATGCTGCGTTCGGTTACGGTCGGAGGTGGGAAGTCGGATGTGGGAAACGTGTCATCGCTGGCCTACGTGCGTTCAAGCTATGAACACACGTAGCAACTCAGAGCAACGCATTTAGGAGTTTAGCTCGCGCTAAACTTTGTTGCGTTGAGTAAGCAATAACATTAACGATTAATCAATTGTATGGGTTTAACCAACTATTATATCGGTATGCTGATTGTTCTGAAAGCATACTAAGAAATCAAATATGTAAAAAATACAAACTTATAAATGTACATATTTTCTCACCGCTTTCGAAGTGGATGGCCACTTTGAAATGACATCAAATGATATTGCAGCTTGAACTGGGAGTTGTTGAATCTTACCCAGGTTTGTTTCTTGGAACTCGAGTTGATGCAGCGTTTTATTGGATTTTTCCTAATAAGAGTCCGGAATTTCCGACATCCGAGGTGTAATCGAATGCAGCAATACAATGATTGTATTTGGTTGAGATAATGACCGTATATCTAAAGCACAGCAAACCATAGTCAAATAACCATGGACACTTTGACCACCATTGGTTTTTATTATAATATATATATATATATATAATATTTAGTCACAATCAAAAAATGTATGCATTCAAGGAGTCGGTGGGGAATAGTACCTTATATAATGTATATGCTGCTGGTTGGGTTCCACAATATGAAAATGTCCAGTCATCCCATATGTGCTTACATCATATAATGTAAGACTTAAGAGGTTTTTTAAAAGTGCCCATGTGCAGGTTCAATTCATCTTCACACTTTCAACCAAATTAATACATGTTTTTATAGTCTATAAATCTATAAATAAATAAATAATCACTTTAGCATAAAAAGTAGTATAGGTTTACTACCTCAAGATAGGAAGTCAAGTTATAGACACAATCTGTTTTTTAGTCTGTTTTTTAAGATGAACAACATGAGGTTAATGTTTATACGTTTAAATAAATGAACCATTTGATTTTAAATGTTTTTTAATTGATATGTATATTGGATGTGGGACTGTAATCCACTTTTCTCTATAAGCACCTCAATATTTGTATCCAAGTGAAAAGTGGAAACTATTATTGAAACTTTCAGTTTAAAATTAACCTGTGACATTGACTAGGCAGATATGGTAAAGTCTAGGCACTCATGGTACAAGCAGACATGATAATGCTTGGTTGTCATTGTTAGGTTGGCAGAAGTGGTGATGGCTAGACAGACTAATACCTAAGAAGTCATTTCAATCAGAAGAGACATGGTAATGACAACATGTCATGGTCATGGTGAGGATTAGGCAGAGATGGCAATGACTATGGGGCCATGGAGATGAAGAGAACCATGGTAATGACTAAGTTGTCATGGTAATCATTTGGAAAAAGGCAATGAAAAGGACAAATGTTAATGAATAGGCAATCATGGTAATAAATAGGTTATCATGATAGTGACAATGTAGTCATGGTATTGGCTAAGAGGTGGCGGTAAGGACTAGGCAGACATGGTAATGTATTGGGGCTCCATGTTGCCAAAGTAGGATTTCTCCCATTCGCTCATCAGGTCAAAGTGCAGCGCTGAGCCACAGAAATTGCAGGAAATGTTGGTCTGGTTGGCAAGAGGAAGTCCCGCCTCCTGCCAGACTTCCACCAGCTTCTCTGTAAACAAAAGAAAACACAAACGTGAGAAGCATTCAAACGTAATTAAACTCATAATTTCAACCAGTACGGTTCAAGATCAATTCATAACAGTGTCATCTAACAGGAATGTGATTGACATACTATTGCCATTTAAAGAACAGTCCCCGTTATGGTAATGGATGGATGGCAATAATGGGATGTGATGATTTGAGGGGCGGGCTGCTATCCATGCACTGCTACGCCGCGAAGGCACGGCATCAATCATCCACGACCACCCCTCGTTCCCGCTTCGCCTCGGCTGTCGTTTATCGGCGCACAACTCAGCTCCGACCATGACTGGAGATCAGGTCAAGAAACAATAAGGAGGGAGGGGGGCGCTTGGCACTCACCCACAAAGTACTCCATCATGGCGGCGTCGTGATGGGGGGAGGGGGCCAGGCGGAGCAGCTCCTCTCCCCGGGGGACGGTGGGGTAGTTGATGGCCTGGACGTAGATGCTGTGTCTCTCCAGCAGGATGTCACACATCATGGTGTTCAGCTCGGCGTCGCCCACCTGTGGTGGCGTGGGGAACAACACACAGTGGCATTCAACAGGGGAAAGGTCAAAGGTCCCATGTTGTACCACCAGGTCTGAGTGGGATTAGCCGCTACAAGCCGTTTGTGATCATCTGTCTCTTCTGACATCACGAGTGGGCGTGTCCACCTAGACGTATGACGGATAGATGAGCAACCAGTCCACTGGGTAGGCTGCTAGACTGATCCATCCAGCACACATCTAGGTGGACACGCCCACTTGTGATGTCAGAAGAGGCCGATTTTCAAAACGGCTTGTAGCGGCTAATCCCACTCACACACTGGTGCTATAGTACGGGACCTTTAACCTTCAACCTGTTGAATGCCACTGTGTGTTGTCGTAGCTCGCGTGACCCACGCAGCCGAAGGCCTCGCCTGTAACGTGGAGTGGAGTCGTGAAGAAGAGTGGTCACCACCCCCTCGCCCCTCCTCCATCCTACCTTTATGGGGATGATGTGGCTGGGGCAGTTGATGACGGGCAGGCCGTTGTCCAGGAGCAGCTGCCTCATGTGCTTGACGTGCCTCTGGTGCGTGCGGCGCAGGCCCTGGCCCTCGGCGCTGCGCAGAACGCGGACCGACTCCAGCGCCCCGGCCAGGACCATGGGGGGCAGCGAGGTGGTGAAGATGAAGCCCGCGGCGTAGGAGCGCACGGTGTCCACCAGGGCGGCGCTGCTGGCGATGTAGCCGCCCACGCAGCCGAAGGCCTTGCCTGTAACAGGCGAGTGGAGACATGAAGAAGAATATTACGTTGACATTTACATGTAGGGCATTTAGCAAACGCTTTTATCCATCCTTACAATAAGTATATTTGTCATAAGTAAGTCAAACAGTAAAGATGTTCATAGAACCTAGTTCAAGCACTAACGCTACACTGAAGCGCTACACAATTAAGTACTATAACTAAATACAACATACAATAAGTGCGTACATTAAGTGCCAGGATGTACAACATACAATAAGTAGGAGGGGTGGGGCGGTGTGGGTATGCAGAGTCTAGGTGAGAATATGAAAAAAAGCATTTGTTATTTTAATAAGTAAGTAAGTAAATAAGTTTAATAAGTAAATAAACCCTTGGAATACGAGGGCCCTTCTGAAGGCTTTAGAGATTGGTTGAAATGAGAAAAAGATCCAGGAGATGGTATCGTTTGTTCATGTTTTGTGTGGTGTTGTCATGGACTGGCCGAGTAAGTGAGAATCTTTTGACAGGATTAGTGGAGTGGGAACGTGAAGGTATGGCACACAGCGAGGATAGAGAGGAGGTCTTATCACGACCGCCCAGGCAGGGAGGAGAGGGGCCGTGCCTGCGCTTCATTTTCTCCTCTGATAAGAGACACGCTTCAACACGCCAACATCGGGCCAGAGCCGAGCCAAGTGATGATGATGCAATACGACAGCCATGCTTGCAGTCATTGACACTGAATGACACTTCAGCCAGGAGGAGAGTTTGTGTCACTCTTACTGGAGTGAATCTCTCTCAGTATGAACTCGTTGACCTTGACCTAAACTTTTGTTCCTCAGTTTGGTGAAATAGTAGAGACCTATCTTGAAATATTGTTTGTGAAGAAAATCACATTCAAAGCGAAAAATGGAATTAAATTCAGCTTATACCACAGCATTTCATTTCATCTCATTGCACATTCTTGTCAGTTGTAGTGGTTGTTACAGCATGTCCTTAAACGTGAGTTGCGGCCAAATAAAATGTCTGTCACTGTTGATAAAATACCCATCATCTCATATTATCTTCTCCCAAACGACAGGATTATGCATTAAGAAATCCTGTTAACAATGTATGAAAGAAATGAATTTATATAAAATAATAATAATAATAAAAATTTAAAAAGGCATTTAAAACCACAAAAAAACAAAAACAAACCAACAACAAAGCGGATCCCTCCCCTCCCTCCCTCCCTGTCCCCGTCCCCCAGGGTTTTGGTTGGGCCACTCACCCAGGGTCCCTGAGACGATGTCCAGCTTGTGCATCACGTTGTCCCTCTCGCCCACGCCGGCGCCGTGGGCCCCGTACAGCCCCACAGCGTGCACCTCATCCACGAAGGTGAGGGCCCCGTGGCGGTGGGCCACGTCACACAGCTCCTCCAGGGGGCAGATCGCACCTGGGAGGACGGTGAGCAAAGCATTAGCACTGCTAGGATCACAGGTTCAAGTCCCACTAGGGACGTCCATGCAAACAAAAGTACTACAATAGTGGATTTTGGATAAAAAATTGCCAACCAAAGACAACACATACAATGTTATACAATTAAAGGTATTCCTTTATTTAACCTCCTAGATTAATCCATTATTTTATTTTAAGTGGCAGTGTGTAACATTTGAACTAGCTCGTAGATTACAATTACCTGGACGCTTCTGTAGTCAATGCTGATCAATAGTGATCTCAATAATGTTATCAATAATATTACATCCTATAACTGATATATTCTACAAAAGAAAAATGCTGGCCAGCCCGTAGCCTACATATCTCTTTGTTTACAAGAATCGTACTATTGACACTCCAAAACCCCTCCCCCACACACCACCCAGCCTGCCGAGCTACGCTAGTCCCATTCTGAACGTCTCCCGCACACTAACTGGGAGGGGCTCAATCTTACACATTGCCATTTAAATGTAATGCTATGTTAGTTATGTTTACATTTAATTTAATTCAGCGAGAGTGACTGCACATCCACCGCCAGTGTGTGCGTTGAGGAGGCGTCTGCCTCGGTGCACAATGAGACTCGTTGATGAAGTGTACTTCCTACTCTTATGTACTCTGAAATAAATACGCTTTTGAATGAGCAGTGAGTAGAGGCAGATTATTAGCACACTTCATGTGAGCTCAGTTAGGCAGAGTGGGTCCTTGGAAAACACTAGCCAAGCCAGAATCCAATCCGCCTCTTCATGACTACAGTGATTACGTCAATATCGTCCTTTGTAGATCTGGGCATCAAACCACGCTGTTAAGTACTTCATAATTGATACCCAGTATTTTCAGCAGAACATTCTAACTGGACTGGCTTAGCTGTGAGAGCTGCCTGTGACCTGATCGCATCCGTCACTGACGCTTCCCATTCTGACAGGGTGCGCTCTCAGGCCGTCAGACCCACCATCCATGGAGTGCACGGTCTCGAAGGCCACTATCTTGGGGGTCTTGGGGTCGGAGCGGGCCAGCAGCTCCTCCAGGTGCTGGCTGTCATTGTGGCGGAAGATGAAGCGCTTGGCGCCGCTGTTCCTGATGCCCTGGATCATTGAAGCGTGGTTCCCCGCGTCAGAGTAGATCTCGCAGCCTGGCGAACACACGCACACACACACACACACACACACACAGACACACATCCCCCCCCCAGAGTACAGTATATCAGCACCCGCATGTTAATGCAGAGTTTCAATAATGCAGAGTACATGCAATTTTGCTCATGATTTATTTCAGATTCGCACTGTTAGTGCAGTGAGGTTCTTTAACATCTGGGAGCTTTAGTGTGCAAAGACGTCAAATGTATAATTCAACGGTTGGAGTGTATTATCGTTGTTATCATGATGACATGATGATGATGATGACGACGCAGAATCAAATATAATCTCTGTCGATCGCAACCTAGAACGCCTGCCTGCTGTGTTCCTTCTGGTACAGCTTCAAGATGAATCTGGAATCCACACCCAACCAAACACCCTTTTTTATGCTTGACCTCTAACCTTTGACCCGGAGGTCGTGACCAGTGCTTACCGGGCAGCATCTTGGCCAGGGTGAAGAGGGTTGAGTCGTTGGCCACGAAGCAGGAGGAGAAGACCAGCGCGCCGTCCTTCCCATGCAGCTCGGCCAGCTCTCTCTCCAGGGTCACGTGGATGTTGCTGGTGCCGGAGATGTTCCTGGTTCCCCCGGCGCCGGCTCCATGCTTCTCCAGGGCCTCGCTGGTCCAGCATCACACATGGTACATTACTAGTGTGTTCCTCCTGGTATTGATCAATGGTGGTTCTAGGCCCTTCCAATTGGCAATGGGTGGATGCTCTTTTTATTAGTATTGTTGATGGATATTTGTGTTTTAATTTATTTTATTATTAATTCACAATCCATACGACGTACAGGAAAACATAGCAACAGAAAATCATGGGAAAATAAACCTATTCATTTTATTCATAAATTTCCTTCTGCGGTCGGTTCATTTCCCATAAGGCATGCCCTCCTGTTGGGGTATGGGACAGTCAAGTGGTGAGGGTGTTTGACACCCTGAAACATTCTGGGCTTAATCCCCAATGTTCCCACTCTACCTGTAGGTATCCACGAAACCTGACCCCCTACCTGCCTTCATTAAGGCTGTGTGTGTATATGAACATATTCAATGTAAATCACTTTGGATAATAGCATCTGCTCAATGACTATTGTATAGTTTAGTCAGTTGCCATTTTGTTTCCATTTCTAAGAATGTTCCAGACCACTGGGTTGTTGATCAGCGATGATCACAGCCACCATTCTTTTATAATTTGGGAGCTTCTCATTGCTATTCACTAGTTAGGAGATGTGTTTATCCAAATGCACTTCCAGTTAATTCAGATACTGGTCATTATAACATAGCTTGAGGACATTGGGGGATCAAAACACAGTACCTTTCCATTCTGGGAGTCCCAACACCCCAGCCACTACCCTACACTGAACACAGAACCTTAACAACGATAAAGCTTAAATATTGAGTGAGTTTGATGTGTAGGACCGTGACTCCTCGGCTGTCCTCTCACCTGATTCCGTTCAGCACCTGTGGGTGACGACTCATCCCCAGGTAGTCATTGCTGCACCAGACGGAGACCCGGGCGCCCATCCTGCCCGGCAGCGAGTAGTCCTCAGCGAACGGGAACACCTCGCAGTCGCGGTTGACCGTCTTGAACACGCGGTACGTGTGGTCGTTTTTCTTCTCCGCTATCTTGTCCTCGAAGAAGCGGTCGTAGTTGTAGCTGCCGTCCACTGCCGGGAAAGAAAGAGAACAGGTTTCGGTTCGGTTTGGAATAAAGTGATGCTAACTATTGTGTTGATTACTACTACTATTTAGTATTTTGGTTTAGGACAGGAGGAGGAGGAGCAGGTAGTGGTTAGGCATCTTACTCAAGGACGCCCAACCTAGGCAGGCCCCGGACATGGAATGGACTCAACTGAAAGTTGAAGATCCCAGCCACTACGACCCTCTAGCGGCCATGCATTCTGTCCTCTCGGCCCCATCAGTTTATTGTTGCTGTGCGGTGACGGTGAGCACCAGGTCGTCAGCTGTGACGATGCTGGCACCCCTGACACTCACTCATGTTGTCCTGGAGCAGCTGGGAGATGGTGGGGGCGGCAGGGCCCTGAGACGGCTGGAGAACCAAACCCGTGAGACCATTCAGCAGAGAGGCCATCACACCTGGCACACACAGGGGTGGGGTGGGGGTGGGGGTTGGTGCAGGTGGGGGAGTCGGAGTAAGGGGTGGTGGTGGTGGTGGTGGTGGTGGTGGGGAGGGTGGACCGGCTTGTTAGAGCTGTGAGAGCTGCATGTGACCTGATGGCATCCGTCACTGACGTTTCCCCATCTGAGGGTGAGCTCTCAGGCCGTCAGTCAACCCTAAAGCTTTGGTTCACATATTCTATTTGATGCTGATGCTATGCTATTCTTTAACAGCTATTCTCTAGGTTTTATTCTTCTATTATACTCTTTCAAAAACTGGAAATAAACTGGCTCCAGCAAATGAACCACAGCGGTGAATAGTTTAAAGATATTGATGGTAGATATTGTTTGCAGAAAAATAATATTTTATTGAGATGTAATAATACAAAGGGCAACTTATAATAATGACAAATCTAAATAAATTGTGGTTATTCTATTTTATTCTTTTTTTTATAATATAATAAAAAGGAAATTAAATTGGCGAGATATCGTTGTATTCTTGTTCAGTCTGGACCTGTTCAGTCTGTGCTGTTGGTGTAGCCTACCTGGTTTGGAGTCCTGGGGTACGTCCTGGGGTAGGCCTACGTCCTCCTGTACCTCGGAGCTGGCCCGCACCACGCCTATCTGGGTGGCCACGAAGGGACAGCTCTTCGCCAGGGACACCGCGACCTGGCTGGCGGACTGGGCGTACCACCGCCTCTGGTCCAGAGCCCGGTGCCTCGGCGCTGCCTGGGTGGGCGCGGCGTACATGTTGGTTTTAACGGTGATCTTGCGGGCGATGATGGGGCACCGGTCGGCCAGGGAAAGCAGAGCCGCGCCGGTCCGCCGCAGAGCGGGTTTGGGGGCCGATTTCAGGAAGGGGCAGTGGTGTAGAAAGGCAGCCATGGCACTCAAGCTGTTCTTGCTCTGGTTGACGACAAAATACGATCGAATTACGATACATTTTATAATAAACACATCTCTACACCTGCTTGGACAATCTGTTCATGAAAGCTGTTTTTCCTAAGTGTATAATTTCCATAGACCCATGCAGTGGCGTAACAAGTCAACGACGGCAGGATGATTTTTGGTTTTTGGCCGGAGTGAGACTCTGTTACTTCACTCAATTTGAAACTTGAACTAGCGGCCCGGGCGATAAGACGAAGTCGCTGGGGTGGGTGGAGCCCTCCGAAGATTGAGGTGCCCCCTGATTGGTCGGGGCCCGTAAGCGACTGGAGTACCTGCTTACTGATAGTTAGGCCTACGCCACAGGACCCATGTTTTTATTTGGAAAAATAGACCATTGTCCGTTTGCCTAATCATCAAATGCCTAACAATCAACCGTTTGCCTAACAATCAAATGACACTGATAAAAAAACAATTAAATGTATTCCACCTGGAAGTGCTAGTATAACACACCTTATTGTCGTGTGTGGTGAGGAGGCCCATAGCCTATGAGGCGCTGTAGGGTCATCCCTCTGCTCTTATCTCTGAGCAGCACGAGCGCGCTGTCCGAGCGACGCAGGTGCTGAAGCGAGATTCGGCCCATGACGTAATTTCTCTAGAGCTGATTCTGGGTTACTGATAACCACGTCATACACACATGCATCCACGCCACGCAAAGCACTGTGCATGCATTGAGTTATTATAATGTTTTACACTCAAACACATCCACACACTTATATTTCCACACACAGAAATCATCAGAATGCATGGGCCTTTGTATAAAGCCGGGGGGGGGGGGGGGGGGGGGGGAAAGCTGAACGAAGAAGGCCAAACCTATTTTGTGACAGATAAGCCCATTATTCGTATCTGCGGTTTTGTGTGTCGTCACAAGTTATTTTTGAGTTTAGCTGTCAAAAAACGGTGGCTTTCTGACTTACTTGTTTGAATACCGCAATAATTATCGTAAGTAGGCCTAGCCTAATTGTTGGACATAAAGGCCACTACGTTATAGCAACACACGTCATTTGGGCCTAATATTGAGCTATCACTTATAAGGCCTACATTGGATGTCCTACTATAGAAAAGTAAAAAGTAGCAGTACAATTAGGCTACAACAACAACAACAACAACAACAATAATAATATAATAATTAATGGTAATAATAATTATCATAACAACAATTGTATACAAAAGTATAATCCTACATGGATTAAAATAGGCCTATGTGCCACAAATATGTTCACCTTGAATAGATGGTCAATTATTAGGCTACTATTTTTATGAAATAAAAAAACGATCAAATATACTTCAAAATGATGAAATAAGTTTTACACAAAAGGACACAAGCCAAACTCACCCGTTGACCTGCACTGAGGACGAACTTTTAAAAACAGCCGGCAGTCACAGGACGATCACAGAGAGTAATGTGGGTGTGGGCAACGGAATCAGACACAGAAAAGTCCACTCCCTCTACATGAGGAATCGGTGCCAAGTGGTTCAACATACAACATGAGATAAAGTGCAGGACAGGCTGACACGACAAGCTGACAAGTATAGGAATAACAGGAGGTTAAGGCATCGACTCCATTCAAAATAACCTTTATTCCCATGTTAGATTTTAATACAGAGATTATCTTTGAAAAGTCCTAGCTATACATAAAAGCTCACAAAGTGCCGACATGTGTTTCTATCTACGTTCATATTTAATCCTCACAGACGTTTTTCGTTTCCTAAGACACTTTTCTTAAGAGCAAAAAAAAAAAGACTTATCAACAAGGACTATGTGACGGCCGAGTGACGAGGACTACATCACCCAGCAGGGGGTGCACTCGATGAAATTTATGAATAGGAACTGCTCTGTGTGTGTGGAGAGGCGGGGCACCCTACGCTGTCCAATCACATCGTCCTATCGTTTAACGCAAACCGGGCAGCTTCGAGTAGAGCGCGTTCCCTTCATCCATCCGTCCATCCATCCCTCTATCGGTACGGTCGACCACACGAAACACACAGCGAGCACGACGTCGAAACACGCCACTCTTACAAGGACGACCGAGTTCCATACGAGGGCAAGAGAATCAAACAAAGTGACAACATGTTCGCGTGCACAGAGATGATCACCATGTGTCTGCAGTCCGCGAAACACGAGCACAAGAGGAAGCAAGAGCAGGAGAAAATCCAAAACCAAGGCATTGCTATTTTCCAAGATGTGAGTATAACGGTCTATACGGTTAAATCATTGAATTGGGGGTTCGGGGGGGGGGGGGGGGGGAGGAGGCTACTGACTCACTGTGTGTGTAGTGTTCATCTTAAAAATCTGAATTCATTTTTTAAGGTTGCATGATTTGGGTCGTGCGGCGCTGAGGATGATGGAGGTGAGGTTGGTGGTGGGGGTGGTGGTGGTGGTGGTGGTGAGGTGACATACACCATTGAAGAGCCATCCATTACGGTCTGTTCAGTGACCTTCAGTAGATTCTCTGTGGACGGTTCTGCTGGAATTGTTGGGCTGTAAATCAGTGTATTTTCCAATTTAAAAAAATGTCAAGATACCCTATTTGTCACGTTTTAGATATTAGCGTAATTAATCACACCTCAGGGTATCTGAAGCCACTACAATCGGCCTGTCATGATCCGGCGACCACTCACATTAGAACCTGCTATTTGGATCGATTCAGCGATTTATTTAGCCGATCAATTTAAATAAAGGTCATGACATATTCTCCCTGTGTGTGTGCACGTGGATAACGATCTGTTTGTTGCTGCACGTATCAGACACGAATCCCCCGTGTTTCCTACAGAAACATCCCCATCGTCCAAAAAAATCAAGACATCTTGCATTTTTAATAGTTGAACCAGGCTTGGAGACGTGCTCCAGCGGGATTTGTACTAGTTGTAGAAATATATCTGCAGCGCTGTTCTTTTTCCTTCGACCATTATAAATAATTCACAGGTGCTTTCCATGCCCACACGGTAGACCTGCTTATTTGCCTTTAAGGGCAAAGTGTTGTGTGGGTGCATTATTGGCCTTCAATTGAACGCTCTCATCTGCCTCGCTTGTATCACATTGCACGAGGCTACGGGTCAATGTTTCCTCTGCATTATTCTGACATCCTAGAAGAACACCCAGAGAAATGTGTGGGCTGTTGCTCTTCCCTCCTCGCATGGCTTCCTTACAGTAGCTCTAAATGCAATCCTCCTCAATCCGCAGAATCACATTATAGGCTTGTGGATGTCATATTACACCGCAGGAAGAAGGCAGAAATGCAGTTAAGAGTCCATTCTCCAGAACAAGGGGGTTGTGTATTGCCCACCCTCTCTAAACTGACATCTCTTTGTAGAAATTAACCAAACCATTATATTTGCTAATGGATATCGCATTTCACAGTTACCCACAGAGATGGCTAGATATGTGGAGGGTAGAGGGTGACATTTACGTTACAGTGAACGCATTCATCTTGACTGTAGGTGCTGCTCTGATACATTTCCTCAGTTAGTGGTGCAGGAAGGACGCTATATATTCACTCAAAATACCCTGCTAAGAGGCTAGGCAGCGATGGATTGGATTGGTAAACAAGAAATCTCCCCTTGATCAGGTCACGCAGTTCATCCTCCTCCTGCTTCATTGTTATCCTGTCCTTCCTGTCTTGTCCTCACATCCCGACCAATCAGAGACCACAGATTGCGTCCTTAATTCTCATAGTTCATCTTGTCCAGGAGTCGGACCATGTTTGCATTGTCCTTTATGGACTCATCAAAAAAAGGACCTGCTTTAAGCCGCATTGGGTCATCATCATTACACAATGCTCAATTTCCTCCTCTTCGTTGTCTTCCTCTGCCTCCTCTTCTTCCTCCTCCTCCTCCTCCTTTCCCTCGCTTTCACTTACACTCTAAATCTTTGTACTGCGTTCTTCTTGCACCATTAAAGATTGCAAGCTCTAGAAACAGATGGACCTCGTTGTCTCTCTCTCTCTTCTGCTGTAGCTTCTAAATGTCATTCTGATCATATTGTTCTTTCCTGTTCTTGTACACAAAGACTTTGTCTATTACGATGTATTAGTGCCTGGAGCCCACTTCACTTCAACACACATGTACAAAACATGAGGGAAAACATTATCTTCCATTATTTACATACAAGCATATTTCAAGGTTAGGGTGGGAGCAGGGGTGGTGGTAGGAATGGGCAGATTGTTGTGGTGGTGGTGGTTGTCAAAGTGGTGATGGTGGAGGCGGAGGAGATAGTGGAGGTGGTTGTCAAAGTGGTGATGGTGGAGGCGGAGGAGATAGTGGAGGTGGTTGTCAAAGTGGTGATGGTGGAGGCAGAGGAGATAGTGGTGGTTGAGGTGGATGTGATGGTGGTTCAGGTTGTGGTGGAGGTGGTACTGCTGGAGGTGGAAGTTGTGGATGTGAGGAGGATGAGGTGGTGCTACTGGGGGTGGATGTGGGGATGATGGGGGATTAGCTGGTGGCAGTGGAATCTGATGTTGGTGGTGGATGTGATGATGTGGGGATGGCAATGGATATGAGGATGGTGGTGGATGCGATGATGGTGGTGGATGTGGGGATGGAGGTGGATGTGGATGTGATGATGGTGGATATGAAGATGGTGGTGGATGTGATGATGGTGGATGTTGCGGTGGTGCTGGACTTGATGATGCTGGTGGATGGGCTATCGAGGTGGATGCGAGGACGGTGGTGGAGGTGGATGTGGATGTGACGATGGTGGTGGATGTGTGGATGGTGGTGGATGTGATGATGGTGGATGTGTGGATGGTGGTGGATGTGCTTGGCGTGGGGGTGGTGGTGCTGCGGGTGGTGTTGGAGCTCCTCTCTGCCTGTTTATGAGTGTGTTGTGATTTTATTGAAGCGGCTCCCTGTAGCGTTCCTCAGAGAGCCTTTAAGGCAGCCTGCTCACGACAGCCCTTTTAAGACTTAGCTGCCGTATAAGAGCTGCTCATGGGGGGGTGGAGGAGAACGCATCGCCTGGAGGGCCCACAGATGTGGGGAGCCGGTGCTCGCTCTGCAGCGTTACAACCGTTCCCTGTGGATACTTCCTTTCGCTCTCCTCACTGGAATCTCAGAGATGGCCTTCGGGAGTATGGTCGATTTTTATTTAGTTTAGTTTTGTTTTGAGACTTTTGAGACTCTAGAGACTTCTGTATAACGGTCAATAATATTTAGTTTTTGTTTAATTTTCCTTTCTGCATTTACAATACATTACACTTCTTGTGTACATGCATCTCATTTCCGTATATTTGTTGTCGTTTCTATTCTTATTCATGTTACTTGAAACAAATGCTCTTTTAATTCTTCCTTTTCATTCTCCTCATGTACTGTGCGCCGTGACATCTGCTTTGATAAAACACATGGCAGAGATTGTGTCTCAATCTCTGGCATCAGGCCCGGTCGGCTCTCCTCAGCCGCCAACCAATGAGAGGAGCCGTTGTGTTTCCCTCTGCTCTGGCGTGATGCTAACGACTAGGGTCTCACGCCGGAGGTCCGGGAGATATCAGGACCATCGGTCTGCCTGCAACACTCCGGGCTAATGGCTCAGCTTCCCCCAGCCCAGAGAAGCACTCTGATGATTGGAGAATCCATTTTCCATCCGTCCATCCATCATCCGTTCCTTTTGTCTTTAATTCCATCCATGCACCTAGCAACATCCATCCATTCATTCATCCATTTATTATTGATCCATTCATCCACCTACCCATCACCCATCCACCACCCATCCATAATCCCTCCACACATCATCCATCCATCTATTCATTCCTTTTATTCAATCCATGCGCCTACTCTTCACCCATCCATAATCCATCCACCATCCATCCATTCATCACCCATTCATCCGTCAACTATCCATCCATTATTTGATGTTACCCTGGCGTGGACTACTGTGCATGCATTGCATGAACACACTTACCCACGCACTCACAGAGTGAATTCCCATGTAATTCCCGGGCAGAAACAGAGTCCTGCGTATGATGGGAACTGATGTGGGCGAATGAATTGTGTTTACATCATCACCCACGTGAAAGGAGATGTCATTGCGCCGACGGGCTTTTTGCTCATTTCAACGATTGGACAACATCCATGAATACATCTTCCAGAGCCTCGTCCTATATATAATCCTCCACCCCTTTCATCTAATGAAGCCCCCCAGCAACTAAATCACAAATCTAAATGTTGTGCTTTAATTTCCTGGGAAGATGGATTCTCTTTAGACTGACCACAGGGGCGGCTTTAAGCCTTAGAAGATGGTTTAACCAATGAAATGGTTGGATGCATTTTCTTATTATGGAGTCAAAATCCTTTAATAGGCTACACTGGCATTACATTGGCATTATATTACATCTTCTAGTTTGAAAGAAAGCTAGTCTCTCTTATCTCTCTCCATAGTGTCTTTCACTTTCATGTCGGACAACTTTGGATGATTTGATCATTCTGGGTTTCTAGACTACGCACAAAAGCTCCTCTTTAAGATCTATCTTAAATATCTATTCGATTTCTGTTGCTTCTCACATTTGACTATCCAAATATGTTCACATGTCCATGTTGCAACTGTTCAAGTCTTAACTAAATGAGTTTGCACAAAGGAAACCTTTTATGTATTATTTTTAATGTAGAAATGAAATCAATAACCTACTTTTTTTTTTCTCTCTTTCGTTTCAGATCTTCCGCCGTGCAGACAAAAATGGTAAGTAACTGTTTTTGAACGACTGCATCTTAGACTTAAGGACTTAAAGCTTAAAGATAGCGAGAGCCATGACACGGCTCTTTTCTCCAGTGCTTACAGCTGGCTTACACAAGCATCCCCTTGATCAATCCCTGCACCAAAACAAAGGAACTACAAGCATGTCAGCTTGACTTTTTTCGCTAATACCCCTTTTCGGGAGGAGTCGCACATTGAACTTGTGTTGCGAAAGGCACACCCCTTTGCAACATTCGGTGCAACGATTTCGTCAAATTGTTTTGGCCGTGGTATGTCAGACACGGCGGCGTGAATCGCTTTAACGATACGCGTTAGCGGGGGGGGGGTGAACTTCGGAACAGAGTGGGGCCGTGGCCCGAAGCTCGGCAGACACGCCGCTGACAAACAGACGCGTGCGTCGGCTCCTCCATATTTTATTCAAGCTTGTGTTGTGGTTTAATGGAATGGAAGACACACTGATCAACGCGAGGGTACTTAATATATACGACGCCGAGAGCCCCCCTCCACGAAGGGTCGAGCCCCCACCCGTGTTACGTAAGAGCATCATCAATGATGCAGTGAACAGATGAGCAGCTGGGGGGGGGTGGGGGTGAGGGGGGGGGGGGGTCATTTGAGTTCAAATCCAATGCGGTGCAACACGGGCTCACAAACAAGAGACAAAGAGAGAGAGAGAGAGAGAGGGGTGGTGGTGGCATACTGGCTGAAATGCCAGGACATCTTAGCGTAATTTAATAGACACACACACACATGCACACACACACACACACACAGAACCACCCAGTCAAATACCACCATGGATAGTTACCACACACACACACACACACACACACACACACACACACACACACACACACACACACACACACACACACACACACACACACACACACACACACACACACACACACACACACACACACACACAGAGAGAGCGTCCCAGGGCTGAGAGAAGGCTGAACCACAGCAAGGCAGACGTGAGGTTAGAGGCAGCGATGCAGCAAGATGGCTCCACAACCTGACAGCGCTCTTCCTCCTCAAGTCATTCCATTCAAATAGAACAGAATGGTGGAAACAGGGCGTATGTAGCTCACTCTCCTAGCCAGAGACTTCCAGCCAGTTATGAAAAAAGTAACAGCGTTGTCTTCAAGAGAACTCCAAAGAGAATTTCAGATTAGAAAATCAGCCCTGTTTTTTTTATTTTGTCTGCTATATATATATATATATACACACACACACACACACACACACACACACACACACACACACACACACACACACACACACACACACACACACACACACACACACACACACAGCATCGATTCTTTGTACTCTTTGAAGATAAAGTATCTGTAGTTGCAGCAGGGCTCTCTGTAGCTCTCGTGAGTTTTCTCTCCATCCAGGGTGTCCTCCATAGCAGACCTGAAGGCTGCCATGCTGGGCCCGCTGGATGGCTGAACATATCGTATAATGAGCCATGGTTGTCTGAACCACCTTACCCTGCTCTAATGATCCAGTCACACACACAAGCACACACACTCACATACAGAGAGAGGGAGAGAGAGAGACAATATACTTTAATGATCTATCAGCATATCTATGTTTATAGGAAACGAGAAAAAATGTATTTTCACATGTAGGGAGATAAAAGCTTAATGCAAATGCAGTGTTGAAATTATGCTAGAAGTTTTTTTCATTACCAGTCTGGATATGCTATTTTTTGCTAATTCTCTGCCTCGTTTATTCAGTTGGAAATGAGTCGTGCTTGTGCATGCTTTGAATTGAAGATTCATCATCAATCCAAAACTCACTTTAGACTTACAACCTGAAGTATTCACCCGTCATAATAATACTAATACTACTAATAATAATAACAATGAAATTAAATCGTGAATCTTCAGTGTGAACTGACTCTCCAGGGAATGGGAATTGACGCGTTTAGGTGAGGGGAAGGACATATGGTGTTTGTCCATCACCTCTGAAATGCTGTTACCTTCCCTGCCTGAGATGGAATCTATATTTAGGATTATCGCTACAATGTTTCAGCATATTGTGGCCCAAAGCTCGGCAGGAAACAGCATCCTGACAGTCTGTAATAATGATGTGCAATCTGCACCACTCCGTGGATCATTACGCCCTCCGCTGTGGAAATGTTTCAGGAAGTAGAGCAAGTAGACAAGATGGAGGAGGAGCAGGGATCGGAACACAACACACACTGGCTTTATGCCTGCTTAGCTAAACCGATGAGGCCTGCCAGCCTGAATAAACTCTGTTTCGCCTTTGTCCTCTTGGTCCAGAGTTCAACACCACTGCTCCTTGTTTGACCTTTACCACTCAGAACATCTCCCCATGCACCTTCCGATCAAATCACTTTCCCTTTTAATGGACCCGGAAAACCTTGTGGAGAGTTCCATAAAGATTTGATGTGCAGGATCATGATGGGGATTGTTGTATCTCATATATCCTCACAGTATAACAGTCATAAACTGAAGCCACTGAATGCAAATGTGGAACAGGGTTTCTGAAGTTGGAAGGCACGTCTATAAACGAAATGGACTGGTGTGAAATAATGGTGATTCGGGGCGATAATAATTCATTTATTTTGTATAGCGCTTTTCAATGACCCAAAGACACTTACCATTCACACACAGTCATACCGGTGGTGGTAAACTACGATAGTAGCCACAGCTGCCCTGGGGCAGACTGACAGAAGCGTGGCTACCATTCAGCGCTTACGGCCCCTCCGACCACCACCTCAAACATACAGCAGTCAGACACGAGGCAAGGTGGGTGAAGTGTCTTGCCCAATGATACAACGACCTTGACACAAGTGGCAAGTGCCGGGATCAAACCGCCAACCCTCCGATCATTGGCCAACCCGCTCTACCACCTGAGCCACGGTCGCCCCACAGTGAGGGGCTTGCGATGCCAGCAGGCCCATCACTGTGATTCATTTTGTGTGGGAAGCTAAATGATCTACGGCAGACCAGGAACAAGTTTACCATTCAGCCCCTTTTGTCCAGAGCCACTAAAAGTTAATTCACATATGGGCCGTTAGGTGTTCGGACATCTTGCTTGCGGACGTCTACAGGTATGGGTCTGTAGAGTTTTAAGGTATAGGTAGGGGTCAATCCCAGACCCTTTTGGTTCTGGGAGTTGACCAGCGTAGCCACCACACTATTAACAAGACTGCGTGGATTGAGGAGAAGGTTTTGAGGCCAGAGTCTCCAGTAACCGTTGTTGTCGTCCCGCTGCCCGCTCCTCCCCTCCCAGACGACGGGAAGCTGTCCTTGGAGGAGTTCCAGTCCTACTTCGGGGACGCCATCCTCACGCAGCAGCAGATGCAGGAGCTCTACCACGCCATCGACAGACAGCAGACGGAGTAAGTGTTCACTGCACACCCCCTCCTTCACGTGCACGGCTGTCCTCTCTACCCCTCTCTAGTCTTTAGGGAGAGAGGAAGAAGGGGAAGGAAGGAAGGAAGGAAGGAAGGAAGGAAGGAAGGAAGGAGGGAGGGAGGGAGGGGATGGTAGAGGGTAAAAGAGAGGGAGGGAAGGATAGGGGAAGGAAGGGAGGGAGGGGATGATAGAGGGAAGGAGAGAGGTAGTGAAGACGGGAGGGAGGATGGAGGATGGAGGGAGGGAGGGAGAAAGTGAAGGAGGGACAGAGCAAAGAAGGGGGAGACATTGATCATAAGGATCAATCGTGGATTGGACAGGGTTTATATTTCCAGGCTCAGAATAGCACCGCCGTCTTCGACTGAGGAGAGCGGGACTCAGATGGGGGTTGTGTGCTGAGGCAGTGTCCCTAGAGAGATTCATCAACTGGATATATATATATATATCCGCCTGTGTTTCCGGGGACAGCAGAGTCTGGGTCAATCTTTAACTTGGAGAACTGCGGTTGACATTCATAAAACCCGATGAGTAATTGTGTTTACTCCTCGGACGGTGATGGGTTTTGAGAGGAGAGACGTGAGCCTCATTTGCATCTTCGCTGCTAGCATCATTATGTCTCATTAGGTATCTAATTCGGTTGCTAAAATACATCAGACTGAATCAATCTTTTCATATTAGGATCTCCAAAGAGGAGTTGTCATAGCAACGAGGTGCCAGTGCTTTTGAAAATGCGTCTTTTTGAATCGGATCGCTAGGTACACCGAGGCAGTACTTAGCTGTGCTGCAGACGGGAACCAATCACTTCGCACATTCCTCAATGATAAACATGTAATTTCCCTCACTGAAGCTTCTCTATAACGCTGTTGTGATCTGCAGTCAGTTGTATCCTGTCTGTGCTGTTTTCTCTTCCATTAACCTGTCACACTGTATCCCTCTTCTCTCTCGCTTTCTCGCTCTCTCGCTCTCTCGCTCTCTCGCTCTCTCTCTTGCTCTTGCTCTCTCTCTCTCTCTCTCTCTAGCAACCTTGACACAGATAAACTTTCAGGTAAGCCTCTCTAACCCTTGGATGAGTGTTCATTGACTCTTGGACTAAATGTGTTGCTATTGACTGGTGGCTTTGTTCGGTGTCGACTCTGCTAGAATCAGCATTTTCCCCGTCCTGCAGAGTTTAACTCCCTGGGTGTAAATCCTTGGTTTAGCATCCTTTAACAAGCCTATATTGTTTGATTTCACTTGTAAATAAACTGCCTGCCAGTTCGTTTTAGAAGGTCATTGTATTCTAGTGCCTTCTATTCAGTGACGGACTGGGATCAAAAAACGGCCCTGGCATTTGCACATTATGACAGGCCGCGGGTGTAATTGTTGACGCGGGGGGGGGGGGGGGGGGGTTGGTCGCGGACAGGATTGTTGACGGGGGGGGGGGGGGGGGTTGGTTGCACGTTCTAGATTGTTGAAGGGGGGGGGGGGGGGCAATAGTTAATGTGGGGCCGTGCAATCCCGGCAAGCATGCCGCTTCGTGATTGGCCGGCCAAAACAGCCCACGGGAGGCCAAACGGCCCACGAGAGGCCGCGGCCCTTCTGGCATCTGCCCAAATGGGGACCGTCCAGTCCGTCACTGCTTCTATTCGATTCTGTTCTATTCTAGTCAGGTCTAATTGAGTCTAGTCTGCCCTCTTCGTCTATTCTTCTGTAATTCTATTCTGGTCATGTCTGTTCTAGTCAAGTCGATTTTAGTCTATTCTAGACTGGTATACTCAATTATATTCTAGTGTAGTATATTCTAGTCTAGTGTATTCTAGTCCTGTCTTATCATGTTATGTAATACAGCAGAGAGATACAACAAACCATATCGTGAATCTTCCTCCGATATTTCACCCCTCATTCCCAGAGTACTTCACCCCCCACCTGGGAGAGTATGTCAACGTGCTGTCAGCCCTGGAGAAACTCAACGTGGCCATCTTGAAGGCCATGGACAAGACCAAAGAGGTGGGTCGCTGAGAAGGTTTACCCATCTTACATGACTTCTGGTCTCTTTCAGAATTACACAGTCAAATATCAGTAAATGTAATATAGTTGCTGATTTATAAATAGAATATCAAGTCGGGTCAATTTTATTTGTATGGGCCTTGATCACAGTTACAAAATACATTGTATTAGAATATGAAAGTTTTCATGGAGAAGGGCAGAACTGCTTTGTAGGGAGCCTGATATATCGGTTGGTTTAATTCATTATCATGACTCCCATTATACACAATAACCAACCTCAGCATAACCTATAATTAAATGTTGCTGTTCATTGTTGTTCACTGTAATTATCCTAATAAATCCTTCCATAAAGTCAATAAAAGATTCTGCCGACGTCATTTAAACCTTATTCAGCTAGCTGGGGGGGGGGGGGGGGGGGGGATGTGGAGTTCTGCATTCAGTTTCCCCCCCCCCGCCCCAAAGATGGCTGCTGGCTGCATAAGGCCCGTAGTGTTGCCTGAGAGTGCTCCAGAGGCCAGGGGTCTTTATGTTCCAGTCTGGCCGGGGGCAGGCAGGGGGACAAACTAGGATTCGGATTGCTGCGAGCCCCACACACGCTCTCTCTCTCTCTCTCTCGCTCGGTCTCATCCTCACGCTCTGTCACTCTCAGTACCTCACTCTCGCCCTCTCACACACTGTCTCAGTTTCTCTCTCTTTCTCTCTCTCTCTTCATCTCTTGTTTTTCCCTCATCTTTCCCTCTCGTTTTTGTCTCTCTCGCTCTCTCTCTCTCTCGCTCTCTCCCAACTCTCTTGTATGTTGCCTTCGGTGTACCGTGTTTTTCTCCTTTTTGTCTTTACACTGCTTTTATTACCAGCCCACTGCTCACACATGGGGGGAAGCTGTGTGCACTAGAGCATCCTCTAGATTGGACGCACTGACATTTGAAAGGAGTGACGCTCACTCTGTATTCTACACCGACACTGGCCGTATAGTCCATACAACCCTTCCTCCTCCTCCTCCTCCTCCTCCTCATCATCATCCTCATCCTCATCATCATCACACTCGCTGTCTGTCTCAGAGAACTTCCCCTGAGATTAATCAATAGAGCACAGTTACCACTCCATTGCTCTCGCCAGCCCACAGCCATTAAATGGAAACATTAAAAGATCATACAGGTGGTTATATCACAGATATCTCAAAAGTTGCCTTCTGCCATTTGACACATTTGTATAAATAAATGTGTTCTTATTTTCCATAGTCAAGTCTGTGTTTGCATTATACCGTCACTAACCAGGGCTGACGATAATAATAATACTACATTAAACACGACCCCTCTTCCACCATCTGTCCAACAGACATGACCTGTCGAACACAGACATCTGCACAATATACAACCAGCTCGTCTGTCTGCCTCGATCTCTCTCTCTCTCTCTCTCCCTTGATCTCGCTCTCTCGCTCTCTTCACCACTTTACATCCATCCTCTTTGCAGTGGCGTAACAAGCTAACGAAGGGCCCGTAAGCAGGATGATTTTTGGTTTTTGGCCGGAATGAGACTCTGTAGAATCTTATAATGCTTACATTATAACAGGGTCCGTGGGTGGAATTGTGGGGGGGCGGGGGGGCGGGGGGGGGTGGTACGGGATTGCGGGCGGGGGGGATTGTTGACGGAAGGGGTAAGGGATTGCGGGCGGACGGGATTGTTGACGGGGAGGGGCTGGGGGGGAGCAACTCAGCTCAATTTGAAACTTAGAACTAGCGCTGAATGCAGGGGTGGGTGAGCCCTCCGAAGATTGACGGGCCCCCTGATTGGTCGGGGCCCATAAGCGACTGGAGTACCTGCTTACCGATAGGTATGCCACAGCCCCTTTGTCAACGTCTCATTTTCTTCTTGCCTCTCTTTATCTCTATCTGTCTCCTCCTCTCCTATCCTCTCCTGTCTAATCCTCTCCTCTCCTCGTCTCGTCTCCTCTCTCCTCTCCTCTCCATGCATTTTACATCATGCTGGGACGCTGTGTACACCACCTGCTCTCTCCTCCCCAAGAGCACCTCATCACCAGCCACTTAATCTACTAATGTCTATCTGTGTGTGTATGTGTGTGTCTGCCCGCCTGCCTCCTGCACTCCCAGCCTACCTCTGTCCCTCCCTTCCTCTCTACCTGCCTGCGTCCCAAGTTGCCTCCGTGACTAGCTTGCTTACTGCCGTATTACATAAAACCTACATCCTTACCATCCTCCATCAATGTATCCGTCCTCCATCTCGTTTCCACCCAGACCAGACCCCCTCGTTGGGGTCTGCCTGCCATTGTGTTGCCCATTAAACTGGACATAGAACACGAGAATACATTGTGTTCTCTGACAGAAAGAGGTGGCGTGCGGAGAGAGAGAGAGATGGGGGGAGGGGGGGAGGGGGGGGGGGGAAGGGGGAGAGAGGGAGAGGGTGAGTCGGCCGAGTGGGCTTGCTTCTGCGACGCTCTGATCTGAAGCAGATTAGAGACCGGGTCTGACGTCAGGAAGCTTCTGAACGTCTGAGAACAGCAGCAGGGAGGTGCAGGGAGGTGGAGAGAGATAGAGTGACAGAGATACACTGGGAGAGAGAGAAAGGGGGGGCGACAGCTCAGGGGAGAAGGAGAGAAAGGTGATTGTGAAGGAGCGAGAGGAGAGAGAGGAGAGAGAGAGACAGCGATGGAAAGGTAGAGAGAGAAAGGGGGGCGACAGGCATGGAGAGATAGAGCTGACACAGGGAGATAGCGAGAGTGGGAGGGAGGCAGAGAGGGCCCCAGGTACCCCCGTGTCATCTGGAGTGTGTGTGCCGTGGGAAATAACACAGCGAATATGTCAAACTCTTGTGGTCCCTCGTTGTTCATGTTCTACTGCCATGTGTTGGTGGATTTCTTTTCCGCTGCGCATATTTCATCACGTAAGGTTGGTGTTCTGCTTTTGCACCCCGACTAGAGCCTGCACCACTGAGTCCATATGGAAGAACACATTAGAAAGGGAACATATTAATACGTAACCGTGATCCCCAAAGGTAATCCGTGAATGTAATTTGGAAATGTCCTCCGAAAATGTGGCTCAGCGGTCTTACCCAAAAATGTGATCCAGAAGATTAATCCGAAAGTGTAATTAAGAAATATAATCTGAAAAGGTGCCACAGGGAATGTAACGGATAAAAGTAATCCTTGAAAGTAATACGTCAGTGAAACAGCTGGACTTTATTGCACTGGCTCGTGGCCGGATTTTGTCTGCGCTAGTAACATTACGACTCTATTTCACTGGCTATAAATGCTGTTTGACTCTCATCTCGGCCTCCGCGCAAAGTGTCTCCGCCTCCTCTCATTTCATCTTCTTTGATTGCAATATTGCGTATTGTGCTGAGGCATCTTCAGATACAGCCTTTATTGCTTTTACTGTCCTGGCCTCCTCTCCTCCTCCCACCTGTGACTTAATGGGTTTGTACCCTCTCTGTTAAACAGTGACTTCATTAGGTTGTGACCGCCCAGGGAAAACTTGCAGTGACAACAAATGTCCTTGTCCACCTTCGCCGCTAAGAATATAACCACAGTAGTGATACATTGAAAGGATGAAAGTTTTATTACCATGACAAAATATACCCAAATGAATTAATGATGCACACATGCACGCACAGACACGCATGCACACATGCACGTACACTTGTCTTGTTGAGTGAGGTGGAAACTGGTCCACACTCACTGGTGTTAACATACCCCAGCTGCCCCCTGGTAAAACCAATCAGCAGAACTACACACACAGACGCAGGCACACAAACACGCACGTACACCATGAAAGGCAGATGACGGAAGGGTCAGCTGACTCCGAGTTACAAAAGCAAACTGAATTGGTCATAATACGATTTGGTCATAATAAAAAAGTGAACCGACTGAACCTCCTCTTCCTCCTTCCCCCCTTCCTCTCTTCTTCCCCCCCCCTCTTCCTCCTCCTCTACCTCCTCCCCCCCTCTTCCTTTTTCTCCACCTCCCCCTCCTCAACCCCCTCTTCCTCCTCCTCCACCTCCTCCCCCCCCATCCTCTACCCCCCCCCCCTTCCTTTTCCTCCACCTCCCCCTCCCCAACCCCTTCTTCCTCCTCCTCCTCCTCCTCCTCCTCCTCCTCCTCCTCCTCCTCCTCCTCCCCCTCCCCCCAGGAGTACCAGGGCTCCTCGGTGGTGGGTCAGTTCGTGACGCGGTTCCTCCTCCGGGAGACCTCCACCCAGCTGCAGTCGCTGCAGTCGTCCCTGGACTGCGCGGTGGGGGCGGTGGACGAGGAGAGCTGCCCCGTGCGGACCTCCCCCGCCAAGCCCCGGGAGCTGCCCCTGCAGCGGGCCGCCAAGAGGCCCGGCCGCCGCCTGCAGAAGAACATGTGTCTGTCCCCCACCGACCCCTACTCGGGCATGCTCACTACAGGTACGGCACCGGGTTGCCAGATTGTGCCCCGGATTTCTGCCGTACCCAATGTCGCCAGGTTGTGCCCGATTTCCCGCCCCCCCGTACCCCAGTGTAGTCTAGCATGGTACCCCTGAACCGAGGCCCCTGAACCGAGGGTCCTCAGAAGGGAGCGGTATCGGGGCAGTTCCCCCACATGGGGGTGGGAGGACACCGTAAAAGGTGACATGTTATACCACCAGGTGTGAGTGTGATTAGCCGTTACAAGCCGTTGTGAAAATGTGCCTCTTCTGACTTCATGACACAAGTGTGCATGTCCACCTAGATGTATGACGGATAGATGAGCAACGCTTGCTACAGTCCACTGGGTAGGCTGGTATCCAGCACACATCTAGGTGGACACGCCCATTTGTGATGTCTGAAGAGGCAGATTTTCAAAACGGCTTGTAGCGGCTAATCACACTCACACCTGGTGGTAATATTGGACCTTTAAAGCCCAGTTCAGACCAAAGATTCGCGACGCAACTGCTTGCAACTGCTTGCAACTCGCAACTCCTTGAGACTCCTTGCGACGAGACGGGCTGAGACGTTCTAAAAACTGGGCAGTTCACACCGCTGCACCAGGCGGCGACGGCAGGTGGTCTCCCTAGTAACTGTGAACGCTCTGGCACAGCTGAGAGCCGCATCAGCATCACTTCCATCCTGCTAAATAGTAACCTAACTTAGGTTTGCGATTAGTTTTATTTTGGTTGAGAGTAGGCTAGAGTTGCTGTGTTTCGCCATTCTCCACTACGTCTGCATTGTAGTAATTCGCTGGAGCTTAGTTTGTTTAGATCCCGCTAGTTGGATACATTGCATTCTTTCGTAGTGGCGACTTCTCGACTGCAAGGGAAGCTCGGCTTCACCTAAAATTTCGAAAATTAAATGGTCGGATACTGTTGTGTTAACATTTCATTGATTAAAAATGCGTTAGAACACGTCCATCTCGAAGACGAGTTCGTTCAGAATCAGCTGCTTATCGCAGGTCGACTGACTCGATTTCCTTCTCATACACTTACGTGTTTAATTTGCGTGTTTAGATGGGCGCGCACACACGCGCACCAAGCATCACCCGCATTCATTCATTCTTTTAAACACTCACTCGCGGTAAAACTATGTTTTCTCACGATCAAATACTCATCAATCCTAAAAGTAATGGGCTTGTACACGATGTCTTTGTCAAGAACATATGTGTTTGCTGTACGGTGTTTGCAGATGCATTGATTTAAAAGTAGGCCTACAACTTACCGCTGTATCAGCTGTTCTTTCCCAAATCATTTAACCAATCATTTACCCTAAAACTAGATTTTGTTTTGGAAGCCTGGAATATACTTTGCTCGAATGTATTATTGTTATTATTATTATTTTAACGCATGGCATAGCCTACTATACTTCATTCATGTTCATTCATGCAGCCCTATGGAAAAAAAAAGTTTCCACAATCCACACGCTATTTCTATGCAGTTTGACACGTATGAATAATCTTTGACATCATAATATTTAACATGCAAGTGTAGTGGTGCCTGGTTGCTGCGGGGGAAGATCAGCTTTGCGCCGGGTGCAAACTAGCAACGACACATGCGTCGGTGTAGAAAGTCAATTGCGCCGGGCGCAAGATATGGCCCTTCTTCTGTTTGGCGCACATGGCTAATTTGCATACGCGTACAGGACTGTAGGAATGGGAACACGTCGGACTGGCAGCATGTAACCATAACAACGGCTAACGTGTAACGGTAACGGTGGTCCCGTTAAAATAATGTCAATGAATCAGCTATCAAGCCTAACGTTATCTACAATCGTTGTTCTGGAACCAAAGATAATACCGTTAGCATCTCCAACTTGTAGGCCTATTTTATAAGCCTAAATTGTTCTGTGCTGTGTCCTGATTGGCTGAAGAGAAATAGCCACATCGTTGCGTTCTAAAGACCAGTTCAGACCAAAGATTCGCGACGCAACGAGACTCTTTTGGGACGTCGCAGGGGAAAAGTTGCAGCAGTGTGAACTGGTCGTAGCAAGGCGGCTGATGCCGTTGCAAGGAGTCCCCAAAGATTGAACATGTCAAATCGCCAGGTCCAGTTTAACGCAACGATGTGGCTATTTCTCTTCAGCCAATCAGGATACAGCACAACAATTTAGGCTTATTAAATACAAGTTGTAGATGCTAACGGTATATCTTTGGTTTTACACCGCACTTATTCAACATGCCATGCAAATGTATAAATCAGTGTTCGAATTACGTGGGAGCCAGAGGGAACCGAGCTTCCAAAAAGGCAAAGTCAAAAAACTGAGGGGTCTCATATCTGAAGGTGTCTGCCATATTTGGCATTGTAATTCCATCTTAAACAACACTCATCCATCCCCGTGCAGTCTCGCTAGCCTACTATACGTCACGACTGACTCATTTCACGGATTCCTGTGAGACCGGG
Organism: Micromesistius poutassou; assembly: GCF_964030765.1. Classification (NCBI taxonomy): domain Eukaryota; kingdom Metazoa; phylum Chordata; class Actinopteri; order Gadiformes; family Gadidae; genus Micromesistius; species Micromesistius poutassou. The sequence goes on along the minus strand of NC_140285.1, from coordinate 4,336,926 downwards.
TTGCCTTAATTACATCGGTCGCATTTGTCAGGTGAAAACTAAATGTCAAGGGAAAGAGGCGGTGGTTTTTCGATCGCTTATTAAGTTCACTCGTGGCGTGTAATGATTTATTCGTTTCCCTGTATCATTTCCTTAATTTTATCATAAAAATTATGATAAAAATAATAATAAAAAAAATTATATAAAAAAAAAATTATATAAAAAAATTTATTTAAAAAAAAGTTATATAAAAAAAATTATATTAAAAAAAATTATGAAAAAAAAATTATAAAAAAAAATTATATAAAAAAATATATTTTAAAAAAATTATTAATTAAAAAAATTATAATAAAAAAAATTGGACCTGCGCACAAAAGTTTTTTTTTGGACCTGCGTGCGCATATTTTTTTGGACCTGCGCACGCGCATCTTTTTTTGGATCTGCGCGCGCATCTTCTTTTGGACATGCGCACGCGCATATTTTTTTGGACCTGCGCACGCGCATCTTTTTTGGATCTGCGCGCGCATCTTTTTTTGGACATGCGCACGCGCATATTTTTTTGGACATGCGCACGCGCATATTTTTTTGGACATGCGCGCGCAGGTCCAAAAAAAGATGCGCGTGCGCAGGTCCAAAAAAAAGATGCGCGCGCAGATCCAAAAAAAGATGCGCGTGCGCAGGTCCAAAAAAATATGCGCACGCAGGTCCAAATAAAAACATTTGTGCGCAGGTCCAATTTTTTTTAAATATTTTTTTAATTTATAATTTTTTTTTTAATAATTTTTTTTATATATATATTTTTTAATATAATTTTTTTTTTTATATAATTTTTTTTGATATAATTTTTTTTTATATAATTTTCTTTTTTCATATTATGAAATTATATAGTTCAGACCAAAGATTCGCGACGCAACTGCTTGCAACGGGGCAGTTCACACTGCTGCACCGGGCGGCGACGGCAGGTGGGGGCCCTTCTTCTGTTTGGCGCACATGGCTAATTTGCATACGCGTACAGGACTGTCGGAATGGGAACATGTCGGACTGGCAGCATGTAACCATAACAACGGCTAACGTGTAACGGTAACGGTGGTCCCGTTAAAATAATGTCAATGAATCAGCTCAAGCCTAACGTTATCTACAATCGTTGTTCTGGAACCAAAGATAAGGATCTACAACTTGTAGGCCTATTTAATAAGCCTAAATTGTTCTGTGCTGTGTCCTGATTGGCTGAAGAGAAATAGCCACATCGTTGCGTTCTAAAACTGGACCTGGCGATTTGACATGTTCAATCTTTGGCGACTCCTTGCAACGCCTTGCGACGCCCAGTTCACACTGCTGCAACTTTTCCCCTGCGACGTTCTAAAACCGTCTCGTTGCAAGTCGTTGCGTCGCGAATCTTTGGTCTGAACTGGGCTTAAGATAGAACAGAGGCAGAGCCTTCCTACTGGATGATGACTGGGCGGACGTCAATATTCAAATAAAGTGAAGTGAAACATTATAGTGAAGTGAAAAAGTGAAATGAAAAAGTTAAACATTATTCTGGTTTCACTGGTGTAATCCATCAAGTAATCTCTTCCTTCTTATCCGTCCAAATGCATATGTTCTATTGTTATCTGAAAAAAGAATCCCAAAAAGCTAACTTCAAATAGTAATCAAAAAATGCAATTAGCAGTAGTTATCGGATTCAGGTCCATGCTTTACCTTCATTGGCTGATTTTTGTCTTAACTGTATGGATTTTGAGGGTTAGGAGCCCCCTAGTGGTTATGGGCCCGGACACTGGATATGCCCTGTGGATAATACAGGCCTGCTTGCAGATATTTATTCTAAAACCCAAAACTTTCAAAACGTAGTTTAAAAATTTGATTTTGAAAAAGGGATTCCGATTCTGATTTCAACTGCTCCATTTCAACATCCCCTGTGGGTTAGTTCTTCCAGCGCCTGATCCTCCTGAAGCAGCCTCCATGGCTGCTGAAGCTGCCCACTCGACCAGACACTAACTGTAGGGCCATGTGTTTCAGGGGTCAGTGTGGAGCCTGACAACCACTGGAGCTCCCAGATCAACCAGCTGGAGGACCTCATAGACAAACTGGAGTGTGAGGTTAGTATGAACTGAAAGTAGGACTCATTTAGTTTCATCTGTTCACTGCACTGACGGTAATGCACAGATGTTCATGTGCAAATTCCAGCCCTAGGCGTCTACAATGCTGCAGATTGCACACATCAACATCAAAAACAAATGTGTTCCAGTTTCGTAACCTTACACAAATTAAAAATGCCATACCCAATGGCCAGAGGTTTTTGTTTAGTTTTTCAGCCTGGATTGGATTTCACTTTAATCTAGCGAGTCCTTCCTCCTACGTGTAGCGGTGGAGTGCGTTGAAACTCTCCCCTTGGAGTTTGTTAGCAGAATAAATGCTTTGTGACAGCTCGTAGCTTAGAGGCTGATGTCTGCGGCTTGCTGTGTATGTTTGCGGCTGACTGAAACATGTCTTCCTCCATCTACAGAGTCCCCATCTGGAGCCTCTCAACGAGGACACATTAGCCGGCACCTACAAATCGGTAAGCAACTTCCCCAGCCGATCAATTCCACCCTGTTGTTGATATGTCTTTGTCTCTTCATAGTGCTTGTGCTGGTGGATACATAGCATTTCAATAAAACAACGATCCCAACGCTGATCTTTTTATTTTGGATTTTTTGGATTCATATGTCATAAAAAACGGTGTAGACATAGACCATTCAAGACCTTCATGTGTCCTCTTCGTCTCCCTGCTAGAACATTCTCCTGGTCCAGAGGCAGATGTCTGTGAAGGAGAGGGACGTGGAGGAGTTCCAGCAAACCCTGAAGATCTACACGGACGCCACCAGCGCCCAGCTTGACAACCTGCAGTATGTTCTCCTCTTCCTCTCCGCTCCACCCCCCCCCCCAGCTGAGTGTTTACTCAAGGACTCAGCTCCCAGACACTCTAAATGCCGTTCTTCTTCCCAGGCATAGACCAGTTTGTCTGCCAGTCCTTCTTCTGCCTCTTTCTCTCTCTATCTGTCTCTCACTATCTCTTTGTATATGTGTGTGTGTGTGTCTCTCATCACATATTGCAAAATGTAAAAACATGTTTGCACTTTCTCTCTCTCTCTTTCTCTCTTTCAATTTCTCTCTTTCTCTTTCTCTCTCTCTCTTCTCTTTCTCAGCATGTCGGTCCAGAATCTACCAGACAGATCCTGCTTCATCATGTATGAGTTTTGGCAAGACCGTCTCTCTTGGATGAGGTATGTGGTGACTTATTTACGATACAATTAATCACACTCAATTTGTAATCTCTCAAAGGGATTTGAGATGCCACCACAAACACAAGTTTACAAAGTCAAAGAGTAGGTACAGAAGAAGGGAATGCCCTATGAAAAACATGTACTAATAGTAAGTAATGCATTAGCCCTTTCCCTCTCCATCTTCTGACCTGTGTTTGACCTCGATTCATCTATGGGCCTCATTCACCTGCAGCGGCCATCTTGGTTCTTAAAGCTAGTTTTTTGCGGAATTCCACATTCAGTTCCCCCAACCGTACCTAGCGTTTAAAACCAAGATGGCTGCTGGAGGTTAATAAGGTCCATTGCTTGGCTTTGGCTCAGCATTAATGGCTCATTAAGCATTAATGACTCCCTTCTTTCCTCCACTCAGCTACCTGCAGTCGTCCATCAGTAAGACCTTCCAGCGCTGCATCATCGACTCTCTGGAGCAGCCCGAGATGGTGTCCACCATGCTCCTCCCAGGTAGATGTTATTTACATATATATATATATATATCAACAGCTGGGTTCATTCTGTGGCATTTTCTCAGCTATGACCCCTCACAGCTTTTGTTTTTTGTTGGAACCCAATAAAAAAGGGGCTTTGCAGAGTGAAAAAACTGATAAAAAAAAGAGAAATGAATGAATCACGCTAACAAGGAAAAACACTGTCAAAAATGACTTGACAGTGTTATTCCTTGTTAGCGTGATTCATTCATTTATCATTTTTTTTCGTAACACTCCGGTTGATATTTACGGAAAATAAAACCATGAATGAATCACGCTAACAAGGAAAAACACTGTCAAAAATGACTTGACAGTGTTATTCCTTGTTAGCGTGATTCATTCATGGTTTTATTTTCCGTAAATATCAACCGGAGTGTTACGTTTCTGTTGTAAGCCAGTTAAAGTCAGTTAGAAAGTTAAAGGCTAAATAGTATTGCCCCTGCTCCCTGCATGTGTTTTAGTCCAATCAGAGTTGGTTTGGCTGGAGAAGCTTCATTCATGTCTTCTTCTGCTCTTCTGCAGCGTCTTGGTGGATTATGAACAACAACTAACGGGCACGGCCATCTTGCTACTCATGACAACAAGAGGAAGAAGATGGGATGGTGTTCTGATTTACTATAACGATTATTCTTGGTTTTTCCTTTTTATTTTTCAACACGACATGAACATGGCTGTTTCTAACACACGGCGTGGTGGCTAGGGTGTTTGTCATGACCCCCCCCCAAGCCCTCAGTGATCCCGTAGGCCTGCTAGAGCAACACACCCGTGCGTTCCCCTCCCCTAAACGAAATGTAACAAGAAAAAATAAATGTCAGTCATTTTGGATAAGAGTGTCTGATCAAATATTAACATGACGCTATATTCGAAAAAGAAAAAAAGGGACCTCTTTTTGATGGATTTGTGAGAAACAAAACTAGGAATTATGAGGAGAAAAGAAATGCAATAAGAGTTGTGTTTTGGTGGAAGCTGTGCCACCGATAGGTCCAGTCCTGGCACATGTTCCAGCTTCTGATTCATGACTTGATGTGTACAAAAATGATGTGTGCAAGACAAAAATAGATGTGCATGTTTTCTTATCATTTCCCAATGCTTGTTTATTTATGTTTTAAAACCTACACCATAAAACGTTACGCGAAATCATCCGATTCCAGCGAAATGAAAATACAATGTACCGATGACATGTACTTTATCAAGCCCAGAATAAGGGAAATTGACGGTACAAATCAAAGCAGATATCAAAGCCGGCACGTGGATGTCCCCCGTTCTTCCTGTGGTGTTGTGAAAACGTTGTCGGTAGTTTAAAGCCATGCTTCCAGGTTTCTGGGTCTAACATAGAGTGTAGTTAAAGGAGTGACGGAGGCCCGGAACCTTACCTATTCAACTATTTGTGTGTCACTACTGCACTTTAATGTGTCAACCGAGAACCTGCTAGTTGTAGTCCAGACTGAGTACTTCATGTCGGCTCGTTTTTGATGAAGGAAAGGATTTTAGGTTCATGTTCCGTACATTATACCAGTTTTAAAACGTTTAAGCCATGTTACCTTGAAAGTGAAGATTTGATTAAAAACTCAGAGTTGCCAGAGAATAGAAAAGTAAATGCAAGATTTATTTATTGTATTTTTATTATTTTCTGTACAGAGATATTTAATAAAAAGTGATTAAGTCTATTAGGGACGTGTACATTTTGATTATTAAAGTTGTTTCAGAGCGTTAGTAAGTCTGTGAAGTTATTTTGAGCTTTGTGGAATTGTGACGAGGACTAAGCATCCAACCCCTCTCTTCGGAGTGGTATTTCTTTATTTTATTTTATGCTCAATATTACAATTGTGATGTAATTGCAGTCTTATTTTTCTGCATGAAATAAAGTTCATGACACAACAGTCCTGTGTCTGTCATATATTAAAAAGAGAAATATATATGTATCTATAAACAACCAAATGTATATTATGTACACAGTTGTGTATATAATGCAGCTCAGTGTTCGAACCACCAGGTGTCAGTGAAACACCAAATATGAATTGCCCTTAATCGAAATTGTCTCAACAGGCCTGAGGGGCCATTTTGTTTGATGGCCCAAGTAACTAACCCTAACCCAAGTAATAAAAGATTAAGCCATGTTTATCAAGTTACACACTACATTTAATGCATGTGGACACAGGAGGGCGCTCCTGCCTTTGAAGACTTGAACCTATTGCTGTTAATGAGGTGTGGAGGCTTCTGTGAACAGTAGTCCAACAACTAATGTAATGTAATTACATTAATTAATAAATGAATGTACAAGTGGCAATCTTATCTGTATAGCCTTACCCATTTCTAGCCATTCAGTTATTTAAAAAAGAGACACACATTAAGGCCTTCATCTATAAACAAAATCTAGGTGTTAAAAAAACGGCATTTACCTTTACTCCTTAAATGTTAGGGTAGCCTACATAACAATTCATGGATTTATTGAACAGCCACACAATGACAGCTTCAAAACCCCATTTAATAACAGATTAGTTATTATTATTATAATAATAATTATTATATTAGTTATTATTATTGATGTATATGCATGTCTGATTATATGCATCAGACCGTTGCTGCCACGTGTGTTGGTCTCATGAATGGATGTTGATGTATTTCATTTCTCCTATGATTTATTTAGACCACACGATATATATAAAAGCTAACATCAGTGCCTCATTGGACTACATATTTGTAGTGTTTACACCAATACTGAATAGCTTCTACTTCTACACATAGAGTGGTCAACATCACACCAGATACAGTTATAAGGGTTTGAGCTAAGTCAGACCCTTCTTTACTGAAGAGTTAAGGGCTGATTATGGTCCCACGTTCACGCAACGCAATGACCACGCAGACGCTTCAACGCAGTTGTGAACCTGTTTTGGTTCTGCGTCGGGTTTTAGTTAGCGGACCAATCACAGCCCTTGCTGCTGCGTAGACGGAAGGTTACAATTTTTGGGAGGTGGACGTCAGGCCCTTGCGGTGGACGCAAGGAGGGTCCGCAAGGATGTAACGGGTCCGTAACCCCCTTGCGTTGCATGAAGTGGGACCATAATCAGTAAATCAGACCATGTGGGCGAGTTTTCGCACACACCTGTGGAGTGAATGTCTGTCGTGTGTCTGAATAAACCACGTGTTAATAAACCACCCCGGAAACCACGGAACCAGAGGATAAAGATGACAATTCATAAGTGCACATACTTCTATCATCATACTAACATGGCTCTGTTGTTTCACGGGAGGGCAACTATCAATAAGAAAGATGGTCTAAGAAGGCTATTTTCGGACGGGCTAAAGCCCATCTGTTTTCTTTCTGTTCGCACCCCTGGGTGTGTTGTGTCACATTAGCTGGAATGGCTGGGGGGAAGAGCCAGCCTATCATGCACAGTTTTCCTAATGCAATCAACCCAAGAGATATCCATTGTACTGTGTTTAAATGACAGTGTCCGTCTAATTTGTTTGTCTTTCATGCTGTTGGTGTTGTTTTGGGCTGAGGGTGCCAGTGTGAAGGGATGGCGTAGTCCGTGGAGGCAGACAGTGACATTGTTGGAAGTGTTTTATATCGTGTTGATTTCATGTTAAAAAGCAGAAGCCACAGAGCTTTTATGATTTTCACTGCTGTGGATGGGTTCATTTGGAGCCATAAAGTGGGGCAATTTATGACTGACTGCCACTTTGGGGGATTCGCTCGTCTATAAAGGTTAAAGTTAGTGTTGGTCTAAGAGTGTCAACCTGGCTGATCCTAAGTCACTCTCACACCTCGTCAATGAAATGATAACACATAAAATACAGAAAGTAGGCTATTTTAAATGAGCCCACCGAGGCTACATCCATACAGACAGAACCCAAGATCAAACTAAATGGAAATAAAACAAAAAAATACCAAACTCAATGTTTTGTATGAGCTTGGAATTAAGAAATGTAATCAATCAAGTCCCAGGAGCGGTCCTCTCCTCAAGCATCAAACCCTTGCTCAATCACCAAGCGCCCAAAACACAACAACCTTTCTGTCACAGCCACAGCTGTTGTGCTGTGTGTTCTCCCCCTGTGTCTGCCGCACGCCCTGTCTGTCTCTGTGCTGTGCCTGCCACACCTCAACTATTCACACCTGGCCTGCATCAGCTCATGAACTCCACTTGAAATACGCCTGGTTTCCCTGCAGTCGTCGCCAGACTTCGAACTTCAGTGGTAGATAGTCGTAGCTGGCGCCAGTATTTTCTAACACTGACTAGTCGCTATTCTCCTGTTGAGATCCCGTACCTAACCTTTGTTTCTGTTTGCCTTTAGTTCTGTGGATCAACACCTCCAGCCTGCCTGCTTCACTCCGTCCAGCCTGAAAGCTTCCCACTCTCCTACCTGCCCCCTGCCTCACCCCTGAGCTGCTCCAAATAAACCCTTTCATACTCCAACTCCAGTCCTGTCTCTTGGGTCCAGCAGCTATTGAACACTAACACTTTCTTTAACATATAAACAACATGTGATCACTCTCTAAACCAACTCCCCCAAAAAATCCTGATAATACGTTAACGTTAAGTATGAACAATTTAACATATAAATATATGTAACAAAACCCCATAGCAGTGGGTCGGTCATTGTGTCATACTCAGGCATGAAGTCATAAAGTTGATAAGCCACTTCCATCCCTTAAGCAACCCCAAAGGACATCGCCAGTTATGGTCGCAATGCTGCAATCCCATTAATAAACACTGACCTCATTTATTAATAGACTGTACCTTTGGATTTCTACTAATTCAGTACTTTAACAGTATCCACAGTTTATTTGAAATAAATATTAAAGAAATTATGAAATATTAGATTTATATTTAATATTAAATTTCATAGACATTATATATCTGGATATGGATTATTTGTGTGAGAATGATGATTGACAATGATTCTGCGACACTTACAGTGCACAGTATTGTTTGTTGACACTATAGTTGCATTATAGCTAATAATAGACAGGAATACAGTTGTTGTCTTTTTTTCTCATACTTAAACACAAATCCACCAAAGTCAACATCCTCCGTCGGCATCCATAGAGACGCCTCTGTCAGACCCACATGCTGTGATTGTTAGCAACCCCAAAATGCATCCACGCATCTATGTGAAATGAATATGAAAATGTAACTGAGCCTATTGAGAGCATGCCCATATTGAGGATGTGTGTGCTCTGCAGAATCACCCCTATATAAGAATGGAGAGACTGGGGGGACGCAAGGAAGATCAAGACGTTCCACCTAGGGGTAAGTCCATCGCTCTGGGTTGCAGCTGCTGTCAGCAAGTGTTGGGGACTAGCTGGAGCTTTGTGGATACTTTAAGGCTCATATTGCATGTGTAGTTTGTTACAATGTAAAACCCTGCATGGATACAGATGAGGATGAGGATAACAATGGTAATCATGAGTATGTTAATTCATTATTATTTACAGTAAGGTTATTACTGTATGTTTGCTGTATGCTTACTTTACACTTAATTTACTCTGTATTACATCTCTATATTAACAAGTTTAAATCTCAGTGATGAATGCAATAAGATGATAGCAATAATTAGAGAATACTGCATTATTATAATATTTTGCTACTTGGTATTTCTGCATTGTTATAAGAAAGGCATTTTTATTTATATAGCACCCTTCCATCACAAAGGCCATTCATAGTGCTTTACATAGGTATGGATACATGTTTTAAGTATTATGGTATCAACTCAAACCTGTGTTAAATTATGGTATTTAACAAAAACATTTATGACTAACATTTATAATACAACATAAACATAACTATGCTAAATTATTATTCTACCTTAGGAAGAACACTTGGACAGTTCCTCTGTGACTGGGAAAGAAAACGTGAGTGTTTAAGTCGATTTATTTGATAATGAATACAATTCTGATGATAAATTCACCCCAGAGGTTGGATTTCAATTATACATAATAATAATATGTTTATTTTATATAGCGCCTTTCTCACACTCAAGGTCACTTTAGAGTGTTATGAGCACACACAGAACAAGCCAGCACAACACGAAGTTCAACATCCCTGTTATTGAACGTGAAAGAGTTACTCTCCATCTCCTTACAGTAAGCAGCCACCATGAGCACGGACGCGGAAATGGCCATTTATGGGAAGGCCGCCATTTACCTTCGTAAGCCAGAGAGGGAGAGGATCGAGGCCCAGAGCAAGTCCTTTGACGCCAAGTCCGCTGGTTACGTGGCTGACGCAAAGGAAATGTACCTCAAGTGTACCATCGTCAAGAAGGATGGCGCCAAGATCACTGTGAAACTGCTGGACACCCAGGAGGTACGTCGCAGTTCAAATCAACGATCTCTGTTAGTTGTGAACGTTTCAAGATTTAAAATTACAAAATATACTTTCCATATTTCAGGAGAGGACAGTCAAGGAGGACGATGTCACACAGATGAATCCTCCCAAGTATGACAAGATTGAGGACATGGCCATGATGACCTATCTCAATGAAGCCTCTGTGTTGTATAACCTCAAAGAGCGTTATGCAGCATGGATGATCTACGTAAGATAGCCTGCCTGCTCAGTAAAATGCACCATATTCATAATAAGTACACAATAGTAAGTACACGAGTAGTGACAGAAGGGTTCAGGTGTTCATAGCTATGTTATTCCCTTCAGACCTACTCTGGGCTGTTCTGTGCCACTGTAAACCCCTACAAGTGGCTCCCAGTGTACGACTCAGAAGTCGTAGCTGCCTACAGAGGAAAGAAGCGTATGGAGGCTCCACCCCACATCTTCTCTGTCTCTGACAATGCCTACCAGTTCATGGCTACCGGTATGTCTAACTTCACAATGATAATACAAATCAACACACTGTCCTACTGTGTCTAACCTGTAATATTTTTCTACTACAGATAGAGAGAATCAGTCTGTCTTGATCACGTAAGTTCTGCTTTGGTTCAACCCGATGTATTTAAAAGATACAGTTGAGTACTTTCTATTAAATATATGTTTCTATACCCAGTGGAGAATCCGGTGCTGGAAAGACTGTGAATACCAAGCGTGTCATCCAGTACTTTGCCACCATCTCAGTTGGTGGTGGTAGTGGTGGAGAGAAGAAGAAGGAAAACAAAATGGGGGTACGGAATCACTGGTTTACTGGACAATAGTTCACTCTGGACTTGTTGCACTACTCCTCTCATTCTCTCTCACCATGTGAAACTACAGGGATCTCTAGAGGACCAGATCATTGCTGCCAACCCCCTGCTGGAGGCCTACGGTAATGCCAAGACCGTGAGGAATGACAACTCCTCTCGCTTTGTAAGTATGGAGCACTTCAGCCTGTACATCTTCAGGCACTTGATCGATCATTAGGAAGGAGTATAACCAAAGTTTATCCAAACAGGGTAAATTCATCAGGATCCATTTCAATACTAGTGGCAAACTGGCTAGTGCTGATATTGAGACATGTAAGTATCCATTTAAGACGGTGAATTCATTTCAACACCTGGATAAATCGTTTTTCATTAATGATGTATTCTTATAGATCTGCTGGAGAAGTCTAGAGTGACATTCCAGCTGCCAGATGAGAGAGGCTACCACATCTTCTACCAGATGATGACCAACCACAAGCCTGAGCTCATTGGTAAGCTGGATGATCATGAGCCTTGTAACACAATGTTATAGACAAGAGAGCCTATAGCAGTGAATGAGCCTCTTATTGGTATTTCATCTCAGGAACTGTCCATTGTAAAGCAAGGTGTATTACCTGAAGACAAAATCAACTACGTACTTCATGCAAAATCTAACCATGGAGTCCTGTTTTGATCTCCAGAAATGACGCTCATCACCACCAACCCCTACGACTTCCCCATGTGCAGTCAGGGTCAGATCACTGTGGCCAGCATCGATGACAAAGAGGAGCTGGTTGCTACTGATGTGAGCTTGACTTCCACTACATTTACTTCTCTCTCCAAACATGCTTTAGTAGTTGCACTGCAATAACACGTCTTCATGACTAAAATGAAATACGTCCTTTGAATACAGACTGCTATTGACATTCTGGGCTTCAGTAATGAAGAGAAGATGGCCATCTACAAGTTCACTGGTGCAGTGCTTCACCACGGTAACATGAAGTTCAAGCAGAAGCAGCGTGAGGAGCAGGCTGAGCCAGACGGCAATGAGGGCGAGTACCTTTCCTCTTAAATACTGCTCTTATTTGGATTGATTTAGATTAAAAGATTGTACATAGTTGTCAAATGTTGTATGAGATGTGACTGTAGCGTGTAAACTGTGACGTAAATATAGTCAATGTTGCTTTCACAGAGGCTGACAAAATCGCCTACCTGCTGGGCCTGAACTCAGCTGATTTGTTGAAAGCTCTCTGCTACCCCAGAGTGAAGGTCGGCAACGAGTATGTCACCAAGGGTCAGACTGTACCTCAGGTAACCAAGATCAAGTCTGATTCCATTAGATCACCTTTAGCAGAAAATCCAAGCTTGCAAAACAATATTCAATGTTATGATGCCCTGCAATTTCTGCTTTTCTAAAAGGTCAACAACTCAGTGAGTGCCCTGGCCAAGTCTATCTATGAGAAGATGTTCTTGTGGATGGTCATCCGCATCAACGAGATGCTGGACACCAAGCAAGCAAGACAGTACTTCATTGGAGTGCTGGATATCGCTGGTTTTGAGATCTTTAATGTGAGCTGATTATCAACTCATTTTTATTTCAAACATTTCTTGATTTTAACTTCTCATTTATCTGAGATTAAACTTCTTTCAAACTAATAGTTCAACAGCATGGAGCAGCTGTGCATCAACTTCACCAATGAGAAACTGCAACAGTTCTTCAATCACCACATGTTTGTCCTGGAGCAAGAGGAGTACAAGAAGGAGGGTATCATCTGGGAGTTCATTGACTTCGGCATGGACTTGGCTGCCTGCATTGAACTTATTGAGAAGGTACACAATGATATTCTGAGATGATACCACCATACATGGTGTTTTCCAAACAGACCTCACCATAACACTTGGTGTGTTTTCTTCTACTCAGCCAATGGGCATCTTCTCCATCCTCGAAGAGGAGTGCATGTTCCCCAAGGCGTCAGATGTGACCTTCAAGGCCAAGCTGTATGACCAGCATCTTGGTAAAACCAAAGCATTTGAGAAACCCAAGCCTGCCAAAGGCAAGGCTGAGGCCCACTTCTCCCTGGTGCACTACGCTGGAACAGTGGACTACAACATCAACGGCTGGCTGGACAAGAACAAGGACCCCCTGAATGACTCTGTGGTTCAACTCTACCAGAAGTCTGGAAACAAACTGATGCCTGTCCTGTATCCCCCCGTAGTGGAAGGTACAATATCAATTGGAATATGGACTATGATGTTAATTTCAAGTATAATGTACATTAACTTTTGTCACTTTAAAACTAATATTAAAATCCTTATGTTTGATAACAGAGGTTGGCGGTGCAAAGAAGGGCGCCAAGAAGAAGGGTGGATCCATGCAAACCGTGTCTTCACAGTTCAGGGTATTATTTTTAGTTATTTAGTATTTAGTATTTTTAGGGTATTGCCTCGACCAGATCTAATGCCATTTCATGAATATATCCATCATTGTCTTCATGTTTTTGCACACAACTTCTTGTATCTACAGGAGAATCTGGGCAAGCTGATGACCAACTTGAGGAGCACCCATCCTCACTTTGTGCGTTGCCTGATTCCAAATGAGTCAAAGACTCCAGGTACAATTACACTAGTAGCAGTGTGTAAAGGTTTGGTGAAAAAGCCTATGAGTCATGAATTATTTAACGATATTATTAATTATGTGCAAATACCTATTAACAGGTCTCATGGAGAACTTCCTGGTTATCCACCAGCTGAGGTGTAACGGTGTACTGGAGGGTATCAGAATCTGCAGAAAGGGCTTCCCCAGCAGAATCCTCTATGCTGACTTCAAGCAGAGGTAACCATAAATGAACCATCATACACTTCTATGGGCTTTGAAAATCCACATTGTGAGAATATAATAACAAATATCACCATGACCCCTCTCATCCAAGGTACAAAGTACTGAATGCCAGCGTAATCCCTGAGGGACAGTTTATTGACAACAAGAAGGCTTCTGAGAAGCTGCTTGGCTCAATTGACGTGAATCATGATGAGTACAAATTTGGCCACACCAAGGTAAACACCAACCACTCTTCTGAACTAGATAAATTGAGGAGATTCCAGGCAAACCTGAATGCATGACCATTTGCCATCTTCTTCCAAGGTGTTCTTCAAGGCTGGTCTGCTCGGTCAACTTGAGGAGATGCGAGATGACAAGCTAGCAATCCTTGTCACAATGACTCAGGCTCTTGCCCGTGGATATGTCATGAGGAAGGAGTTTGTTAAGATGATGGAAAGGAGGCAAGTTGAAGATTCTACTAGTGATAGTCTTAACACAATGTGTATATATAGTATTACTCATTTTGCCTAACTTTCTTCAATAGGGAAGCCATCTACACAATTCAGTACAACATCCGCTCATTCATGAATGTCAAACACTGGCCGTGGATGAAGGTGTACTACAAGATCAAGCCTCTTCTGAAGAGTGCTGAGACTGAGAAGGAGCTTTCTCAGATGAAGGAGAACTATGAAAAGATGAAGACAGACCTGGCCACTGCCCTGGCAAAGAAGAAGGAACTGGAGGAGAAGATGGTCTCTCTTCTGCAAGAGAAAAATGATCTGCAGCTGCAAGTGGCATCTGTACGTAATGTTGCTACGTTCACCACAAAGTGATTGGTAGAATCCATGGAAATGTTCACAAATCAATTTGAATTTGTTTTGTATTGTGAAACAGGAAGGAGATAACCTGTCAGATGCTGAGGAAAGATGTGAGGGACTTATCAAGAACAAGATCCAGATGGAGGCTAAGCTAAAGGAGACCTGTGAGAGACTGGAGGACGAGGAGGAGATCAATGCTGAGCTGACTGCCAAGAAGAGGAAGCTGGAGGATGAATGCTCTGAGCTCAAGAAGGACATTGATGACCTGGAGCTTACCTTGGCCAAAGTGGAAAAGGAGAAACACGCCACTGAGAACAAGGTTTGTAATGATACAATCCATCTGAGGATGACGATTTTGAACCATTGTATGCCAACACCTTCTGTTCTGCATATTAGGTGAAGAACCTGACTGAGGAGATGGCCTCTCAGGATGAGAGCATTGCCAAGCTGTCAAAGGAGAAGAAAGCCCTCCAAGAGGCACACCAGCAGACCCTTGATGACCTGCAGGCAGAGGAAGACAAAGTCAACACTCTGACCAAGGCCAAGTCCAAGCTGGAACAGCAAGTGGATGATGTACGTTCATTTGATTATATCATATTCATATTAATGTATAGAGGTATATGCATTGTATAATAGAGTTGTATAATAACAAACAAATGTTGAAATATGAAGCTTGAAGGTTCTCTGGAGCAAGAGAAGAAGCTTCGTATGGACCTTGAGAGAGCCAAGCGAAAGCTTGAGGGTGATCTGAAGCTGGCTCAGGAATCCCTCATGGATCTTGAGAATGATAAGCAGCAGTCTGATGAAAAGATCAAGAAGTAAATATACATTTGCAATTATTCATAATATACAGAATACTAACAATGCAATTTGGGAGATGTTTTTCATTTTCATTATTCATCAAAAAACTACCTTGAATTTCACAGGAAGGACTTTGAAAACAGCCAACTTCTGAGCAAGATTGAGGATGAGCAGATCATGGGCCTCCAGCTTCAGAAGAAGATCAAGGAGCTTCAGGTGAGCCTGCCTCGTCGAGTTCATTCCCAATTTGAAAAAGTGTTGTTCTGTAATAATTTACTCAAATCCATCCCTCATTCTTAGGCCCGCATTGAGGAGCTGGAGGAAGAGATTGAGGCTGAGCGTGCTGCTCGTGCCAAGGTTGAGAAGCAGAGATCTGACCTCTCCAGGGAACTTGAGGAGATCAGTGAGAGGCTCGAGGAGGCTGGGGGAGCCACTTCTGCTCAGATTGAGATGAACAAGAAGCGTGAGGCTGAGTTCCAGAAGCTGCGTCGTGACCTGGAGGAGTCCACCCTGCAGCATGAAGCCACTGCCGCTGCTCTGCGCAAGAAGCAGGCCGACAGCGTCGCAGAGCTGGGAGAGCAGATCGACAACCTCCAGCGCGTCAAACAGAAGCTGGAGAAGGAGAAGAGCGAATTCAAGATGGAGATTGACGACCTCACCAGCAACATGGAAGCTGTTGCCAAGTCAAAGGTAAGAAATGACTTAATGCATGTATTGTAAAACAGAATAAGAGTCATCTTTGCTAAACATACTCACCTAACTAAATGCCAATGACCAGGGTAACCTTGAGAAGCTGTGCCGTACTCTGGAGGACCAGCTCAGTGAGCTCAAGTGTAAGAATGACGAGAACGTCCGCCAGATGAATGATGCCAGCGTTCAGAGGGCGAGGCTGCTCACTGAGAATGGTGAGTTCATTCACCTTCTACTCTTATGGCTGAATCTGTTGACAGATACAGATGGCTTTCTTGATCCCAGATTAATTGATTTAGTTGCACTACATATTCAACATACTTATATGTACTAAAAACCCATTCCAATCTTCTCCTAAACAGGTGAGTTTGGTCGTCAGCTTGAGGAGAAAGAAGCCCTTGTGTCCCAGCTGACCAGAGGCAAGCAGGCCTTCACGCAGCAGTTGGAGGAGCTGAAGAGACATGTTGAGGAGGAGGTTAAGGTAAGCCATAAAAATTCATTAAAATGGAAATAATAATTGAAAAATGTATTCATTTGCTTTTGTGAAGATATGTGTCCCTAATTGCAGATTTTAAATTTCTCTCTTGAAGGCCAAGAATGCTCTTGCTCATAGTTTGCAATCCGCCCGCCACGACTGTGACCTCCTGAGGGAGCAGTTTGAGGAGGAGCAGGAGGCCAAGGCTGAGCTGCAGCGTGGGATGTCCAAGGCCAACGGTGAGGTGGCTACGTGGAGGAGCAAGTATGAAACTGATGCTATCCAGCGCACTGAGGAGCTTGAGGAGGCCAAGTGAGTCAAATTGACTGGTTTATTGTTGGTTTCATCTCACAAACTACAATTCAGTTCCTCAACTATTATTGTCAATATTATTATGAAAGGAAAAAGCTGGCCCAGCGCCTTCAGGATGCTGAGGAGCAGATTGAGGCTACCAACTCCAAGTGTGCCTCTCTGGAGAAGACCAAGCAGAGGCTCCTGGGTGAGGTGGAGGACCTCATGATTGATGTGGAGAGGGCTAACGGACTGGCTGCCAACCTTGACAAGAAGCAGAGGAACTTTGACAAGGTAATACTGTTCTCTCTTTGGGGTTTTACAATATCAACAAAGCATCATGTTAAGAGAGTCAGATCTATGATATTATGTTATTCAGGTTCTGGCAGAGTGGAAGCAGAAGTATGAGGAGGGCCAGGCAGAGCTTGAGGGATCCCTGAAAGAGACTCGTTCTCTCAGCACTGAGCTTTTCAAGATGAAGAACTCCTATGAGGAATCTCTGGATCATCTGGAGACACTGAAGCGCGAGAACAAGAACCTGCAGCGTAAGTTCTCCAATGAACACGACATATCCTTTACACATTTCAGCAACATGCTGGACATACAGAAATATAACTTTGCATATCTTGAAAGTACACATATTTTACCTTCTACAGAGGAGATCTCTGACTTGACCGAACAACTTGGGGAGACTGGTAAGAGCATCCATGAGCTGGAGAAGGCCAAGAAGCAGACGGAGATCGAGAAGGCTGAGATCCAAACAGCCCTTGAGGAAGCTGAGGTGAAGCCTCAATATATATTCCCCCTATAATGTTTCAAAATGCCCAACACTTCATTTAACAGTCAATACTATATTTATAGGCAACTCTGGAGCATGAAGAGTCTAAGATGCTGCGTATCCAACTGGAGCTCAACCAGGTCAAGGGTGAGGTTGACAGAAAGTTAGCTGAGAAGGATGAGGAGATGGAGCAGATCAAGAGGAACAGCCAGAGGCTACTTGACTCCATGCAGACTACTCTGGACGCTGAGGTCAGGAGCAGGAATGATGCCCTGAGAATCAAGAAGAAGATGGAGGGAGACCTGAACGAGATGGAGATCCAGCTGAGCCATGCCAACCGCCAGGCTGCTGAGGCCCAGAAGCAGCTGAGGAACGTGCAGGGACAACTCAAGGTAAAGGACTCCAGTCAACTGTTTAGACCAATGTCTATATTCCACCAATCAAAACATTTGTAAAGTATGTGATGTTAATCACGGTGTCCTCCGGCTGATCATTTCAGGATGCCCAAATTCACCTTGACGATGCCATCAGACTCGGGGATGACCTGAAGGAGCAAGCTGCGATGGTAGAGCGTAGGAACGGCCTCATGACGGCTGAGATTGAGGAGCTGAGAGCAGCTCTGGAACAGACCGAGAGATGCCGCAAAGTGGCTGAGCAGGAGCTGGTGGATGTTAGCGAGCGTGTTGGACTGCTCCACTCCCAGGTTAATTCCTAAAAAACTGCTCAATTTATCTCAAAAACATTCTCTATGCATGAATGGCCAAAGATCAGCTCGATTTAATGAAATCTATTTGACTTTAGAACACAAGCCTTATCAACACAAAGAAGAAGCTTGAGTCTGACCTGATCCAAGTCCAGGGTGAGGTGGACGACACCATTCAGGAAGCGAGGAATGCTGAGGAGAAGGCCAAGAAGGCCATCACTGATGTAGGTCAATCAAATATCCAAGGCCGTCTGTTTGACAGATCATTGGTTACTTAAAGATGTTCCTGATTAACAATGTGATTACAATCTCAGGCTGCAATGATGGCTGAGGAGCTGAAGAAAGAGCAGGATACTAGCTCTCACCTGGAGAGGATGAAGAAGAACCTGGAGGTCACAGTGAAGGACCTGCAGCATCGCCTGGATGAGGCTGAGAACCTGGCCCTGAAGGGTGGCAAGAAGCAGATCCAGAAACTGGAGGCCCGGGTAAGAAAATGTCCCACAGATCTACGTGTACTTCCAGACCATCAGGAAGTGAGTCTAATTGAATGCGATTGATTTCAAAAAGGTGCGTGAGCTGGAGTCCGAGGTTGAGGCTGAACAGAGACGTGGAAGCGAGGCCATCAAGGGTGTCCGCAAATATGAGAGGAGAGTGAAGGAACTCTCATACCAGGTATACGATACATATCACTTGGAGCTTTTATTTTGAATAATTACTTTTGAAAAGAAACCACCTCTCCACTTTTTTAAAGTTCCTTTCCTTGACCACCAATTTAGAATGACGAGGACAAGAAGAACATCTGCAGGCTCCAGGATCTGGTTGACAAGCTGCAGCTGAAGGTGAAGGCCTACAAGAGGCAGTCTGAGGATGCGGTAAGCCAAGCCTAACCTATGCTTCATGAATACAGTTGTGACCTCACTTTCAGTGGATCCCATTGAAACCTAACACAATGTGAACGACCCAACAGGAGGAGCAGGCCAACTCCTACCTGTCCAAGAGCAGGAAGGTTCAGCATGAGCTGGAGGAGGCTGAGGAGCGGGCTGACATCGCTGAGACTCAGGTCAACAAGTTGAGGGCTAAGAGCCGTGATGTTGGCAAGGTAACCAAATCACCATTACTGGTACCGTGGTATATGACCAAAACATTCACTCTTGAACATCTGTTCATCTAACTTACTGTTTTTCCTTTTCACAGTCAAAGGATGCTGAATAAGATTGCTTCTTCAGAAATCCCGGCGTCATACAATATGACGACGGTATTGGCAACGTAGAATAAAAAGCTTATTAATTATCCTTTTGTGTTCTTTGTTTTTTATTACTCAATGTCTCCATTATTCAGCATAACAAATGAAATGCTATACAGAATGTGAGAGCAGTAGAAGATAACATGACAGGAAACAGGGATGATTACATGAACATTGCTGGAGTCACGGTACACTTGAATACACTGCGTATAGTACACATGATTCTGAGCAGTATAATACAGGACCTGCACAATGCATCATTAGCTGAGCTTGTGGAGCTCCAGACATGAGAAGGAATAATATGGCTCAGCTGACCAATGGGAAGCTACTTTAAGGGATGGGAAGCAAATAGATGAGTCATCACGCAATAGAATATAAGATAGGACTATATTAACCCTAAAGACCTTATCTAGGTATCAATGTTATATAGGCTACATAATATATAAAACACACCGTATGCAATATAATACAATAGATGGGACACAGACACATCAGTGACTTGCATACTAAAACATACTCGTTCATCATTCACTTGTCTGAGCCTCCAACACATGAAATACCAGTAACAATCTGAGTTACTGGTGTGTTCAGTACGAACCCAAGAGGACCTAACTATAACATATAACTGTGCCAACAATGATAACAACGAGGCCTATAAATGTTTGAGGCCATGACATTAAAGAGCCTATGGGAACGTTAAGGTTAAAGGGCACTTGAGACCTCAGATTAGCCCAGCGAGTTCAACATTGCAACCTAAAGACCTGATGACACATAAAGTCAACAGTGAAGCCCAAGTTACAAATACTCACCAAAGGGATACCATTGTACTATCAGTTTCAACTTGAACCTCGCCTACCAAAATAATCTTGTCAAAGGTAAAATCATGACAAACGAAGAAGGGAATGTTCAATGCAAGTATGGTCCCTGCAAAAAAACAGTTACCCTTTGGCCAAACAGTTAACCAAGCTGCAAGTGGTAAACCGGGTTGATCAACAAAAACAAACATGAATGGTAACACCATTGCTGATTTAATCTTATGCATTGTAACACCTTAAGTTAGTAATTAAAGTTATTGAAGGAACAGGGGTGAAGAGCAGAGGTTAGACTGGAGCTAGCTTGAAATATCAATGCTTTCATATTGTGCCTCTAATGTACCCAAACTGAAAACAATCGGCAGTGAGAAAATTCTCAAGTAATGTTAAGTGCTCTTTGGGGATGGATGGATGGATGGATGGATGGATGGATAGATAGATGAAGAGATACAAGATATAATACTATACCACAAAGTAGTGGTAAAGTAACAGAAATGCTAAAAGCAATGCAAAGTAAATGCTAAAGTAATGACAAACAGAACAAATAGGGAAACCAGGCTACTAATGGCTGCCGGCACAAAGGAGCACCTGAAGTGCTCCGTCTTGCATTTGGGGGAAACTAATCTGTGGCTGAAGGTACTCCCATCTGCCACCCACAGCTATTAGGGACAGTCTTGGAACAGTGAAGGATCTGGGAGGAGGGGCGGATGTCATGTCACCCCCCGGTGACTGTGTGCCTGTCTCTCTGCGCCCTAGACAACATGGCCAGCTCAAGACAGGCTATGTTTTTCTCTATGTTCAACTTCACATATTTTGCATAGATTACTTTTGTTTACTTTCTGAGGCAATATTACTACAAATTATAATTGGGTTAACCCTTACCCAAATTGATACTACTAGTGCTGTTTTCCACAGCCAATGACTGCTTTGGCTGTGAAACTAATTGGTCACCTTCTATTGGTGATTAGTAGAGATGATCACCTGTAGCGGACCACCTGTAGCAGATTACCTGTAGTGGATCACCTGTAGCGGATGGAAGTACCTGTGAAGTAGAGTCGGAACGTACGAATGGATCATCATTTTCTATACCTTTTCTAAATTAAAAAAAATCTAACAATTGGAGTATAAATATTATGGAGAATAAAAAAATCTAGAAATAGGAGGTAAAAATCAAAAAAATTAAATTAAAAATCGGAGAAAAGGGAGGTATAGAAAAACAGAGAGAATATTTTTCCGGGAAAAGGAGGTATATAAAAATGATATGCATGCACACAAGCAATCATTGTTACACACACACACACACACACACACACACACACACACGTAGGTACATCAGCGGCAGCTATCTTGGCTGTCATTGTATAAGGAAACATTGAACGTATCAAAACCGCCCTTTAAATAAACGGTTAGGATTGTCCCAGCCCGAGCAATGTTTGCTGCCAGACGCATTTGCTGGAGTGAATAAAACACAAGCTCGCTGCTTTGTCTGGTTCCAAGACTACTGGCCAATATCGGTCGCAGTGGTCAGGGCTTCCTAAATAGACCTCTGAAGAATAAGTCCCCCCTCCGAGGTTCCCGGTTTGATCGTACATAACAAACTCTGTAGATGGCAATGAAGTAAATGCTGCGTCACGCTTTGAACTACACACTTTTTCCATCTAGTGGACTGGGTTTTTGGATTGTCAGTGCCATTAAAGTAGTAAACGATTATTAATGCCACTTTAACAACACTGACAATCCAAAAACCCAGTCGGAACTAGATGGAAAAAGTGTGTAGTTCAAAACGTGACTCAGCTTTTACTTCATCACCACCTACAGAGTTTGTTATGTACAATCATTTAAAAACCCCCATGTTATTTTCCAAAGACATTTGACCGAGGGAACCGGAGCCTCGGAGGCGGGACTTATTCTTCAGAGGTCTATTAGTTGGAGGAGGATAGACGTCCCCCTGAAATCTTCCCTCCTTCCACTGGATGTATTGCTTTTGGCGTGTTGACTCAACCATATGTGTTGACACTTTCCTTCACCTATCTGGCACTCATAGAGTCAGACAAACTCATCTACCAAGTGGTAAATGTAGTCGATGAGATCAAGAGAACCTTCTTCTGTGGAACTGGACTGTCACAGTCTATTTTTACATTGACAGGGAGAGGCTAACTAGGTTTGGTAGCGTCAGATGAAACAACATCACAGGGGAAGATTTAAAGTGCACTGAATACGTTTATTAATGGTTCAGAATAAAGCAGCATTAATTAATTTAAAAGTATGAATACAATTAATGAATAATAATAAACAGTTACAAATAAAAGGTATTATAGTAATATAAATTATAATAGTAACCTAAAATGACTGCAAAATATTTTTTGAATTACTAGTCAAAATAAGTTTATGGAACAGCATGATCCATTCCATAAACAGTCAATGAATGTAGTGACATTCTTTTGTATGATTTTATAATCATTATTCATCAAATTATTCAAACACAGGTAAGACAAAACAATGTACAGTTTATAAAATGTACCTGTCCAGAGCATGGCCCTTCCTCAGTGTCTTGCTCCATCTCCCCCTAGTCCTCTTCATCCTATTGTATCTGAACCCTGGTTCTTCTCCTGAATCAACTCTGTGCTCCCCCACAGCTCTCTCCACCTCCTGTCACCTGCTGGGGTGGGGGGGGGGTGGATAATGGAATAGGCTGTGACCATTGGACAACTGGAACAAACCATCAGAGTGTCTCCCCCTCGCTCATTCATCATCATACAATAATAATAAAACACTGCAGTTATTTCACAGCTCGGCCTCCATTTCCCTCAGGTGGAACCAGCTCCCTTTGCTGACAAAACGCTTGTAGTTGGAATTTGTAAACCAAACACTTAGTAATGAAGAAGCACACACAGACACATAGAAACAGCATTGTTTTCATACTAAATTCGGGAGCTTGATTATCATGCAGTGTGTTTTTTTAATCTACTGCTAGAAAAAACACAACATAACAGACAGACAGAAGGCCAAAAAGACAACTGAGCCCTACGCATAAACAGTGAAACAGATCACATGATGTAATTCTTCCAGAATGTTCCTCCTGGAGTCTGCCATGCTCTGGTAAGGCCATGCACAGGGCTGAGTGGCAGCCTATTTTTACCCCTGATTCATGCCTTTATCCCTGCGAGTATATAACATCTGTTATATTATACCATTGAATGTGCACAAGCTTCAAGGGAACACGAACTGCTTGATATTGTAAGGCACTGCCAACAATGCCAACTGTGTTATACCATATATGGAATAAATTGTTTATAAATATGGCTTGACATTTAAAAAGGTGAAAGCCTTCCTGCTTTGTACCCTATGCTTTTGTGCTATTTTCACCGTACAAAATTAGGGCATGATTAATTCCCCTATAAAATGGGTGTATGAAATATATTCTGTCTTAATAAACGGAAAGGCATCGCTTATAAATAAATGCAACTCTACCCCTAATATAAAGTAGCCCTTGGAGATTCCTGGCATCAAATCATGACGTTTATAAGCACTTAAAGTATCACGGAAAGGACTGCCTGTTATGGTTTAAATGCTTCTGCCATATTAATCAACCCAGACTTAAGCCTGGTTATTTATATGTTCTCCTTCTTCTCATAACATATCATGTAGGCCTACATTTGTTTTTTCGATTTCATTTTGATTACACACATTATTTACTTGTGACTTATCTGCTGCATTTTAATGAATATAACAGTTAGATAAGTAATTGTTTACAACTAAAGTCTCTTAAACCCTTGAAAGATGTACAAGAGTTGTATCCTACAAACATCTTTAGCGCTATTAGTTTTAAATGTACATAAAGACAGGGCCATATGCCGGCTGTGCTTTCCGTGCTGAATGCAGGCCTATACAAGTATGCAGGGTCTCAGGAGAAATGGATGGACTATAGTTGTACAGGGCGTCATGAGTGACATGAGAAAACAGACACCCCACACACAACAATGCAGAACGGTCTGGATTGAGCTGCTTTCTTCCAACTGACTTTTACTGATCATAATTTCCAATAACCTTGCGCAAGTCATTGACTACCTATGAACAATTGAAATGGGGGGAGAGGGCGGGGTAGGGACTATGGTTGAACAGGTGGCCAGTTCGAATCCCTCCTGCGCACAATTGCAAAGACGGAAACGTGCACGTTGCGCGCGTGTGTAGCGTTGTGTGTCTTCTGTTATATACGTGACCTTTACTTTGTTTTCCTCAGGGTCATGTCATACGAACCGGGCTCATAGTAGGATGCCAATTTAGGCTGCATACAAGGAGTAATCCTCCTGATACTAGGAAGATTAAATACATGAGGGATGGGAGCGACTGGGGTCGAGGATACATTGCATGACAACGGTTGATAAATAGTCTAAGGCTTATAGGACTATCGTGATATTTTGAGTCGTATTGTTCACGAGTGAGTGATCGCATCAAGTTAACAAAGGAGAGCAAAATTAAAAACAACCTGAACGTAACAAAATAACATACCAAATGGCGTCAATCAGTTGCAGCGAGCGAATACATTTTATGTTTAAGCTTGTAGAAATTGTTTTAATAAGCGAAACGTACGCATTTGCTAATAGCCTACGCTGCTTACTTTGATACCGTCGAGTGCACGTGTTAGAACACTCATTGATGGGAGTGATTTGCTATTGGTGAAGAAAGCCTAATTGAGACCAATACTCGATGTTCATTGGTCAAAACTGACCAATACGTAGAAAACAGGGATTGGCACCACACTGTTTTTATAAAGAGGTATCAATATTTGACGAAGAAGTTATACATATTGTTCACGCCCCGGCAGTAGACATAGGCCTAACTGGATCGATACAGAAGGTTAGCATGGCCACTTGCACAAAGACTACATGCACAATTGTGAACAGTTCCACATTTTTCTATTTATATTAATGTGCCAAACGCCATTATTCCGCAATAAAATATGGCCATATCGTGATTTCGACTTTTATTGACTTGCACAGCCTAGTATTTAATTTTGATTGTGAAATACTGCCCTCTAGTGCTGCGGTCGAAGGTTCTACTGTAAACTACAAGTGTATGCTCGAAGAGGACCAGACTATTTGTTATGGTTATACATGTGTTGAAATGAGACATGCTATGCAATAAAATGCTACACTTTACGCACTAAAGGTAGGATAAACTTAGCTGATACAGTGAGCAGTATAGGCAGCTGGGAAAGGCTGGAGAAGACAATCATATCTGAAAATATGACCATATCTTTGGCATCATTATGGTATTGTCCAAGACCCCAACCTCTCTTGGGTCACATTATAATTAGGTTTTGGTGCTCTATAGAGTCTATCGTAAAGCAGCTGCAGTGGAGATCTGGCATCAAGGGGCTTTCTCTCACATCCTGTCTGCTGTAACCCCATCTCCCCCTCTTAGCAAGGAGGACACACTTTAAGGACAAAACGGGCCACGTTCTTGGGATTAACCGTCGGACAGCTCATTAGCAATAACCATGTCAAAATTTAAAATCGGTTTGGCCTTTTGGATTCTTCTCTTTTAACGTATACACAAACATCGTCTGTTATTAATAGGAAATGCAATTAGGGCGCTTATGCCCGCCTCATTCTAGGAGTAGGATCAGCTTTTTAAGAAGGCCTGTCAAGAGATGTCAGAGATGCTTAAATATTAATAGCATAGTGTATAGGGGTACCCCTAATGTATATTCTCCTCTCCAGCTGGCTTGGGGGCATGACCTAAATATATCCTGGACTGTTTCCTCAGTGGAATGCAGTTTGGACGTCGGGTTTGACTTTGAGCTCTTCTGAATGTGTGACGTAGATATACAATGCACAATTCTGAGTAGAGCAAATATTACCCTGGTTACATTTTCAAAGATGGACAACCAACACCAAGACTTATGCTGGCACAATTGTGACAATCAGGGTACGGTACATAACTCCACCTGCGTTGGGCTGTCCAGATAACATACTCAGTTTACAGGTATTGTCTCTAGTGTACTTTTTCAATGTTAATTTCCCACTGTATCCCATAGCATGGTTCAATAACAGACAATAGTGTTGGAATACCGTTGACTGGCTCGGGAAATTGGGTTGCTTATCTTCTGAAGGACTTCTATATTAAACTGGAAGAAGCGTAAAACAGCCTGCTGGAGGAATAAAAAAAATGCAGTATAGGTCTCTACTCGGTCTACCGTACCCAGCACATAGAAGCAATATTGGATGTCTTGCGCCACCTGCTGGAGAGCCATGCAGTACTAAAGTTGACCACATCCTAATAATAATTGCATTATTGATGCGGGATAGTATTTAATAATGATTAGTTCAAAATCGATTGAATGAATGTTAAGGAATTACATTTAGTTCAGGACTGGCTGAAGCAGGAATGGGATGTTTCTATTGTGATTGACACAATATGCAGTTGATTTGAGCGTGAATCCCAGAGAATTAAGATCAACTTCTCATTCATTTTACTTATTGGATTGGAAGGTTGGGGTTGTGAACGAGATCAATATAGTGAATAAATCCAGAGGAAATAAAACTCTCAACTAACACAGGTGATGTAACAAAGTTATTCTTTATTTTGTGTGTAAAAGCTCAGAAAGACTGTTGTCCCAAGGAGTACAAAAGGCCACTGTACAGTACACAAATACTTACAGTAAAAAAGAGAATTCTGCTTGTGTGTGTGTGCGTGTGAGTGCATGCGTGCCTGCGTGAGTGTGTGTTCAGAGGTGTTGCTGTAGCCACAGTGCTGTATTCAGAAAGCAGTCAGCCTGTGTATCCACTCTGGCCAATGAATGGCCATCTTCTGGAAACCATAGCAACCTAAAAAAAACAACAGATTGTAGCTTTGGTAACATCACAATAAATTGATGCTCTTGCCCTGCCCCCTTACTTGACAGGTGAGTCCCTGCTATAGCCCCGCCCCCTTAACTGAGAGGTGAGTCCCTGCTCTAGCCCCGCCCCCTTAACTGAGAGGTGAGTCCCTGCTCTAGCTCCACCCCCTTAACTGAGAGGTGAGTCCCTGCTCTTGCTCCACCCCCTTAACTGAGAGGTGAGTCCCTGCTCTAGCTCCACCCCCTTAACTGAGAGGTGAGTCCCTGCTCTTGCCCCGCCCCCTTGCCTGACAGGGGAGTCCCTGCTCTAGCCCCGCCCCCTTAACTGACAGGTGAGTCCCTGCTCTAGCCCCGCCCCCTTAACTGAGAGGTGAGTCCCTGCTCTAGCCCCGCCCCCTTGCCTGACAGGGGAGTCCCTGCTCTAGCCCCGCCCCCTTAACTGACAGGCTAGTCGTTGCTCTAGCCCCGCCCCCTTACCTGACAGGTGAGTCCCTGCTCTTCAGGGCTCTGTAGAGCTCCAGTCCTTGGTGAGGAGACACTCTTCTGTCCTTGGCTCCTAGCATCAGCAGAACTGGCGCCTGGATCTGCACACAGGAAATAGCAAGACACTTACACCAACATATTCCAATATTCTCTGTAAAATGTAAAATAAAAAGGTACAAATCCAGTGCTAGGGCGGTTATTGCCTTAAATATCCTCTCACTCTTCTGGTGTTGATATGTATATGATATGTATGTTAAGGAAGCAGTGTGTGTGTGTGAGTGTGAGTGTACCTGAGCAGCGTGTGTAATGGGGGACCTCTCCAGCATGATCGCCAGTGCTTCAGCGGTAGGGATTTGGTCATAAGAGTACAGCAATCCTACACTGGAGTAACGCCTGGATAAAGAGCCATTAAAACAAAGACAGAGATCGAGAGAGAGAGAGAGATAACAAAACACACAAACACACAAACATAAATGTCTGACCCATAAACATAAAATCCTACACATCCCAGAATACAACGCACACTAAACAAGCCTGAAAATCTGTGTGTGTGTGTAGTTTGGTGTCTCACCAGTCAACGATATCACTGGTTCCCAGTAAGGTGGCAGCGTTGATCACCGGGTTCCTGGCCGCACATGCCCGGTAGAGGTCTGGATACTGACCAACCAGATGACAGGACAGGAAACCCCCGTGGGAACCGCCAATCACAGCCAGGCGCTTGGGGTCAAGGGTCTCGTCGCGTTGCAGTGCCGTTGTGACGGCCCTCTGAGCAGGGAGAGGACTTATTGATTGATCACATTACATTAATGAAATCAATCATCTCATTCATTAAGAGATGTGTTTATATTGACATATCATGATAGCTTAAGCTCCTATTTATTGTATTGCGTTAATTATATTTCTTGCATCTCGTTTATTATGTTTCGCTATAATCGTACGAACGACAAACGTCTTTTGAAACTTAAAGTAAAATCTGTTTGGGTAACCAATACCTGCACGTCTTTCACATCCTGGTTACCGATGCGACCAATCAGGGACAAGATGCTGTCCTGGCCGAAGCCTGTGGATCCCCGGTAGTTCACTACCCAGACAGACGGACAGAAATACAAACAGGCAGACAGACAGATAGATACAGACGGATAGACACATAGATACAGACAGATACATACCGACATATAAACAGATATATACAGACAGAGACAGATACAAACAGAGAATCAAACAGACATAACAGTAAATGCCCAACATTAAAAAAATAATAAGTAAATGACTACATTAGGTGATACTGTGTGTGTGTGTGTGTGTGTGTGTGTGTGTGTGTGTGTGTGTGTGTGTGTGTGTGTGTGTGTGTGTGTGTGTGTGTGTGTGTGTGTGTGTGTGTGTGTGTGTGTGTGTGTGTTACCCATGAGGACAGCGAAGCCCAGTTTGACCAGTCCAGCTGTAGTGGTGTTCCATTCTGCAGGGAACTGTGAATGAGGCCCACCTAAGAAACACACCACCCTAGTTACATTAAACAAAGTACCGCAAACACTAAACACTAAATATTAAGCATGACATTCAACAACAGTATCATATCGTATTAAAATAAGGTTTTGACTGACCATGGATGAAGACCACTAGGGGTGTCTTGGCTCCATGGAATTGATCCCTGGGTTTAACCAGCACAGCCCCAAAGTCTAGACCAGCTACAGGAAGACAGGCAGACAGAATTCTAAGAACGTTCAAAAGGATGGCTGCGTTTTGATGGATTTGGACCCCCTCTGCAGGCTAACGTTGGTTACTACATCTGACTTATCTGGTGTGTGCATATGAATGTAATAATTAATAATTATTGATTGCATTTATATAGCTTTCCTTGGTACCAAAAGCGCTTCACATTGTGAGTATGTGTGTGTAAGAATGTGTTTGTGGGGGGGGGTCTGATGAACACCTCATCCACCTCCAGTATGTAGCACCCACTTGTGTGATGGACAGCTGCCAGCATGTGCAGTAACGCTCACCACATACTGGCTGTCACAGGGGAGAGGTTCAGAATGATAAAACTATCCAATTAGAGACTGGGGGATGGATTTGGGGGGGGGGGGTAGTGTTGGTACAAGAGCCGGGTTGGGAAATTTGCCACGACACTCAGGTAACACCCCTACTCTTAAACGATGAGTGCCATGGGCTCTTAAGTGACCACAGGGAGTGAGACCTCATTTCAACCTCTACCATCTGAAAGACTGATCTTGGACAGGAGTCCCCGTCTCTGTCCTGGGGCATGGGGGATATGACATGGGCCAGAGGGGTGAGCACCCCCTACTGGCCCTCCAACATCACTACCTGCACCCTTTGGTCTTCCATCCAAGGAACAGCCCTGCTTAGCTTCCAGAGATGCTATGGTGCTTGCTAATGGGGATTTTAAGTGAAAGTGTAATTGTGTGTGGTGTGTGGTGTGTGTGTGTGTGTGTCACTGACAGTACTCGGTGTTGTCCTCTTCTGTGGTGGGGGTTACATCCAGGGCCGTCCATTGGAGGTCAAAGGTCAACCCAGGCTGGTGCAAAGTTTGCCACTCCACATAGCCCCATGCTGGCGGGAGGAAACCCACCCTCTGAACACACACATACACACACACTTTATATTTTCTATTTTCCAGTGGTGGCTGGTGATAAAAATTGTTGGTGGGGCGCAGTAATAGAAAAAAATTAATTTGGTAGATTTGATTTCCTGTATTCTGGTGCATTTTGGAGATGGCCACTACCTATTACCTATTACCTACTATTCATTCAGATTCATAGCCTACATCCTGACTTGCAGGGCCTGGGCAAGCTTACAAGCTTACCCATTGTTATTATTATGATATTGAGGCAAATCATGATCACTGTCCTATAGCGTCCATTATTGTGTCTCAATGGCTATTTCAAATGCAGTTAGAAATATGGGACAGTTGCTTAATATTATTTATATGCTAGGCCGAAAGACTAAATTAATATGTAACTTACTTGCTGCTTTTAAGTATAACATTGCTTGGGGAGTCCAATTCCTCCACTGAAATGGGTGGAAAGTGCTTTTACAACTCTCTGCTAGTTAGCGATCCATCTCTTCTCTGCTGTAGTTGTGTTGCGTGAGTGTTGCTGAGGGAGGTAGCCTATTTGATTGATTCGCTGAATTGTCCAATCGTGTGGTGATAAAAAAAACAGAAAAGCCATACCATTGGCCAGGGGCACACACTGGTGCGCCCTGATGGCGATTTTTTTTGTGCCAATGAAACGCCGTCTATGCTTGATAGACAGCAAAAAGTTTGCGAGCTTATGTTGACTTCAACTTGGCCAGCGCCCCTGACCTGAAGGAGGGCTTTATTTCGAATGACCAATAACTAGCCTAGCCCAAATCATTGACGTTCAGACGCATTTAAATGGTTGCTGGCAGTTGCAAGTACGGTCTATCACACAATTAAAGGATAAACTCTATGTATTTTTGTTGATTTATTTCGTATGTATAATAGTTTATTCAAAGTTGGCAGATATATTCAAGTGAATATTTCACGGAGGGGCGGCGCCCTAGCGCCCTCTATTGACCAGCCGCCACTGCTATTTTCTATCTATTATCTTAAAGGTAATAGTTTGTGTGTATGTGCTGTATTTGACGAATGTCCCTGATGTGACTGTGTGTAGATGTGCATGCATGCTTGCACGTGTGTGTGTGTGTGTGTGTGTGTGTGTGTGTGTGTGTGTGTGTGTGTGTGTGTGTGTGTGTGTGTGTGTGTGTGTGTGTTATCTGACCAGAGTTGGTGGTGTGTTGGGGCTGGAGCAGTAAACCACCATGAGGTCCTTCTGTATTGCCAGCAGCTTCCAGCTGCCGTAGAACTCAGACAAATCTAGAGAGAGATAGAGAGACCAACAGTATATATAAAGAGACTGATCATACATTTCTTCAAGGAGGGAGAGACCACATAGACCTATAGAGGAGAGAGAGACCATAGTGATCTTTAGAGGAGAGAGGCCATAGAGATCTAAATAGTAGAGAGTTACCTTACAAATCTATTGAGAAGAGCGAGGCCATACTGAACTGTAGAGGGGAGAGAGACCATAGAGAACTATAGAGAAGAGAGAGACCAAAGACATCTATAGAGGAGAGAGCGAGATCATACAAATAGGGGGAGAGAGTGCATATAGATCAGGCAAGAGAAAGACCAGAGATATG
>NC_140285.1:4265114-4300114 GCF_964030765.1 Micromesistius poutassou | reverse complement strand
GATTTACAATGCAGACAGCCTGTGCCAACTCGTCCGGGGGCGACAGATGGCAGAGATGTCAGATCCTTGTGTCAGGTCAACAGGGGGATCTCACCTGAGCTCACCGTGTACACTCTCTGATCGCCCTCTTGTACTTCAGTGAGGTGGGCGGACACAGGCGTCGGCAGACCGCTGCACTCAGCGTAGATCGCGGTGATAGCGTTGGTTTCCATCCGTGTGCACCGCTATTCACGTTGTGATGCAACGTTATATAGTCTATGTGCAAAAACCTATAGATCAACAGTTACACTAGTATGAGTTAGTGCACGCTAGGTGAATGTGTGCGCCGTGTTTCTCTTGAAAGCATGCACTTGAAATACACTTGTAAATACACATGTAAAATTAGATAACTTTGATCAGTATAACGATTCGGCCAATCTGCCGGCTTACCCTGGTAGTGATTCAGGAATTGTTTGACAGTTCACTCCGTGGCCTCCATGTTGGATCAGAAATGGACGATACCACTTTAGGTGGTAGCAGGGGTCGTACCAACCACAAGAGGGCAGTACAATCTTACCACTAAACGTCAAATGTCAATATTTAAACGGAACGCAGTCATTATATTCCGGCCGTTTGAGAAAAATTGTAACAATGTCATTTAATATCCTTTCGCAGTTGTATACAATAACCCATGATTCTGAATGTTTCACTTTAATTATTTATGCAAATTCCAAATCAAGCAGCTTCTGTATGGTTGTTGTTGCCAATACGCTGGCATGTTTAGGATAAGGTTTACGCTTATTTATAACAATTAACGACTAGATAAGAATAGATTAGAGCAGGGGTAAAAACACGTGTTTAGAGTGCGTGCTCTGGGAGATAGGATGGGAGATTTATTTAGAATTCGCTGTGGTGTGTGTGTGTGTGTGTGTGTGTGTGTGTGTGTGTGTGTGTGTGTGTGTGTGTGTGTGTGTGTGTGTGTGTGTGTGTGTGTGTGTGTGTGTGTTGTTGTGCGTGGGATGTATTGCATTTAATGAGTTTTATGCATTGTGTCCTTTATGCACAGTATGAATAAATGAGAACTTAACTGGCTCATCTTTTTTTTTTTGAGTGTTTGAAAAAGGTATGAGTATGACTGACAAAATGCACCGTACTGAATAAATCATTTGTGTGCTTGGATGTACCCTGTACTTGGCCCCTGAATGTAACATGTGGCCCCTTAATGGCCCCTGTTTCAGAAAAATCCTAGAACCGCCACTGCCAACACATGGTGCTGTAAAACCTGTTTGTCAACAACAAACAAGTTGTTCCTACCCGTGAGATGGGTGTTAATAGTGACATGGATTGGCTTGTCTACAACATTCATCGGGAACATTGGAGGGACCTGAACAAACAATGATAAAATATTTTCCTCAACTAAAATCGAGATCACAGCAAGGCACTGAACATGCACAATTGTACTGAAAAGATTTAAGTGAAAAGTTTTCACTAATCTGGAAACTGAATTAATATGTGATTAAGGCACTTGACAATCAACAGCCAGCTCTGAAGTCATTTTGTGAAACAACAACACCTCGATTAAGTAAATAAATACATTTATTTAGAGTGAGGCACTGCAACACTGTTGCACTGCAACACTGAGACGCACGTCTAACTTTGTTAGACGTGCGTCTCGTGGAACACCACGTTGCCGTTGGTGGTGCTGCCGTGTTTGTTGATGGGGTGACTCCTGTTCTCGTAGGCCTGGGGAGCAAGAGGGGGAGAGATTTTGAAACGTTTCTTTTGCGCTCTTGTGAAGGAATAATCCCGGGTCTCCGCTGAAAATCCAGCGTTCTGTTGCCGTATCAATATTTGTGACCAACTCTGCAGTTTATTTTTTTCAGTTTTGAACCTCTTAGTGCAGGGGTCTTCAACGTTTTTAGGCCAAGGACCCCATAGCTGATAGAGTGACTGAGCTGGGACCCCCCACTACATATATTGTATAAAATGGTGTTAAATATTAAACTGGGCCTACAATAACATGTAGGACAACCTATAGTGTCATGTATAAACATACCTTGTTATTGTGCATACAATAATAAGGCTTAGTAACAAAGCTCCATCCATTGTGGCTCACAAAATACCTAACTCACAATTATTTTGATAAGAGGTCCTGACTCAATCGCTGCTATGAAGGTGTCAGATACTAATTTTACCGCAATGATTCATGGGTAGCCTTTCATCAATGTTGCATAAATGTAATATGTTAGTTACTGAAAATACACATTAACATGAATAATAACATGAATACACATTAACATACCTGTTATTGAATGCATATTTGAAAATGTATATGTTGGATTCATGTTAATGTGTATTTAAAAAAAGAAATAAATAAAAATAAAAATCGAAGAATAATTTTGCGACCCCACAGCAGTACCTCTGCGACCCCACTTGGGGTCGGGACCTCAAGGTTGAAGACCCCTGTCTTAGTGGACCATGTACAATATTGTAGATCAGGCTCAGACATTTAACAATGCTTTTTACATGCACTTGTTTGTCGTCTTTTACATTGTCTGTCTCACATGTTGTAATGCGCTGTAACTCGTACCATGCAAATTTGGAAGGATATGGAAAATCGTTTTTCAATACTTCTCAATACTGTCCACCCAGATGTATGATTGACAACAATTCAAAAACTCATTGGCCTCACACCTATTGGTATAGTTGTAAAGTGTTTTACTTTTGTTGCGCAATTTACAAATCTCTAGGAAATGTGCCTCAAATACATTGGGGGTAGGAATCTTAAGTTTTGTCACTATTTGATTTGGATTCTTGTGTCACGATTCAAAATTCTTGGATTCGATTCAAAAATAGATTCTGGATTCAAACCGATTCTAAATTCAAAATTGACTCTCGATTCTAGGAAAGACGGTGTGGCAAATTATGGCATAAAATGTGCATAAGATTATGCATTTTATATATTCAAAAAAGTAAAATCAACTGATTGCAATAATGTAAACACAGAACCCCTAATATATACTTATAAATTAATCTAAACTCTCCCTCCTCTCTCTTTATTTCTTAAAGACCGGGTAAACCAAGAATAATTATGGGTTTTGAGTTTATAATACCACAGGAAAATATATTATTAACCACCCTGCCAAATTTGAAGGACTAAAAAAATCGCGAAGTATATAAAATTATGCTTCAAAGTTGATGAAAAATGAGCAGTAACCCCAGGCTCAGGACGGTGGGGGCGTGTGCGCTGCAGGCCAGGAAACCACGCCCATCACCGGAGAGGTCCAGCCCCTCCCAATCTCAAAGCTGAAAATGGACAGCAGGGGGCGGGTTTATGTGAGTATGACCGCTTTACGTAACGCGGTCATCGATGTAGACCCGCCCATTTTAAACCTGCACACAGAACATTCTCTGAGGCCTAGCTCCTCAAGGAAATGATGAATGGGAAAAATATTTTTTACATGTTTTGAGGGACACATTTAAGGCCTAATTAATATGATAAGAAGAAAAATACTGAATTTGGTTTACCCGGTCTTTAACTAGTAACGCTGCACTTTTTGTCTTCCTTACATCCTTACAGGTGTCTTGAGATGAAGTGTCTGATAAGTGTCTCAATGAGAACCTCCAGGACTCACCTGCTTTGCGGAGGCCAAGAGGTCCTTCGCCTCCTGCTGGCCGGTCTGCTGCACCATCTTAGAGAAGATGCCCTCGGGGTCCTGCAGGAGGGTGTAGGGCTTGTCGTAGGCCTGGATCTCCCCTGCGTCGAGCACCTGGGCACACCGTGGTCTCTCAGGTCAAAAACTGCTCCGTAACCACAGGCAAATAACACTAAAGCAGAGCTGCCATCATGGCATTGAGGGTTTTTTGTCCTCTTGTCGACCCAAATTCTGACTTTTGACACAAGACATGCTTAGGTTTTCTTGCAAGGTTGTGTTTAATCAACGGATTTCCAAAGATGTTTGCGGTTCACCAATCAAATGCCGCTTTTCCACCGCCAGTACCAGCTCGACTCGACTCGACTCGCCACGCCTTTTTTGCGTTTCCATTGGCAATTCCATTTTTTTAGTACTACCTCCGTCGAGGTTCCAAGCGAGCGGAGTAGGTACTTTTGTGTGACATAAACAGGCTGCTGGTAACTGATTGGCCAGCGGCTGTAAATGGGAATAATCACTCAAAGTTAAGTTGTGTCCGGTGTGGTTGGAGTCCAGAGACCCGCTCCCGAGGGGGACACTGAACAGCGTTTCGCCATGTGTGTCGCTCCTTTCCCGGGGCTAGAGTTAGGCTGTGTGTGGTTGTGTGTGTCGGGCGTGGTTGTGTGTGTCCGGCGTGGCTGGAGTCCACGGACCGGCTCCGGAGGATCAGCGTTTCGCTGTTTCGTTTTAGTGTCATTCCTTTCCCAGGGCTCAAGTTTCGCCTCCATCAACGTTACCGTATGACAACAATAGACGCGCAGTCATTGCACTTTTTATTTTATTTTATTTCCCATCATAACCTTTCCCGGGAATCAGGAAATAGTCTTGATCAGATTCAGATTTCCCGGGAATCGCGTCTCCCGTGATTAAAACCTAATGACGACCCGCCCATGGTGGAGAGGTTCTTTTCTACGACCCACCCACATTGAAGAGATACTTTTTTAGATGGAAACGCGCCTGGAACCGAGTCGAGTCGAGGCGAGTTGAGTCGAGTCGAGCTGATACTGTCGGTGGAAAAGCGACAAAAGGTCCTTAGAGGCGCTAGCTTCACCTTTACTGCAGGGATAGTACTCATGGTAAACTGGTCAAGAACAGTAGCTTAAAACCAGCATGGCTGGTACGGTACAGTACAGTAGACTTAAGTTCCTGTAAGGTAAGGGTTCAACAGGAGGAGGATTAGGAGGAGTAGTTAGGAGGAACAAGCAGGATTGAGGAGAAGTGGGAGGAGGGGTGAAGAAAGTGAGGAGGAACTAGGAAGACAGGGAAGCTAAAGGTGCAGTTGGGAGGAAGGGGGCGGAGTTAGGAAGGGCGAAGGAGAAGTGTTTTAAGGAAGTGAATGGGAGGAAGGGAAGGGTAGGAGTGAGGTGAAGACTCGAGGTGGCAGGGAGGAGGAGTTAATGGTGTGGTTTCTAGAGGAGAAGAGGGTCACTTAACCATGATGCGGTCGCTGTCTATGATGGTGTTGAGCCTGTGAGCGATGGTGAGCACCGTGCAATCTCTGAACTTGTCCCGGATGGTCCTCTGGATCAGGTCATCCGTCCTATGGCAGGAAATACAAACCTCTCAGACTTGAAGAGCAACACAGAGCAACAGCAGCCCCCCCGCTGGTCAAACACACTCTACCAAAAGCGCAGACTCCATCTGTGGCTGGTACCTGGGGTCTACGTTGGCCGTGGCCTCATCGATGATAAGAATGCGGTTCTTCCTCAGGATGGCTCTGGCCAGACATACCAGCTGCCGCTGGCCCACGCTGAAGTTGGAGCCCGACTCGGCCAGAAGCGTCTCCATCTTGGCGGGAAGCTCCTCCACTACAGACTTCAGCTGAACCTGCACCCGGAGAACACACAGAACCACTTCCTTCAACACACAGAACCATGTACCTCAACACATGGAACCACTTCCTTCAACACACAGAACCATGTACCTCAACACATGGAACCACTTCCTTCAACACAGAACCACTTCCTTCAACACAGAACCACTTCCTTCAACACACGGAATCACTTCCTTCAATGTATGTTCATAGTGTAACTGGTGTGGAGACAGCATTTGTGGTAACGGTGTGAGCAGGGGTAGAAGGGCTACTGGCCTCTTGCAGAGAGTTCCAGAGCTCCTCATCAGAGTGCTGGCTGAAAGGGTCCAGGTTCTTCCTCATGGTGTCAGTGAACAGCACAGGATCCTGGGGAACCAATCAGAGGAGAGCTCAGCTACTGACCCTCCAGAATCATGAGCCAGCCGTCTCCCCCCAGAAGGAGTATGAGGAGGAGTACCTGAGGAATAATGGACATCTTCTGGCGCAGGTCGTGGAGGCCGAGCTCAGAGGTCAGTATTCCGTCCACGTAGATCTTCCCCTGGGGTTCTGCCAGGCGGAACAGGGCAGACACCAAGGAGCTCTTTCCAGCACCGGTTCTCCCCACCACGCCCACCTGGAGGACACACGGAGAGCACAACCAATCACACTTCAGATCTCAACTGGGTCATCCCTGTATGTTGCAGAGTTATGGCCGACAGTCAAACCAAGTTGTCCTACCTTCTCCCTGGGCAGGAACGTGGCGTTCATGTTACGGAGGACCAATGGCCCGTCGTCGCTGTGGGAGAAGTTGACCCCGTCCAAGGTCACCTGGCCTTCGCTCGGCCAATCAAACGGGGGACACTTCTCGGTTTCCCATGGTGCTTCGCTCTCCAGCTCTGTGTACTCCAGCACTCGCTCCACTGAGGTCATCTTAAGAGAGACAGTTATGTTTTAAACTTAAAAAGGGCCCCAACATTATATGTGAGGCTGGTTGGCCGTTTCAAAATCGAGCAACTTATATGGACATCACAAGTTGGGAGTGTCCATCCAGATGAATGATGGATGGATCAACTCCACCGGTCACCTACGTACTGGACCGTACCAATTGGTAGGCTTCAATCCAATCCAATCCAATCCAATCCGTCAATCCATCATATATCTGGATGGCTACTCCAAATTAACATTACAATACAGGACCTCACAAACACATCTTAATTGGTTATTGACCCAAGTGGACCCCAGACTAAGTTGGGATCCAGCAGTCCTTAAATATGTCACAACAGAGCTTCAGAGCTTCTGTGACTTACCGAGTTCTCCACTTCTGCAGTCTGCCGGACTCCCCACTGGAACATCCCCGCAATGGAGATGGTGTAGGACAAAGCCAGCCCCACATCCCCTGCACCCAGGTCTAACAGAGGAACAACACCATGACACGTTATGCCACCAATCAAACATGCATTGAGAGCACTCAGGCCATTCATTTGATTGGCTTTGATAGCTTTTGTGTGTTGAGGTACCTCAATCCCAAAAGGATCGTCTTGAACCTGGAACACCGGCGGTTCAGAAGGGGTATTGTACCCGGTACCCTTGAGGTTCTGAAGGGGTATTGAACCCGGACCCTGGCCATTCAGAAGTGGTATTGAGCCCGGTTAACAGGAGGCAGTACAAGCAGAGTTTTCTTACCATCTCGGATCAACATGCAGGCAAATGTGAGGACAGTGACAAAGACGGCGCACAACAGGTCCAGGCGAATGGAGAACCAACGTGTAGTGCACAGTAACAGGTACCAGGTCTCTGAATGCAAAAGTAAAGTTTGTATTACAGCCTTGGGTTGATGCAAAGTAATCGGGAACACAGTAAGTATTCATTTTATAATTTGGTCATAATCGATAACGGAAGAAATAAAAAAGTTAAGACATCACTAAATGGGGCTGGGCCCAGCAGTAACATAATGCTTTTGTTTGATTTCCAATGTGTCTAATACACGTCATTTGCACAGTACACATAGTACAGTGATTACATGGCATCAGAAAAAAGGGGCGGGGCACCTGAGTGCAGGTCCAGGTGGGCGTCAAAGATGTCCTGGAAGCGCTGCTCGTCTCTGAAGGCCCTGATGGTCCACAGGCCCTGAAGCGTGGAGGACAGGTGGGAGAACACGGGACTTCGAGCTGCAGGAAGGAGCACAAGGAGCAGGAAGTTGACCTCACATAGGGCAGGGAGTTAAACCCCCTCTTGGAGGATCATATCATGTGATACTTGACACTTGTGATGTGATACCCGTGGCTCCAACTTCGTGTTCTTTCAACCTATCACGGCATCTTTCAAGTGACAAAATAGACAGCAAAGGTCTTAGCTAGTTGGGTGCCTTACTAGCCTTACTAGCAAACCGTGTGCTAGCTGCAGTAGTGCTGTGAAAATGAAAAGGGAACTGCTGAAGAACATTAGCATAAAGACATGAGCCTAAGGCCTGTTGGGGGGCTTACTGGTCCCCTCGAGTCGCTTGATGTCCCTGGAGGTCTTCAGGAAGTAGCGGCGGAGGAACACAAAGATAATAAGGAGCGGTACGACCAGGATCAAGATCCAGGGAAGGACTGACGCCGCCACCACGATCACACCGACCATATGCAGGGAAATCTGCCAGAGACAACACGGACAATCAATTTACTGCATTGAACCTCATTTACCAATCTCTATATCTTTGTACTACAAGTGACGTTGAATTCTTGATTCTGATTGCTACTAAATGTGTCCAAGGCAATCGGTTTGTGAACAGCACCTGGCAGGCTTCCACAAATGTCCAGGGCAGAACTACGTCCATCTCACCGATGTCCTTGGAGAACCGGTTCAGAACCCTGCCTGAACCACACGGAACAAATGCAAAAAAACACGTCTGGTCCGAGACTCTCTGAGAAATGTTCAACGTCAAACACAAAGAATTATTGTCATTCCTCCAGCCTTGGTTTTCTTTCTTTATTGATTGATTTGTTTGTATTTCACCAAAGCAATTGAATGAAAAGGATTGAATCACCACTATATTTCCTAATATATCTATATACCACACCTGCATACACGCGCACATACATTAGGTTTAGGAAATATATATTTACCAGCATAATCATTAGATATAACCATTCCATTATGGTCAACATTCGTTTTCCATTATTAAAACACAAATGTTTGATTTACATCTAGACATGCATTGCACGATTTGGATTTGAATAATAACAACAAATAACTATGGCGACGCATTAGTGCCATAAAGCACTAATGTGATAAAACATGCATTCGGGCGTATTATATTATTTCACACGCGTAGATATTAACTGCGAGAGCGCAAATTATCTCTGCGCGTGCACACTCAGAGCGCTGCTCCCCGAGCGAGGAAAACAGCTCCTCGAGAGCATTACCTCGTTGCAAGTGAGAGGGGAAAAAAACTTTGGTCGCACAAAACAACCTCTCGCGCCTAACAGCCTCTCGCAAATGATGTTCTGCTCTCTCGCTCAATTTAATTTTGGCACTATGGGGGAGGGAACCAAGGCAGGACGGGCTCTCCTGTGATTGGCAGTTTCTGCAGATAAGAAACCCTTGGCTGAATTCGGGCATTTGAGATGAACGAAAAGTAATGACGTGTAAAATTTCATCTACGTATGTTTCTGAGAAATATGTTAGTGTAGCTAAACATCAACATTAGTCTTTGTATAGTCTAGAACGTTATTACTTAGTCCATAATGTTAACCGTAACGAATAGCTAACGTTAACCGTAACGAATAGCTAACGTTAACTTTAGGGTTAACATTAGTTACACAAGCCATTACTTTACGTTCATCACAAATGCCCGAATTCAGCCAAGGGTTTCTTACCTGAAGGGACCTCTGCCCAGCATGAATGAGAGGAGGGCTGAGGAGGGCTGTCAATCAAACCTCGCTCTTCAGAAACGCCCAATCACAGGAGAGCCCGTCCTGCCTTGGTTCCCTCCCCCATAGTGCCAAAATTAAATTGAGCGAGAGAGCAGAACATCATTTGCGAGAGGCTGTTAGGCGCGAGAGGTTGTTTTGTGCGACCAAAGTTTTTTTCCCCTCTCACTTGCAACGAGGTAATGCTCTCGAGGAGCTGTTTTCCTCGCTCGGGGAGCAGCGCTCTGAGTGTGCACGCGCAGAGATAATTTGCGCTCTCGCAGTTAATATCTACGCGTGTGAAATAATATAATACGCCCGAATGCATGTTTTATCACATTAGTGCTTTATGGCACTAATGCGTAAATAACAACTTTTTCCTACCGATGGGGTTCACGTTGAAGAAGTGCACGGGCGCGCGCAGTATGGCGTCGAACATGCGGTTGTGCAGGGTCTCCGTGCTCTTCACCAGCACATAGAAGAAGAGCATTGCCCTGACAAGCCCCAAAATGAGCGCGGCTACAGTCAGACCTGAAAACACATCAGCACAGTGTTTTGCAATGATCGTGAGATACTTCTGGAGGCGTGTTTTAAAAAAAGGTTTGGAGGTACCGAATATATTTTTGGGAAATATATGCTTTATCAATACAGTGTCCCTTTGATCTTCAAAACATACTCATGATAAAATACAACTCTTTATGTAAAAGAATACACAGTCTTTAGAAACCTTACATTTTCTGGACACCACTTGGGACCAATGGATGTCAATCTCAAAGCTTGGATTTGTAAGGGTAAAGTAACTTCCCTTTCCTGTGTTTTTAGCATTAGGTCGGTTTTATTTATGTCATGGTCAATGTATATTGGAATGACTGCTTGTGTCTATAGTGTCTTGTGTCTGCTGTACCTTAATTGAACAGACGCATTATTTATGGCATAAGCTGCACCTGTGTTTTACCTACTATGAAAAGGACCCATTAATTGTTCCTCTCCCAATGGACATCGTTTTCCTCTTAATTCAGGGTCAACCAATTTAAGTGTCTGCTAAGTGACTAGCCTGACTGGTGAACGGGATGGATCACAGCAATTGTGATCCATCTCATTAAGGCGAGCTGTGTTTGTGCTGTGAAAACCAAAGTGTTTTTTCCCCTCACCTCCGTAGATTCCCAGGTAAAATGGTATATCCAACACTTCAGTGGCGTTGTTGTTGGTGTGATTTTGGATTGAGGTGGTGCAACCCGTCAGGCTGCTTTGCTTATCGGCCCTGATGAAAATAAGGTCACAATGCTGATTGTCTAGATCCAAAATAGACTACATCCAAATACATGGCTATTTACAATCCCAGTTTCTAGCGATTGTGATTCATCTTTAAGGTACTCAAGTTCTTAAATGCCATACTTTTATTCAAGTGAGCTGTCAAATGTGAAGTAATAGGCTTACATAAAAACATGAATTCTTATAGATTTACCAATAAGACATCCACCAGTCCTGAAGGACGTAGGCCACCTAGATGGAAGAAGAGACAAAAACAAAAAATAACCAAACAAAGTATATCACCTGTCTTTCATTACAAAAAAAATATTTTTTTGTTTTACAGATAAATCACCACCGACTGACTACTCTGCTCCAATTCACTCGATTGCAGTAGCTTGCGGTGAGCATAAATTTCAGTGGGGCAGAAACTACTGTCGTATGACCACACCCACACTTTATATGTATATTTTCAGCTACATTAAAACCTAACTACTACTGGCGGAATAATTTGAGTTAAAACAAAACTGAAAACAGTTCCAGAATATGACCATGGGGCAGACTACTTTACAACCGTATAGGCGTCTTTTAGCGCAGATTGAAATCCCTATTGAAGCCTGCAGGGTTATTTGATAAACATACGGAGGAACGCGATCGCTGAGCTGCCCTGCCCCAACATTGCATGATACATTCAACTAAACTAGAATCGCCACCATTTGATGTCAACAAACCAAATATAGTTGGAAATCCTACAGAAACTATAGATAGCTAATGTGATTAAAAATAGACTTGGAGCAATGATTTACTGAGGAACTATTTTTTGGGAGCGTGCTATCGCAAGTAGTTCGCTGCCCCACCCGCCCATATGGACGGCACGTCCAGTGGCGGATTTAGCAAATTTACCCAAGGCAAAGGTATGTATGGGGCCCACCTCATCCGATCTTTAAAAGAGAACAGAGAAAAAAAAAAGTACTGACTGAATGACAGGAAAACCAGCACTGTTTATTCATCTTTGCAAATATTGCCAAGATGAATAATTGACTTTGTATGTGTGAGTGAGTGAGTTTGCAATTGGCATTGCACTTGAGATTGACATTTCAATCATTCTACAAAAAAACCCATGTACAAGATACAGGATATTGTAAGTGAATTGACATTACAGTTTTTTACAGAGATTGAACGTGTGTGTGTGTGTGTGTGTGTGTGTGTGTGTGTGTGTGTGTGTGTGTGTGTGTGTGTGTGTGTGTGTGTGTGTGTGTGTGAGAAAGGGCTGAAGTTACAATTGCATAAGCAGACCCATGTACAGGATATGACAGAAAGTGTGAAGGAGTGAGTAAGTGAGTCTATGAGAGAGAGATAGAGATAGAGAGAGAGAGAGAGAGAGAGAGAGAGAGAGAGAGAGAGAGAGAGAGAGAGAGAGAGAGAGAGAGAGAGTGTCTATGAGAGAAATTATAGATTGTGCTCCACATCACACACTTCTGACACAGAGCGTCCTACTTATTGATGTCTTCTCACAGGTCTTCACCTAGCGCCACTTCACAGCTAGCTGCTGCTGCTGCTGTAGCGGCATGTTCAACACTTTGGACGTTGTTGTTCCTGTCTGTATCCCCAACAGTAGCCGTAAAAAAGTGTGTAATCTTTGGCAGCGTTGCCAAATACTTATCTGCGTCTTTTCGCTTTTTTCTTTTATTTGAGCCGCTTGGGTAACTTTATTTCCTAACCCTTTTCCTAACCCTTTATTTGATTTGATTTTCCTGTGTGTTTATCTTTTGCGCCATTATGGACTAGTCCATTTCATTGTGAAAGTAGGGGGTGTTTGTGTAGGGACAGATAACCATAAACTGGACATTTTAACTACTACTTAAACGTTTCAACTTATTTCTTCAGAACATTCAGACCGCCACTGGGCACACGCCTGCTAGATTGTGTCCATGATGTATGCAGAAACACGTAAGAATTTATTTATTTTTTGGACGCTGGTTGGACTCAAGAGATGGAATACAAAATGCAGGTGCTTGCCATCAGCTGGCAGTGAGCATTTAGCTTACGTGAGCAGCTATGTTGGCCACAACGAGCAACAGCAGAGTAAGGATGTTAGCACCAGCATGTATGTACTTGTAGTACATGCCCATCCCGATAGTCCCCTGCAGACGGCTCTCCTCCACAGCTGTTTGGGTATGTTCTGCCTTTAGAGATGAAACAATAACACTGTTACTAATGGAGCAGCTTAGCTAGTGGCCCTAATGTAGCAGCTAAACTACTTTCTAAACAGTGTTGTCACAGATAAACCGTGTTAGCATCTGAGTGACGGACAGTGTTAGCATGAAATAGAAAGTAAGCATTAGAGACAAACAGCGTTAGCATCAAGCTATACAGTGTTAGCATCAAAGAGACAGTGTTGCCACATCGAAAGTGTTAGAGTCCCACCGGCATCTGGTCTGCTTTATCGTTGACCGTGGGCGCGGAGGTGTTGGAGACAGTCCGGCTGCGAACCAACTCCTCTGACATCGCCTGATGCTCCTCTTCGTCCTGGTCTTTCAGCA
This sequence comes from Micromesistius poutassou, assembly GCF_964030765.1. NCBI lineage: Eukaryota > Metazoa > Chordata > Actinopteri > Gadiformes > Gadidae > Micromesistius > Micromesistius poutassou. The sequence goes on along the minus strand of NC_140285.1, from coordinate 4,286,967 downwards.
GAGAGGTGAAGTCCAGTCCAGACTTTTGCAGCTCTGTGTACCCCCCCTGGGCCACCACATCACCCTGAGATGGACAACCCACAGGGTTTGGCTAACGTTTCACATTTTGCATACATAAAACCAACAATAGCACTATCTGGGTTTCAGATCAAATAACAAAATCAATCAAGTTTTTACTTTTCTTACTTTGAATCAGAGATGTATAAAGTACTAGAGACCCAGAGTTGAGTAAAAGTACAAGTACTGTATCAAAAAAGTGACTTGAGTAGAAGTAGAAGTGTTCTTTAAACACCCCACTTAAGTGGAAGTACTCAAGTATTCAAAATGTTTTGTACTTAAGTATTGGAAGTAGTTTCTTTTAAAATGTACTACTCAAGTAATGAAAGTAAAAGTATTGTGTTATGTTTATATTAAGGAAAGCAGGCAAAAGTTTGAATATCATATTGTTTATATTATCTCAAATATTTAAACACACAATAGACACACAATTCCTTTGGCTGTAGCAGCAGTACAGGACAGGAAGGACAGGAATACAATACAGAGCTGTCAAAGGCCACGTACAAGTGTTTATGTAAAAATAAACAACTAAAACACCTCAAAGGCCAGAGGGGTATTCCAAGAAAACGGTTAAGTAACAAACATGGGTAAGTTAAAAGTAAAAGTATTAAACTCATCAAAATATGTAGTGAAGTAAAAGTGGAAAAAATAATAATAATATAAAAAATAATACTCCAGTAAAGTACAGATACAACATTTTAGTACTTAAGTACAGTAGTGAAGTAGTTGTACTTTGTTACTATACATCTCTGCTTTGAATGGAAACATAAAACCCAAATGCTATTCAGTCTAGTTCAGTTTTGTTTAATGTTGTTCTGAAAGACTTTAAATAACAAGCGATATGTGGCTGAACAGAAAGAGGAAGTTGTATCACTGATTGGATTTGTCCTACTTAGTGATTGGTCTGATTTTGCCATGCATGAGTGAACATGACATGTAGACTGCTCTGTGATTGGATGGAGGAGGAGGGGGATGTACAGACCTCCTTGAGAACCAGGATCTGGTCGGCGGCTTTCAGGTACTGCAGCTGATGGGTGACCAGGATCCTGGCCTTGTCCTTCAGAATACCACAGATACACCTGGAGAGGGGACACACACACAAGTGTGTGAGTGTCTGAATTAGTTTACTTTTGTATCAATTGTGCGCTGTATAAAATAGGATGAAATCTAGGGCTGACACCATCTGCACGGTTGGTCAATTGGTTAGTCAATATGCTTTTGTCTGACCAATATGCTTGCCATCCATTGCGACCCACAATATTAAACACGTAAAATTGGATCATTTGACGTGTCCTCCTTTTGACTATGCAACGCTGCCCGATGCAGCACTCTGAACAAGAATGGATTCAAAGCCACTACTTCATCCAAAGGTTGTTGAGGCAGAGAGTTGCTGGCAGATTAAGGACAACAAACGTGTCCATTGTGTTGCTAAAGCCTTTGTACTGCGGGATTGGATGTGCTTAAATTCCTATCCAGGACTTTTTTCTCCCTCCCCCCACCCAGCCACAAACCTATCGTCCGACAGGAAGTGAAGGATTCTCATTTCTTAATTGATCATTATTAATATTGTGTCAGTGGTCGTTTACTTTTCAAACAGGTGCCTCCCGACCTCGGCATCGACGGCACTGAGAGGGTCGTCAAGGAGATAGATGTCAGCATCCTGGTACACAGCTCTGAGACACACACACACACACACACACACACACACACACACACATTTAGAAGAGAGAGAGTAGTACGGGACAGGACGAATCCGATAGATATCTATGACGACAGTGAACTAATCGAGCGGTCAGAAGAGCACGCAGAAGAGCAACGCACGTTCCATTCTGAGTTCCATGTGCGTTCATATGAACGCACATTGCTTAAACCAGGCTTAGTTAAGCCAGGTCGTAAATTCCATTGGTGCAACAAGTGTACAATGGAATTTAAAGACAGGTCTTAAGAAAGACTAACTAAGACTTAAGACTAAGCTTAGTAAAGAAGACCAATTGGTGCAACCGGCCCAGTACTATAGCAGTCAACACTGTCTATGGTAATGAAGTTTTCTTTATTTTATATTAGGTGAAACGGTAAACCATGGGTCAATCATTATCAAGGTTTTAATGATAATTAAATTTGACACGTTAATAATGACCGTCAGGAATTTTACCGCGGTTTATTATAAAACCGGCAACCGTTTCATCCCTATCGGTAACAGATTTTTTAGTGAGGCCAGGAGAGATGGTTAAAGTGGTTTTAACATCCAGGATGGTATATTCCTTTAAGCCCCGCCCCCTGGGTTCACCTCTCCAGGGTTCAGGTGAGGTGAGCATCAGACTCACCTGGCCAGGTTGACGCGAGCCTTCTGCCCCCCACTGAGTGTGGCTCCCCGGTCCCCGATCAGAGTCAGGTCCCCGTCTGGCAGCAGCTCCATGTCCTGGAGCAAGTGGAAGAGAGCTTCAGAACAAACACAAATACACACTTCTGTACCCGGCTATAAGACGTATCGGGACGTAAGAAGTCTAGCTGAAACCAATGTCAAGCCCAACCCACTGACACCTCAGGCCTTCTTACAGGACTGCCTTACAGGACTGCTTTACAGTACATTGAGGGTACATTGCAATGGAAAAACTTCACTTTGAAAAGTACACAATTTCCTTCCGGGGGAGCATGCCCCAGGACAGCCCTAGAGGGTTACTAGCCAGCCAGTCAGGTCTGAGCAGCATGATGAAGTGCAAGAGAAGTTAGATGAGGCGCTGGATGGGGCAGTGCAAGAGCAGGTCGAGGCAGAAGATGGACTGCAGACAGAGCTGAGTGAACCTCATCCAGGAGATGGCATGGGGCGAGTCATGAGGTCTGGATTTATGGATCAAGGATATCCTGATCCTTGATCATAAATATATATATAATGTAAATGTCATTGAGCCAGGTTGTTAGGGTCTAGGCGGAACCACTCACCCTCTCGAGGGCGCAGGACCACAGCACGTTCTTGTACTTGGCGGGGTCTAGCTCTTTGCCGAACAGGATGTTGCCGCGGATGGTCCCGGGGAACACCCAGGGCTGCTGGCAGGCGTAGGTCAGCTGGCCCTTCACCTTGAGCACCCCCTTGTCAAGGGGCAGCTCCCCCAGAATGGCACTCAGCAGAGAGGACTGAGGGAAGGGTGGGGGGGGAGGACAGGTGTTTCAGTTGTCATGGATGCACTTTCCTTTCATTGACAAACTTTTGACAAACACTGTAACATGGCAAGCAAAATTAAGGCAGAATTTCGGTTTGGGGATTGTTATGGTGTTCTTAAGCAGGTAAAATTTTTCTAAAAGTTGTCGTCCTTCTGCCACAGTGAAATCACACTCTACATCACACACCAACACTGGGATATCTCTTAATGGTAATGCGATCAAACACAACCTCATAGCAAACACAGGTAAGGCATCATTTGTTGTGGTATTGACATTATTCTTTCACATATAGTTTGATAGATGAGATTAGACCACAGTATGATAATGATTATAGAGCTGGACTCTGTGGAGTCTCAGCTTTCATATGACATCTTGTTTGTGTAGATAGCACTACGTGAAAAATAAAAGCATGTTAGCATTTAGCTTCTACCGGAAGCGCAACACCCAGCCATGGGTGAATACCCAAGCCTCAAACCATAGACTCAAAAATTATAACTCAGACTTGTAAAAGTTGGACACAATCAGGATAAGTAGAAGTAGACAAACGCTTGGATGTCCAACAAGTGTCTGTCTCTTTAAGTTTGTGAGTTTATTCTTAGTAACTTAGTTTAAAAACGGTATAAACAAACATTGATACTCAACAAGCATATTTCCAATCAATTAATCAACACCAGTGAAACAAGAAATACCATAGCACTTAAAGCTTTACATTGTGTTTCTAGGTTAAATATTGAAGTGGTAAGGCTCTGCGATGTCCGAATATGTTTAGCTACCTTGGGCTAGAGCGGGGTGATGTAATCACGCTCTAGGGAAGACAGTATTGAGTTCGTGCCTGTGCTATTTGTGGCTATAACAAATCAACGTTGCATCTCTTGGCCAAGAAAGAAGAGTTGAGGAAGAAATGGTTGGATCGGACATTACCAATATTTCAACATTTACACGGCTTGGGCACGGCAGCCCGGGCACAGCGATTGAATACAGAAAGAAGAGCCGCCTCATGGCAGCTCTTCTTTCTGTATTCAATCAACCAGAAACCCCCAAGGAGCCCAGTGGTTCTCTCTCTCTCTCTCTCTCTCTCTCTCTCTCTCTCTCTCTCTGTCTCTCTCTCTCTCTCTCCGTCTCGCTTGTTCTGTCTCTCTCTTGTTCTCTCTCTCTCTCTCTCTGTCTCTCTGTAAGTTGAATTGGTTTTATTACTGTGACGGATCCAATCAGAGGCGATTTTGCATTTGTCATTAGTCATAAGAGCCCAAATCAGGTCGTTCATCCCCGCCCACCTCCTCCACCACACTAGAACAGTGTGAAACAGGCTTTTTTTTTTTCACCAAAACGACTCACAGGGCATTTATTGCTACTATTGACCAACACCTTTAAGGAAAAAAGATAAATTTGAAATTTCGAAATTCCACAAATGTCTGAATGGATGGATGACCCCTGACCTTTCCGGCGCCCACGGGTCCAATCACCGCCACCAGCTGCTTCGAAGTCACATTCAATGAGATGTTCTGGAGTGAGGGTGCGTCTTGGATCTGCACAGGGGAGTTAACGCACACAGATGCACACGCACTTGTCAGCACCTTCATTTCATCATTTAGTGATTGGATTTACTCCCGGAGCATAATGTGCAGAAGTACTTTTGTTAAAAAACACATTATAGTGGGGTGCGTTCATTTTGTGAATGCACCAACCAATCAGCGTGGCCGTGTGAACGAGCCACAGACATCGGGGACAGGGCTGGTCCTCCCCACCCAAAGGTACTGGTTTTAATCCATGACGTCCTGACCCAAAGTCTATCATTTTAAATACACTGATTGTAAGGGTTGATAATATATTATGAGGCAGCATTGTTTAATGCATGTGCAAAATGGATGACGTTGAAATATAGTACGCTGCCAAAAGCTAGACAGAAACCACCCCTCGCCATCATTGCGGCCACATATAAACAGATGGAAAGGGTGCGTTTTGGTGTATGTACGTAGCTCAAATATTATAAATGATTCCTCGTTATTGAGGCAGGTGACAGACAGGCTTGTGATACACAACATTAACGTTAGCTTTCGCAATGAGTTGAAATTAGCTACTATTGGCAAAATAAGGATTACGACGAAAAGTAATAAGTGTTTCATTCAGTGACATATTTTTGTGGAGTGTTCACTTAAATCTCATATGAGTATCTCCTGAAAAGCTTTGCAATCAGGCCCGAGACTTTCGACAGACAACTGCAACTTAAATTTAAGAGCTAACCCCACACTCTTGTCAATGGTATAAATGGTCAGCATGCAACAGGAAGCAATTGTGGCGACAAAACAAAATATTGAAAAAACATGGAATGTGTGGCGGAATTTCCCAATTTTGCATGCAAGTTCTTGCCTTTTCCAGGACATTTGATGAATTTGGAAATTTTCTATGTTTACATGCCTGGAAAGCAACCTTTTAAAATCAAGGTTTTCCAGGACAGTTTCCAGGACAATACGGTAATCATCGCAAATTTTTTAAAGTCTATTCATTCTGACTAAACAGTGACAAACTGGTTATATAAATATATTAATTGCATTCAATAAATTTTATTAATTTCATTCACTGTTCACCAATCATCAACAAAGCACTAAATAAATATAATATTTTACCTGAAATATGCTTAAACATGCTTAGAAAGGTGCTGTAAGCTAAAGCTATAATTTGAGTGTCATTTGTTGCAAATGACCTAGCTATCTGCCAGATATTATTGAAATTCGGTGTGAGAATATCTGTTGACTAGTTGACGCTTGCCTCTTTCTGAGAAAATTTTGATTTGGACCACTCCTGGCTCATTTCTGACCAATCAGGGCATCTTTTCCCTGATTGGATCGTGGAATTAATCTTTCCAGTCCATCACATGAGTTTGAAATGCAAAACTGCACAAAAATACACCTTTGAGAAGATGGAGAAAAGTATGGAGGGAGGGAGCAGAGAGAGGGGGGGACGTTTTGGTAGTTTGGTTTCAAAAGCGTGCCCTCTTCTGCTCCCTCGCTCTCTTTAGAAGTTTGGAATCAATACCTACGGCACCTTTAACCCTTCCCTCCAGACCAACACCAGGGAACACAAGAGGTTTTGCTGACCTTGTCCCAGTAGCAGATGAGGTTCTGGATGATCACAGAGGCATTATTTTTCTGGCAGACCACATTGCTGCACTTGGGCGATTCCTCCAGCATTAGGAAGGTCTACCAAAAATAAAACAGACAGATAAACAGATTCAATAATAATAATATTATAATATTATGAGTATGATTATTATTACGAGTAATAATAATTAATAATTAATCAGTATGATTATTATTACGAGTAATAATAATCATAGTTATTATTATTACGAGTAATAATAATCATAGTACATAAAAAAACTAAAAAACAATGTGAGTAAGGAGACGTACATTATGCACAATGGAAAACTCACTAAAAGCCTTTGTCTAAAGAGTATCACGCATCACAACTTATAATTCATCGGTTCCCTTCCTGCACCCACAAGCCAAACAGGAGGACGATATATTAGAGGGCAAAACTATAGGAAAATACATTTAGGTTCGGGAAAATGTAGGCAGAATCTTGATGACATGTGAGCATACATGAAACACCCCAAGAAATCGTCGAGAGGTGTTTAGACTCGTCAGGCTCCTAATGGCCATCACCCCCCCACCTGGTGAGGAAATACGGTTGCTCCCCCTCACCTGGATCCGTTGCACGCTCACATAACTCTCAAAGAGAAGCTCGATGCCCCTGGGGAAGTAGAGCGTGACAATAGTGGCCGTGTTGCTGTACAGCGACACAGTAACGAAGACAGTGCTGGCCGTGATGGTGTTGCCCAGCTGCACGTAGATGGCGAAGGTGATGAAGACGATGACCTTGTTGGCCGAGAAGCAGGAGGCCAGGTTTATGGCTTGCAGCATGGAGCTCTTCATCACGTTGGCTATCTCCTCCCTACGGGGGGACAGGGGGGTTTAGAGACAGCATCACGTCTTTACTCCACACTACTGTCTTAGCACACCATATATATTGGGCTAAATATATGATGGAGGGAGTATGTTAGTTGGTAACTTAACCCTAAGTAGTAAGCTACCAACTCCAGCTTACTAGAGGTGGTACAGAGTTGGCTACCCATCATACATCTGGGTGGAGTACACACACACACACACACACACACACACACACCACAAATGGACAAATTCACACCTGGGGGTAAAATTGGGGGCCATTTAAATGGTTAAAACCCCTCCTTACCCTCTGAACCGTGAAACCAGAGCCGCATAGGGCTTCTCCCAGGCGTACATCTTGATGATGCGGATGCCGGACACCACTTCGTTCATGGTGTGAATCCTGCTGTCGGTGAGCACCGCCATCCTGCTCCTGCAATGTATCATGGTATACTTTGGTCATAGTTGTTGAAATTATCCAAAAAAATAAATGAAGCCTTTACATGTGGCTGTGACATGTGACAAGTCGTCCAATCATTTGATTCAGCCCATGTGTCTAACTCTAGCGAGTTAGACACATGTTTAGGGGAGTGGCTTTGTCTGGCAGGAGGGGTTAATGATGAAAAATAAACATTTGACAGCAAAGTTTTTGATTTAATAGCATCTGAAACCCTGCTGCACATTTGAATGCATTGCATGATGTCACTGAACTGCATACAAGTTACCTTAACATGGAGAACAGCCTCCCAATCCGGATTTGCAGGGGCATCAGTATTATGGGGACTAGTATTCCAGCCAAACACGAGGGCCCGATTTCTGCCCACAGTAGGGCGACCACCACCACTACCTGGAAAGGCCCCATCCACAGGTAGTTCAGGTAATAAATAAGCTGGAGAGTAAAAGAAGAAACAATCAGGAGCAGCCCTATTGTGGTGATGGAGAGGACCGCTAAATTGTGAGTGAGGGAGAAAAAAGACCATAGATTATATCATAGGTTGTGACTTTTTTGTCAGGGTCTATGATATAATGAACCTGTCAGACAAAAGAATAGGTCAACAAATGAGTGAATAAATACACATTACATTTGTTAAAAATACGCTATGTATGCTTAAGTTAATGCTCACATTACTAATTTGCATATGCAGTTTTCTAGGACTCATCTTTAAAAGGCAAAAGAAATTTAGATCAAATTCAATCATCAGCGGGTGTAGTCTTTAAGAGGCTCACTTATTTTTGGGAATTTAGCAACTACGCTTTTAGTAAAGAGACTTAACAGGGAATTAATTTGAAACATATAAAGGAGGGCTAGTAGCTCACACTCAATGATGCCTTTCCCTGGATTAAATGAGCTATGAATGCCATCTTAATTTGTCAGTAAAATTAACTGCATTCAACAACTTTGAGCAAACGTCTCAGCCTAGCCATCCTGGTCGGTGGAGATTTCACATACTTCTTCTAACTTGGCGATGTCGTTGGAGAGGAGGTTGACGATCTGACCCGTGGTCGTTTTCCCTGTGGCCGAGTTGCTGAGACATAAGGCCTGGAAGAAGGGAAGAACAGCATTAATGCTTAACACACTCAGGGGTCTTACCATGAATAAGTTACCCAACCACGACCCTGACCCTGAAAAACAAAATCTGTTTCCCTCCCTGTTCACAGTGATTCCAGGAAGTGAACTTGAAAAGCTCCAATAATCTCTATCCCTCTCAATCTTTATAATGAATTATTATCTTGAATAAATAATCCATCTTGCATAACTGCACGTCTACACTCAAGTCACCTGCACCTTTAGCTCACTCCCAGAATTCCTAGCCAACTGCGGGTAAACTACACCCCATTTCAAGCCACACCCACTCCCCCCCAGCCCCGTCCAATAGGCTCACCTTCTTGTAGATCATGTGACACAGGGCAACCCGTATCTTCATGCCCAACTTCCCATAATGCAAGTACACGTGATTCATCAACACCAGCTGAAGGGTGCATAGGGACAAGCCGAGGGCGTAGCAGAATCCCAGTTGTAAACCATGAAGGTCGTTGGGGTCGTAGCTCTCAAAGTAGCGCAACAGGTACCCCAGCAGCACCGGCTGGGCCAGCTTGTTCGCCCCCTGAGAACAGAGAGTGGTTACGTCCAGATGCTCCATTAAGTTACATTCAGCAGATGCTTTTGCATCCACGCAAGTCCGCCAGTTCCAACTGAATGTCGATTGTCACAATCAATTTTCTCTGTTCTCTTTTAAAGGTTGGATGAGGTGGGCCTTGGTCCCCCAATTTTCTAAATCCGCCACTGATCACATGGCACACGCCACACTCAGTTGCACGAATGGAACGGAAGTTTGGTTCAACTTTTGTCCCAACCCTTCGACGCGCCGCAACCTGCGACCAGCACACGAGCTGTCTGATGCCCTGTCCCACTCTTTATCTCGTCCTAATAAAAGTGAACAGGAGGAGTGGCCAAACGTGAGCCTTTACTTTAAATCTGACAGTTTCATCTAAAAGATATTGAAACTATGGTTTTATTTTAAAGATGTTTAATACAACCGCCTACGTAGTTTGATTCCATGTGTATTTCTTATCATTATTTTCTAATATAATTATTTTCTTTATAAAAACAAGATTTGGCCCATTTGATAATGGATTTCTAGGTTAAGGTATAGGTTTAGCCTTAGGGCCTAAGCCTAAGGCCTTAGCGTACACCTATGGTATAACACTGTGGTGTGTGGCACATTGCATATACAACATTGTTCATTATAATGCTCATACTAAAGGAACACAAAGTTGCCGTGGGTCGTAACGATGGGGATAACCTTCCTTCCTGGAACTCTCAGCCCTAAACACATTTTTTATGTTCATAGTCTATAAGCTATAACATATAGACTTGAGAGCATCAACAAAAAAGAAAAGTTTATCAGGGTAAAATAAAACATGAACAAGCCTGTTTGGTAGACAAAATTAGGATTAAATATCGGCCTGCATGCGTAATGAGTCGTGATAAGTCGGCCTGAATGCTTATATTACCTCAGTGAATGCAAAGAAGCCCAGCACTGAATATAATTTCCAGTGGCAACAGATGATCGCTTTGGATAAGCTTGGTTCTTTCAGGTATCTGGAAGTCTTCAGGCAATTTTCATCCCAGTATCTGTTAAATTGGGTTAGATAGGTCTTATTGATCTGTGCCAGGATTGAGATCCCTCCACCCACCTACTTCAAATGTCTTTTTTTTTCTTAACCTTTTTTTTAACCTGTGGTGTCACTGTTCTTTTGGGGCTGATTATAACAATAATATGAGTAGTAAATTCTTTACACACACACGCACCTTTGCAAGGTCTCCCCCAGTATTCTTGAGCGGTATTCCGGCAGAACATCGTCCACGTCCTCTCCTTCAAGGGACCGTTTGTAACCGATACGAAACAAGGGGTTCAGCCAGCTGGCGATGGAAGAGAGTTTAGAGAGACTAAAATCATAGTAGCCTATTGGCTTCCGATTTGTACAATCCAGTGTGGTCTTTTATGTTGGCATATACATTTTACAAGGTAACAACTGTACACCCAAAGCTTCGGCATCTTAAAAAAAACATACTTAGATTTACAAAATAGAGAAAGTTAAACAGTCAGGGAAATCTCTTAAGGCTGCCCCACACTACAAGATTTTTTAATCTTATGGGATTTTTGAGTCGGATGTACACCACACACAAAGAGAATCTCAGCCGATTTGTTGCTCTCCAATCGTAAATACAAATACATAATATTCAAACACAAGACGGAACACCACACACTATAGGACAATCTTGTCCGATAATTGCACACTGCAGGGCCGTGGAGGCTACGTCATCCAGCACGAGACAATTGTAGAACTAGAGCAGCTTGCGTCAACAGTGAAAATGGATCAGTGTCTTCTGACAGCAGTTGTTTCCGCTCTGCTTATTTCTCTGTTTTCTGTAGCACTAATTGCGTTAAATGGTTACAATTCCTAAGTACAGTACAGGTCGGAAAATAGAACGCTTTGGCGCATTATGGAGCACCTTCGGGTCAGCATGTGTGTGTGTGTGTGTGTGTGTGTGTGTGTGTATGTGTGTGTGTGTGTGTGTGTGTGTGTATGTGTGTGTGTGTGTGTGTGTTATGCGCGTGTGTTTGTGTGCACGTGCGTCGCTATTATGTTGACTACACACTGTTGAGTGAGCCAAAGGCTCGAGGCCAATTTCCACCAGGACCGTCACGGAAGTGTCACGGCTGCGAACCGGCTGTGTTCCGTACTGCAATCCCCACTGGAAGCAGTCCGGACACGTTACGGCTGCGACGTAACAGGACAGGACACTGTGTTTTTTGTAGCGTATTCTAGCATTATAGCATATTCTAGCATGCATCAGGCCAGATATGTCCTTGGTGACTAGGGAGGCATCCGCTCATGTGTAGAGCGATTCATACACGTATCAATTCTTGAGATATTAGCAGGCCAGGTGTCTGAGAAGCCCAGAGACCAAGGCCACGAAAACAAGCATAATGCCCATACATAGCCACGAGAGGTCAGGACCAAGCCACAAACTAAGTTGTAATGCCTACACAAGGGACCAGCACAGAGTACACATACGGGTATCCAGGAGGCAGGAGCTCAGCACCATGCTTAGCTAATCAGGGCGCATTACGGAGGCCACGCCTGCCCATTCATAAAGTCACAACACATAGCTCAAGGGTCCAGAACGCTCCAGGTAACACATTTTTCGGATGGAGTGTTGGGGTGTCAGGGGTGTTGGCCAAGTTGAAGTCAACGTAAGCTCGCAAACCTTTTGCTGTCTATCAAGCAGAGACGGCTTTTCATTGGCGCAAAAGTGTGTGCACCAGTGTGTGCCCCAGGCCAATGGTATGGCTTTTCTGTTTTTTTTTATATCACCACACGAACAACAACAATGGGTAAGCTTGCCCAGGCCCTGCAAGTCAGGATGTAGGCTATGAATCTGAATGAATAGTAGGTGATAGGTAATAGGTAGTGGCCATCCCCAAAATGCACCAGAATACAGGAAATCAAATCTACCAAATTCATTTTTTTCTATTACTGCGCCCCACCAACAATGTTTATCACCAGGCACCACTGGTATGTAGATCTGGAAAAAGAGGTGGAGGGGTTTCTGCTATATTAATAAATGTATTTCAGGGGAAACAGATGTTATTTGGTGATTTTCCATCATTCGAATACCCTTGTACTGTATTGAAATGCTCCCCCAGAGTTCTCCTATTAATTAGTGTGTCAAGGTTGCTATGGTGGTTGCTATGGACACCGCCGCCCCCCCCCCCAGTTATCATATACATCCATATGCACTTGTTTACGACCTATGACCATTATTTAGTTTTCTGTAACATGCACGCATATATCCTGAATTTAATCCATGGACATGTTATATGACATAATATTCTGAACAAACCCCGAACATTTCGATTCTAGGTTCCCATGATAGGAGCGGGATGCTGTGATCATCACTTAACGATATGACGTGGTTATATGACGTGTTTCCAATTCAAACATTGTTTTTGACTTACCAGAAGAAAAGCAGTGAGAACCAATTTGCCGTCGCCTCTGGGTTGGTCTTCTCTGCTTTGCTCTTGACTTGTTCCATGGCGGTGGGCCAGTTGTGTTTGTCTGTGTCACTTTGGAGCCACTGTATCTTTGCTAGGGATGCCGGACTGTATACACATATAGACACTCAAACACCGACGACAGACACCAGAAAAAACCTGATTTGGTTATGGCAATGAAGACAAGATCGCTATTGGCTGTTCCCGCATGGACTTCCCTTTGATTTGATTCAGTCGGATCAAATCTTTAAAACAAAAACAAAAAAGTAATATATTTGAGCATCAGCAGGAATGAGGATATGATGTTGTGGTAAGTGTTGCAGTTCTCAACCGATGCCAACATTTTTTAAGCAAGAGTTGTCCTTGTATTGTTTGTAAAGGGGAAAACCTGAACATAATAGTATCCAGGAAATAAAACTTATTATGCAAATTATCCAAATCAGGCAGTGTAACAGATGACATGGCACGGCTAGCTCTGTGGAGGTCACCTACCTCAGAGCTAGCCGTACTAAATATGTGGGAGTTTGGATAAACAAGGTGCTGTCCAGGGCAGTGTACCCCCCGCCGCCAGCCATGACGGAGAGGAGGAGGAACGTGGGCTACAGCGTCCACGGAGAGGTCCTGGATGAAGGAGCCATGGAGGAGATGGCAGAGAAGAGCGAGGCAAAGATGTCGCTTTCTGTCAAGGTCAAAGAGTTGTTGAGGTAAGAAAAAAAGTAGAGAAACACGACATGTTAGGAAGAATAGATGTCAGAGCAGGGGTTCCCCAACGTTTCCATGCCGTGACTCACTTGTGGGGGTACTTTTGGCCCAGGATACCAACTATTATATCGTTCCATAAAATACATTACAAAGGCCTCTGGTCAAAGTTTGTAGTGAAAAGATAAAGCAGTTTGATGGTAAACACTAATAATACAAACAAAAAAAGGGCCACACAGTGAGTGGTTATGATATGTTTATTTCATGTAACACAGATTTTATTTTTTTAATATATATTTTTATTTTTATTAAACCTTTATTTATCCAGGTGAGTCCCATTGAGACCTTTAGCCTCTTTTTCAAGGGAGCCCTGACATACAGACATAAAGATATTGCACAAAAAACATGATGAAGCATAGAAACTGATCACGTAGACATTACACAAAAATACGACGAAACATAGAATCAGAGCACGTAGACATTGCACAAAATTTGACAAAACACAAAAACAGCACAGAAAAGACAGGTTCAACAAAACATACTTAACACGGGAAAATTAGATTACAAGAAACAGGTAAGACAAAGTAAGACAGATAAACCCATAAAAAACACACTGAAACACACTGCAAGGTTTGTTTAATGAAAGCATTTACAACTGTCAGATCTAAAGTGTTTGAGTATTTATGCGGCTCAGGGAGCCGCATAACTAAAAGCTGTCTTACCTAGCTCAGTCAGTGTTCTTGGAGTGTCTAAGAGTATACAATTATTTGAACGCAAACTATGAGATGAGTGCATTTGGGACAAAAAATCTGAAAGATATGAAGGCAATTTGCCAATAATACCTTTATAAATAAAAATATGCCAATGGGTCCATCTGTGTAATGAGAGAGAGCTAAAACCAGTCGACTCATAGAGAGAGCAATGATGAGTGTGTGATTTGGCATTTAAGATAAAGCATAGTGCACTATGGTAAACTGTATTGTGGACATAAAGATAAGATATTGTTTAGGTGAAAGACTAGTTTGCTTGTATGATATTACGGTTATTACATCTCTACATCCATGCTCACCTGAAAGATAGCCTTGAACTCTTGGTTGTTACTCACGAGGAAGTCCCCTTTAAAGAGCTCCTGATTGGTGCTGAGAGAGTTCAGACTCATGTTTCTGAGGACATGATTTGGATGCAAGCAGATACAAGTCAGAACATTATCATTTCCAAATGACCTTCTGTTTTAAAAGCAGGAAACAGGCATAGTGTCCAGATTTTGACAGCCAGACATGAGAATAATATACACAGGACACTGTTTTCGGATGGTTGAATTAGTTCTACACCAAAAGCTACATTTTAATCCTTTCAAAAAAGTAAATACACATGGATATATTGCTTTCTCAACATCTTTTTAATGGAGCCGACTCGAGTTTGCCCTTCATGGCATGAACATTTGGGATCGGAAACACCATACTGACCCCTTGTGTAAATGTTAATGTGACGTAGAAGCATAAATGCAGGCGCAGCTCTGTGAAGATCTATACATGGATCTCGGCAGTGTAAATGTGTAAATCAATCCAATCATATTCCGAAAAATGCCAAATAATAAAACTTTTATTCAAACACATTCCTTTCACTATATGTTGAATTTATCCTCATCCTCATCATGAGACTCACCTGGGATGACAGATGATGCAGCTGTTGAACGAGGGATGAGAGGAGTTGCAGATTTGTGAGTCGAGATGGAGAGCACCACATTCTACATTTACACCACAGGTCTTGATGCAGTTCATTCCATATGAATAAACTGCAAGGCTCATCTACGTAGTAAAAATAAGGTAAAAAAAAAAAAAGTACACATAGTATTGATGATAAATAAAGCAAAAAGCTTACACAGCTTACAAGCTTACATTCGGTCATTCGTAATTGGATAATATATAAATAAAATATTAAATGTAAAAGTATCAAACAAATATGATACTTTAAACAATATAGTGATCTCCATCCTGTCTGATTCACCAG
The DNA here is from genome assembly GCF_964030765.1 of Micromesistius poutassou. Classification (NCBI taxonomy): domain Eukaryota; kingdom Metazoa; phylum Chordata; class Actinopteri; order Gadiformes; family Gadidae; genus Micromesistius; species Micromesistius poutassou. Next base: position 4,271,534 of record NC_140285.1, on the reverse strand, counting down.
ACCTCTGACTTTAATATAAAGACATTCATAATCTTTCTATTCAATGATTGTCAAACTGAATACTTAACTTTATAATATATATGGACCAGGGCTACGCCCTCTTACAGGCAGTGCTGAGCCGTCCACAACAAAGACTTACGACTCTTTTATAAAATAATTGTAAAAGGTCACATCATCTAATGAGAATAACCAAATATTTTACAGAACACATTGACTCATCATTTGTTAATAGTTGGCACATATATTCTAATCCGAAGTGTGTTTTTAAGGGAAGATTTTGAAGTCTTTCCCCACTTTTAATGGTCTTGTGTTTGTCCCAGAGTGCTGTAAACATGCTCTCAACAGGCGATACGAACCCGGACTGCCCAAAGACCAGGATAATCTAATCAAGCTAAGATAAGAGAACCACAGTTCTTCATGTATGGCCTGTCTGTCTGACGGCCTGTCTTCTTGTTGGTTTAGTTTATTGGTTTTTGTTAACAGGGACCATGTATAGAACAGGTTCTATACCAGGGTTAGCTAAACAGCTAATTTGCACCTGTGGTCCCTGTCTGATGGCCTGTCTGTCTGTATCTCTGATTGTGAGACATCTCTATCTCCAACCCATGGCAGCTTATTTGTCATAAAGCTCAAACTAAATCTAAGTTCAGTAAACATTCAACAGTCAACAATAAGTACTGCAGTACTTAAATCCTGCAAGTAAGGCCACACGAGTACCCCTCTTCAAGGTCAGGCCAGTCCATCGTCTCTACGACTCTGGGTAACTGAGGATTCCCAGTGAACCTTGAGCTCAGTGCTGTCCTTTACCCCCTCACCGTATCAGTGCTTTCCCCGTTGGACTGAACACGCTATTAGACTCGGATCCACTGACTGGTGAGGAGAACGGACCGCTGTGAAGACCGTGAGAACCAGCCACCCATCTGGTCTCTGCTGGAGACAGAGATTTTCATCTTTACCTTTTTTTCTTCAACGTTGCAGATACGTACCTCAGAAGTCTGTTTTTGATTGTCTGCTGTATTTGCTCCGGTAAGAAGAACAACATAAATCTGCTACCTGATGCTGGATTAATCCTGTCTGGGGGTAAACCTGGGGGTAAATCTGGGGGTCTCTCAACTCGTCTGGAGGTGCAAGATGTAATATTACTGTAGTGTTCTGTGTTTGTTAAATGACCCTCAGACTGGATCAGTGAAGACCCGGCTACTGTTATCTTGGCCTGATGCGAGGCTCAGAGATACCTGGTTTGGAGATACAGGGTCGTAAACGTTGAGGAGCCAAGGACAGTCCTCTGGTGGCTGTAGCCTCCGGGCACTAAGGATCCCACTCTGCCCTCGGTGTCCCTCGAGCCTCACGGTTACCGGAACAGACTGACCTGTCTTCCACTTCAGCCCGCACAGCAGAAGGGATCCTCTAGTACAGTGAGCAGGTGAGTTTACTGCCTGTCCTGGTATTTACAACAAATCAAATCTTTAAAACAGAAACAAAAAATAAATATCTGTGAGCATTAGCAGGAATGAGGAAATTATGTTGTGGTATGAAGTGTGGCAGTTCCCAAACGATTAATTTTAATTTTTTTTAAGAGTTGTTCCTTGTTTTTTTATGTATAGGGGAAAACCTGAACATAATAGTATCCAGGAAATAATACTTATTATGCAAATTCCAAATCAAACGGATGACATGGCACGGCTAGCTCCGTGGAGGTCACCTACCTCAGAGCTAGCCGTACTAAATATGTGGGAGTTTGGATAAACAAGGTGCTGTCCAGGGCAGTGTACCCCCCGCCGCCAGCCATGACGGAGAGGAGGAGGAACGTGGGCTACAGCGTCCACAGAGAGGTCCTGGATGAAGGAGCCGTGGAGGAGATGGCAGAGAAGAGCGAGGCAAAGATGTCGCTTTCTGTCAAGGTCAAAGAGTCGTTGAGGTAAGAAAAAAAGAAAAAGTAGAGAAACACGACATGTTAGGAAGAATAGATTAGAGCAGGGGTTCCCCAACGTTTCCATACCGTGACTCACTTGTGGGGGTACTTTTGGCCCAGGATACCAACTTTTATATAGTGCCGTAAAATAAGCAACGCATGAATACATGGAATTCGGATTAACTTATTATGTGCTGGAAATCTATCTTCATATTTTTTACACATGTTAGATGTGTCACCAGATGAATCCCCTGATGCTGGTGGTTTGATGAAGCTGATGAAAATGAAAAGCACAGTGCATCATGGGATATAATGTGGAAAGATCACTTCTTGATCACCCTTCTTTTAAGGTGTATTATACACCAAACCAGATTTATACTCTCAGATTTCAGATGGCACTACAAAATGATGACGCCCCAATTAGTGCACTATATTCTGAACGAGTGAGGGCCCTTCCATGTTTTTCTCCACTCTTCCAATCGCTGCACATCCTCCTAGGTGTTCTGGCCCCAGGATGAAGAGTCTCATCCTGGGATTCCTGCCCATCCTCTCCTGGCTTCCTCGATACCCGGTCAGGGACAACGCAGTGGGAGACCTGGTGTCTGGGATCAGTGTGGGCATCATGCAGCTTCCGCAGGGTGAGGAGTACCGGTATTCCCATAATCCACATCCGGTCCATGGGATTAGGGTTTATAGGGAGGACTTCGGCTATGGTTAGGTATCATCTTACATATTTTGAATATTGCTTTGTCAAATTCTTTGTCAAAAAAACATATTTATTCTCCTTGTCTTTGCGGTTGGTCTTCTTGTCATGTACTTATTCTTTTCGCTCCGGGGACTGTTTACTGGTTTACACAGTTCCCCTGAAGTAAGACAAAATTGCATTTCTGTTGTAGGAGAGACCATAGTGAACCAGATATAGTCAATCACCCTCAGCACCCTCACCCAGCCGAGAGCTAAACCGCAAACATTATAAACATTATAAAAAAGCCCTCCCCTTCTCTTCTGGTCAGGATGGGGTGAGCCAGATGAACAGAGGTTTACAGCCTCAGGGGTTAACTTGGAGTCTAAGTAAACAAGGTTCATCTCAGGGGCGGCAGGAGGGGTCAATTAGTAATACATGTGAATGTCTATTGTCTTTGTCTGTTGGGATGGGGTGAGCCAGATGAACAGAGGTTTACAGCTTTAGGGCTTAACTTGGTGTCCGCTAAACAAACAGGTTTCATCTCAGGGGCGGCGGAAGGTGTAAATGAGATAAATGATAATGAAATAACTTGTGGATGTCACCCCATAGGGGTAGGGTTGCTCCGGAGGTATATGTACACCACGGGTGTGGATCATGAAGTGGGCCCACAGACCACAGGAACATCAATAACCAATAGCACCCATCAGCCTCCAAGGAAGCATGAACAACGGGTGGCTGCTGTCATGCCGTTCACTTGAGAAACATTTAGATCTGTAACTTCTAGATCATACAGTGAACGTATAGTGTGTGTGTGTGTGTGTGTGTGTGTGTGTAGGTATGGCCTACGCCCTGCTGGCCGCTGTTCCTCCTGTCTACGGACTCTACTCGTCTTTCTACCCGGTCCTCGTCTACTTCCTGTTCGGGACCTCCAAGCACATCTCAGTCGGTCTGTACACAACTTCTTATCTACTAATTATTGTTATCAACGTGATTAACGTTTTTATTATATGATATCCGTTATCAAGGTATTAGATAATGCTGAGGTGGTGTCATAGTAACCTATTGACATAAATAACAGAGGTATGGTGAAGAAAAGAACAGGGGTGTGTGTGTGTGTGTGTGTGTGTGCGTGTGTGTGCGTGTGTGTGCGTGTGTGTGCGTGTGTGTGTGTGTGTGTGTGTGTGTGTGTGTGTGTGTGAGAGAACCCTCTAATAGACTGGGATCAAGGGAGTTTCCCTTCATTGACCAAGGCAACCTGGGATGTAGAAAGGGATAGAAAATACAAAAATTGTATCTATTGATTGACGGAATGAATTGACTGATTTAGTGATAAATTGATTGATGGAATGATTTGACCGATGGATTGACCGATAGCTTGACCAACTGCCTGATCGATCTATCGATTGCCGGTTATATATTGACGGCCAAGTGGTCAATCTAGCTATTGATTCATTTATGCAATCACCAACAACCAATCGATTCACCGATCATACGACCAATGTATTGACCCCTACCCTACGGCTGGCTGTACGGACGGATCCCCCCTCCCCCCCCCCCAGGTACGTACGCGGTGATGAGCGTGATGATCGGCGGCGTGACGGAGCGCCTGGCGCCCGACGCAGACTTCCTGTCGTGGAACAACGTGTCCAACGCCAGCGAGGTGGACCTGGTGTCCCGGGACGCCGAGAGGGTCCGCGTGGCCGCCGCCGTCACCTTCATGTCCGGCCTGTTCCAGGTACACCCGGAGCCCATACTGGCCCCTTTCAAGTCCAGTCACATGACTGGACTCTCCTTGAGTAGCATCCAGCTGCAGCCCCGGAGCCAGGGCCTGTGGTGTGGCAGAGGGGCCAGTGGTGTGGCAGAGGGGCCAGTGGTGTGGCAGAGGGGCCAGTGGTGTGGCAGAGGGGTCAGTGGTGTGGCAGAGGGGCCTGTGGTGTGGCAGAGGGGCCAGTGGTGTGGCAGAGGGGCCTGTGGTGTGGCAGAGGGGCCAGTGGTGTGGCAGAGGGGCCAGTAGTGTGGCAGAGGGGCCAGTAGTGTGGCAGAAGGGCCTGTGGTGTGTCAGAAGGGCCTGTGGTGTGGCAGAAGGGCCTGTGGTGTGGCAGAGGGGCCTGTGGTGTGGCAGAGGGGCCTGTGTTGTGGCAGAGGGGCCTGTGGTGTGTCAGAAGGGCCTGTGGTGTGGCAGAAGGGCCTGTGGTGTGGCAGAGGGGCCTGTGGTGTGGCAGAGGGGCCTGTGTTGTGGCAGAGGGGCCTGTGGTGTGGCAGAGGGGCCAGTAGTGTGGCAGAGGGGCCAGTGGTGTGGCAGAGGGGCCAGTGGTGTGGCACCTGTGACGTTTTGCGTCACAGTCGGCCCCTAGCTGCCCCAGTCGATTTTTTCAATGTAAATTTTCCTTTTTAAATTTCGATAAAATAATGAACTAATAATAATAATTAATCTAATAAAAAATAAAATAAAATAAAAATAAAATTATAACAGCCAATATTCAAGGGCAGACTGTGATGCAAAACGTCAAAAAAAGACGTAAAAACTGACCTGCCACACCGCAGGCCCCAGCTCCGGGGCTGCAGGTGGATGCTATTGATTTCCTTTGAGGAAACGGCTGTTTGTTTTTTGATCAATGTATGGCTGAGTGTTTAAATGTTCTTGTTTCCTATATGTGTAAATGAATGAGCAAGGAACCTTTAGATTGTACTGTTCATTCGTAGTTCAACAAGGGTTTCTTATCTGATTCCAAGAATGCAACCAAGCGACTCATTCCTTATGATGTTAGTTTATCTCTTCACAACCACAGTTGCTTAACCCACACCAGTCTTTTAGATAAAGAGACATGTGTCAAGGTCAAGAATTGTCTGTGTGTGTGTGTGCGTGCGTGTGTGCGTGCGTGTGTGCGTGTGTAGATCCTGCTGGGCTTGGTCCACTTTGGTTTCGTGGTGACCTACCTGTCAGAGCCGCTGGTCCGTGGCTACACCACCGCTGCTGCCATCCACGTGGTGGTGTCCCAGCTCAAGTACACCTTCGGCATCTCCCCCACCAGGTTCAGCGGACCTTTCTCCCTCATATACGTAAGTATAGACTTAAAGAAGCCATGATACCCCATGAGTTAGCTTCATTCATAGACTGTATGTACCACACATAGACCATGAGTTAGCTTCATTTGTATGCCATATGTAAACTAAGTATAGACAAGTATACTCCACTCAAACGTAAACTAGAAGCTACGTGAAATACTAAGTACATACTTTACATACCACACGAATATAATTCCAATATAAACTACAAGTTAGGAATGTATATACTACTTGTCAACTACAAGTTTATACTGTATGTACCAACATAGTTTGTAGTTTGTAATAATTACGTCACAAATTAGGGAAATTAAATTCCCAATTTTGGAAAGCAAGCAAGAAGAACACAAAGGCAGAAGAACCCTGCATAAATGTATGCATAAATACCGATAAATACAGGCCTGAACACACTCGCTCACGCACAGATCCAACTTAATGGCGCCCTCTGTTGGTCAGAGGAGATTTGCCAGCCTGTCTTTGAAATTTGCTATGGTATGGACATGCAGTTTTCATTACCGTTTGCTATTATTGTATATATATATATGAAAAATATATTGGTTTAAGGATGGAATGAGTGACGTTAAACTCCCTGCTACTTTAAACTCTTTCAATAAATTCAACATATTGACGTCTGATCCGTGTAAACAGATTTATATTAACTCTACTATATTAAGTCAAATAAGCACTTTTACTATTGCTCTCTCTCTCTCTCGCTCTCTCTCTCTCTCTCTTTCTCTCTCTTGCGCACGTGCGCTGAGAG
>NC_140285.1:4255114-4260114 GCF_964030765.1 Micromesistius poutassou | reverse complement strand
AGACCGGCAGAGCACAGAGGAGCACATTGTCTGAGTGTCATCCTCCTTCCTCCTTCCTCTTCCTCCATGCTTTTGTGGAGCGACGAAGGGAGGGAGAGCTGGAGAAGGTTTACAGAGAGTTTACAGAATGGTTCATTCATTGGCAATACTGTTTTTTTTCAACTGTAAATGATTAAAAACCAGTTGTACAAAAGTCACTTTGTCAGGCTGCTGCAGAGTGTCAGGAGCAGAACGATAGCTTGCTATCTGGGTCAAAAAACAACTTTACAAGTTGTTTGGATTTATTCAACTTGTTAACGTATATCCTTATAATTCCTTAAAACCTTAAAAGTGTTACAAATGTTTCTAAACCTGATCTTCCCCTAATACAGCAAAGTAAGCATAGCACAGAGAATTATCTTCACTTAACCTTAACAGTACCTTATTAGACAGAAGATACAAAGAAGGCAGTCAATTCTGGCTATTCTGTTATTCCCCAAGTATATATATATATATATGTATATGATTTTGTATACATATGTAGGCAGTAGGACGTGCCTCGGCTCTATTGCGTCGTGATGGTCACAATACAAACGCTGTTCTACGGCTGGACCTCCAACAGTGGGTCAGGATGGGGTGGACCCCCTGCAGGTCTCTGTGGCCCTGACTCTGCTCCTCTTCCAGACGGGCTTGGACATCACCAGCATCCTGTCGGCCAAGAAGAAGCTGGAGGCCAAGAGGAAGAGACATGAGAAGAAGGAGGCCAAGAGGGCCAAGAAGGCTGCTAAGAAGGACCGGGAGTCGGTAATGACATGACCTGTTATACACACAGGGCAGGAGTACCACTGACCTGTTATACACACAGGGCAGGAATACTTCTGACCTGTTATACACACTGGGCAGGAGTACCACTGACCTGTTATACACACAGGCCAGGAGTACCACTGACCTGTTATACACACTGGGCAGGAGTACCACTGACCTGTTATACACACAGGCCAGGAGTACCACTGACCTGTTATACACACAGGCCAGGAGTACCACTGACCTGTTATACACACAGGCCAGGAGTACCACTGACCTGTTATACACACTGGGCAGGTGGTTGTAGCGGCTAGAGTGTTCGACTCGAAAGAGTCGAAAGGCACTGGTTTTGATCCCCAGTGTTTGTAGGCATCCATGAGCTAGAGACTAGACCGTCCTGCCCTCTAGGAAGGATGCACGGAGCTTCAGACGCCCACTACATGATCCAGCTAGTTCAATATGTCTCATTGAGTTCTTAGAGTCCACTCTCTATGGGGGTTGACAGCTGACAGGGAAAGTGCCATCGTGGGATTTTTTTGTTGGCGGTACTCCTCCGTTTTGTGATGAGAGAGAGTTGTGGTACTGCAAAATCCTCAATAAACATTGTTTTGCCATGTCTCGCATGAGAAACGCTGTGGCAGTTTCGAACACAACACACAACACAATCATTGCACGATTATTAACAAAACAATGACCAAACACCATTACTACCAATAGCTGTCATTGTGATGTGACGTCACGATGCACAAGCCCTATAGACCGTTATTTCAGAGCTGTAATGGTAGGGACATCACAGCTGTAGCTCATTAAGTTAATGATGGTGCTGTAGCCATGCCAATGCCCGTAATTAGTGTCATGAGATACGCCCGTGTTCGCCCCTACCATTCCACCTCTGTGATAACTGTGGCCTATGAATGATTTTCTCTATACTGTGATGCCTCTTCCTGTCCAGCAGGGGGAGCCGGAGTTGGAGAAACAAAAGGAGATCGCCGTCATAAAGATGAGCGAAGACCTGCGAGACCCGTCCCTCCCCAGAGCCGTCATCCTTGACCTCAGCCCTGTCAACTTCCTGGACACCGTGGGCGTCAAAACAATACGCAACGTGAGGGTCGACACTACGTTTATTACACTATGTTACTATTCAGTTCTATTATTTACCATTTTATTTTTCCCATTCCATTGTATCTATTATATAACTTAGATTATGTTATTTTACATAATGTTTTTCATTAATTTTTAGTATTGTTGTTTCTGCCAAAAAATGGGGCAACCTGTCTACCACGTTAAGAAAATGGAATTATATATTAAATGTAAAAAATAGTTTATTTTACTATCTCTTTGACTTGTTGTCCCTACTACGACTCTTCCCTTATCTGTCATGTGTCTCTCATCGTCTCTCATCGTCTCTCATCTCTGCAGGCTATTCACAGCTGCTGCCATTTAATATCATTAGTATCATTATGAACCAGACCAGGCCCTAATTAAACGTACTGTGTGTGTGTGTGTGTGTGTGTGTGTGTGTGTGTGTGTGTGTGTGTGTGTGTGTGTGTGTGTGTGTGCGTGTGTGTGATTTCAGATACGGAGAGATTACGGTGACATCGGCATTGATATTCTTCTAACAGGCTGCCAGAGTAAGTTATCTCCGTTTCACTTAAATCCAAACACAGAGTCCAACTTGGAGTTCCCACAAATCAAAGTTCCTATCATTCTAGATCTGTTAACACAATGATCATGGAAAAAGGTCTTGAAGAGGTCAAGAAAAAAATTGAAACTAATGGGGTGATATGGGCCTTTTCCAAGCTCGTTTTTAATATGTTCAATAAGAAGTTTAGTCTTTACACTAGGAGGGTTATAGGTTCCATTCCCTGGGTAGTTGTTTGAGTGTGTTTAACAGTGGCAGGGTTAAGGGTTTGGCTCAAACAGTGGTTGATGCGCAGTACTATATCGCAGTCAGGCAGTATTATAGAAATGCATTTAGTTTCAAGTAGGCTTTGGTAAAAAACAAACACCATTATGTTAATAAGAACCTTTTCACATATCGAAGTTCCTATGCACACAGTAAAGCATATTCACATTCTAGCAGCGGTTGTGCATGCCTGATTTGAATCATTGGCTGTTCATTTGTGATGCTGCAGCATCTGTATGAATCAAACCTTTCCAATATGGGCAATGTTTTAATAGTGGCTGTGAATTCCATGGACACTTTAAGACACAAATCTTTAAAAACTCCATCTAAAGGCTGCCCCACACTACACGATTTTTTAATCTTATGCGATTTTTGAGTCGGAGTACACCACACACATAACGAGAATCGCAGCCGATTTGTTGCTCTCCGATCCTACATAAGATTAGAACACAAGACGGAACACCACACACTATACGATAATCTTATCCGATTCTCGGCCGTGTATGCTACGTCATCCAGCATGAGACAAGAGATCGAGAGACAAGAGATTGTAGATCTAGAGCAGCGGTTCCCAAACTTTTTTTCCTGCGCACCCCCTTTACGTCCCAACCGGGTTGGCGCACCCCCAATCCCCACTTCAAAAAGAAGGAAAAAAAACGCAACAAAGCTTTGTTTTATCGCCATATAAAGACTCATGTTTAATCATGCGCAAATAACCAGAACATGCATGACAATAACAACATCAACAAATATACAACAAATAGGACAGCCAAGGGACACGACTGACGTTGTGTGCAAGATCTGCTCATGTGTGATACGCGTAATAGACGGGCAGACGACCGATCTACATGACCACTTTATGTGCCTCGCAGAAGTTAATAGAAATGATGATAAACAAAATATCACAGAGCATAGAGCAGGATTGTGAACGTTTACAATGTCTCATGTCAATTTACAATCTGCAAAATGTGTCTGTGTTGGCCGACTTACTTTTTTTAGTTAGGATATTGATGCTGCGCGCCTCCTATTTGCAACGGAATTTGTTTAAGATATAAAACCATTTAATTTAACACACACGCACTAACAGATATTTTCGTTTAAAAAAAAAAATTTGGAAACGAAAATTGAAAAGTGAGACGCCAGGGGAGGGGGCATCACGATGGTGACTCTCCATCGTGGTGTGATGGCATTATGGAGCACCTTCGTCAGCGTGTGTGTGTGTGTGTGTGTGTGTGTGTGTGTGTGTGTGTGTGTGTGTGTGTGTGTGTGTGTGTGTGTGTGTGTGTGTGTGTGTGTGTGTGTGTTTTGCGCGTGTGTTTGTGTGTGCGTGCGTCGCTATTATGTTGACTACACACTCAACATGCCGAAAATATCTATCATGTTGGATAACCCCGATTTTGAGATTGGGTGGTCTTAAGTTTATGAGATTCTATCTTAGAACACTACGGCAGACAGGATAATCTTGGCAGATTTTCGTCCCGATTCGGCTGCCATGGGAACGCCACCCCGATTCTCGTAAGGGGCAAATCCGCCACGATATCGGGACATTTATCTTGGAGTGTGGGGTCAGCTTAAGACAACATGGGAATTTGGCATTTTTAAATCACTACACCCAATATTTTTTTATGTAACTGGCTTCTAACTATACCTCAGAAAATAATAAAAGTTTTTAGTTGTGTATTTGACATTGGCCAACAAAAGTACATTTCAGTGATGCTTGAAAAACGGTTTAGCAGGAGCTTTGTCGTTAGCTTCACAGGATGTGTTGTTTACTGGCTGCTGCTATCTCTTTAGCTCCAGACAATTTGCGTGGAGTTAATGAGGCTGTGTGTGTGTGTGTGTGTGTGTGTGTGTGTGTGTGTCTGGGAAGGAAGTGGTGTGTTTTTGGGTGGGTTTTAATGAATGTGTTGGATGTTTATGTGGCTTTAAATTGTTACAAGCTTCAATTAAAATAATCCACTTCCTCCTCCTCCCTGTATTGCGGTTTTCTTTCTCTCTCACTCTGTCTCTCCTAACGTCTCTCTCTGTCTATCTGTCTCTCTCCCTCTCTGTCTCTAGGTGTGTGTGTGTGTGTGTGTGTGTGTGTGTGTGTGTGTGTGTGTGTGTGTGTGTGTGTGTGTGTGTGTGTGTGTGTGTGTGTGTGTGTGTGTGTGTGTGTGTATGTTTGTGTGTGTGTCTGTCTCACACACCCACTCCCACACCCACACTTAAATATGCATCACCACACACACAACAAATCAACAGTGATTGTTTTTCCTTATTAACGACGACGGATTTCTCCTATATAATTAAAATATATAACAATATACTT
>NC_140285.1:4072614-4252614 GCF_964030765.1 Micromesistius poutassou | reverse complement strand
TATGTTTGTGTCATTTGGAGTGTGTAGATCTGGAAATGATAGAAAGTATAGGAGAACAAGACTCTGAAATAAAATTGCAATGTTAACATACAATAGATACAGTAGTAACATAATAGAGTAGAGTAGAGCACGCTTTAATGCCTGCATTGGACTGTAAGAATGCTGACTGTGTAGTCGTGTTTAAGGGGTGTCACACTCGAAAGGAGGGTTTGAACCCCAATGTCCATGAGCAAAGATGCCCCAGGCACTACCGCACCTTAATGTCATTCATCTATCTGCTAAATGACTAAATACCATGGTATGTCTTGTTATTTTGTTTTAACCAGGCCAACACATCTATAATCTTATCTTATCCCCGAAACTGTGAGGGAACGTCTGCGGCTGTAATCCCTTGCTGGAGCTTATTAAGGCTAAACTAGGCCTACTCTTAACCACAAGTCTTCTAGTGTCGCACGTGAGCGTGAGTAGTGGGCTAAGTGGCCGGGGGTGCAGTAGGCTATTTGAAGGGGTTATAATATACCCAATCAAATTGTCTGCTCCCTGCAGACAATTTAATTCAGAACAATTCGATTAAAAGAAGAAAATGGTCTGAGTAAAAATTGTAAATATACACTACTTGAATCTTGGATTGTGGCACAAGGGATTATAACATCTGATCCTGTGTATTAATGAAATACTTGAAAAGTTACATTCCTGGTTCCTGAGTTACATTAGAGCACTTCACTTCAACAATGACTGGTGATTACAACAAGGTGTCATGGGCAGCGCCTAAACAGGTTAACCCTGCTGTGCTGCACACACACACACACACACACACACACACACACACACACACACACACACACACACACACACACACACACACACACACACATTTAAAAGTTGATTTGTACACTTGCACAACCAAACTTAGACTCATCCAAGAGGAATCAAACAAAGTTAAAATATGTATTCAGCCACACAATAGGGGACAGGTGCGCACCCACAACGACACAAATATTTAATAGTCATACAAGTTCAAGTCTCTGCCCGTCTCCGTCGCGTGTGCCCGCCCTCCTCGAAAGTGCACGTGTAGCTTATAAAGCAGTCAACAACACTGGGAAAATCATCCATCATAATATGAATCGAACGGTAATCAGAACCATCCATCCATGTGCGATGGCCCAAAGTTGGTGTGCGTGTGTCTGTTCTATAGCGTGCGTGCAGCGCGTGTGTTCGTTTGAAAAGTGAACACACTGTATCGTACAGCGATCGTAAAACTCTGTCCGAAGTGATGGATTGCGATGCGAGGTCTCCTCTCTCCGGCAAGACGTGATCAACGTCGGGAAGAAGACGGCTACTGGCTTGTTGTAGCGTCGTTTCGGGGGAGTCTAGAGTAAATGATCTGGCTCGCACAACCTGGAACATGGAGCGTGTGGTGCGGGGACAGGCCGTTCCGAAAACAGGACAGGGAACAGGACAAGAGAGTCAACCCGCCAGACTATTCTCCGCCTCTGGGTGTAGCCTAAGTAATGTGTGTGTGTGTGTGTGTGTGTGTGTGTGTGTGTGTGTGTGTGTGTGTGTGTGTGTGTGTGTGTGTTGTGTGTGTGTCATAGAGAACACTTGGCGTGTTCAGTGTAGGCTACCCCACACACCATAGGGTCCATCGCTCCTCGCGGCGGAGCATCAGTTGAAGAGCAGCGCGGCACGGAGCACAGAGAGAGAGAGAGAGCCGGACACGGGAGAGAGAGATACACGAGAAGAGAGACCCGGGAACGGGATAAAGAGAGAGGAGAAGAAGGGGAGATACTCGAGAAGGAGTGAGGGTTGGAGCAAGATACAAACCGGAGAGGAGAGGAGAGCGCGCGGAGGAATAAAAGGTCGAAACCGAGCCTCCACGTGAAGGAGCTGAAACTTCACACTTCACAGACATCCTTGGGCAGGTTGGTGGATATCATTCATCACTCTTTCATTCATCACTCTTTCATTCATCATTTCACCAGATGCGATTCGTGGGTCATGCCCGTGGAAATGCCTTGCGTTGAAATGCAGGATGCATGCTTCATTATGTCATTTACCAATATTTATTTCATCTTAGTAATTCGGGTTAATTGGTTAATGGTTAATTTGGACCATGTCAATGTTATGGACAAATTGAGACCATTCGCGCCACTGTGTGGCCTCAGTGAAAATGTAAACAACCAATGGCATGAGGGACAGTGGCTCGTGGGGATCAGGTGGGCTTTGTGCTGAATAATACAGAAAATCCAACGTTCCATTTTTTATTTTTGTAAAAATAAATTAAAATCTGGGTAATTAAATAGGTTATTTCATTACGTCAACATTTCCACGAAGTTGTCTCCACCACCTATTCAAAAACACACACACACACACACACACACACACACACACACACACACACACACACACACACACACACACACACACACTCGTTGTGTGTGTCCAAATAAACCGGCGTGCGCCAATAAGTCCGTTTTAATGATTAAAAAAAAGCGTCTGTCAGTCAGCGGGTGTCAGTCGGTCAGTGCGCGTGCTATGCGTGTTGCGGTCGATGTCACTGCGGCGCGCGACAAAATGAAAAAAAGAAGGGAGCGCTGGAGTCAGGGAAGTAAAGTATCGGAGGGAAAAAAGTGGGCCAAACGGGCATGCACGCGGCACGGTCCCGTGACGTAACGCCCGCGTAGCCTCCATGACAACACTCGGTGGTCGCGTCTGAAAGCTACAGTGGCGACAATTATACAACGCTCTCCGGTTCTCCTGAAATACAATCCGAGGGAAAAGGGAGTCGACAATGAAGACGTTGACCGCCACCTGCGTGCTCGTCGGCGGCGTGTTGTTGTCTTATATATACAGCAGCAATGTCGATCTGTTTACGGTGTTGGGCATCTATGTTGCAGAACAGGTCTTCGGCGATCCGTCCCTGTCCGCCTCCCCGATGCCCGAGCCGGGAGATCCACGGAAGACCCCTCAGGGGGTCCCCTACGCCGACCTCAAGCACATCGTCAACGCGGACGGACTGCACTTGTTCTGCCGCTACTGGGAGCCCGAGGCACCGCCAAGGTCAGTGGACGGAATGACAGCTCATGTTTGTTGCTGAGTTTAAGATGGAGGATGCCACAACAAAAACACCGCCACGGGCTACGAGAGCTGCTGCTGAACATTTTAGGTGGCGCTAAACCAATCCAAACTCCGAATTAAACTACTCTAAATTGAGTTACAATCTCGGAGGGAACGTAATGGATAGCCGCGGGCGCTATGCCTTTCGAGCGGGCGGATAATGTTTTGACGCTGGGTCTCGATCAAGTGATAAACTGTTGACTTGGGAGGGGGTAGGGTAGGCGATCGACCTTCTATGACCAAATCCAACCCCCTCCCCCTCACCAGTCCACCCCAGCTTCCTCAATGTTTCACGTGTCCAGCCACACACACTGTCGACTTCCTTAAAGTGTGACAATAGGAAAGTCAGTCTGCAGATTAAGAAACCAAGAAGTTGATGTGTTCATAGAATCAACCACACGTGTATGTGTGCGTGTTTATAAATGGACGTGACATTTGTGTGGGAATGTGAGTTGTGGAGCAAGAGGACGAAAGGGTGTGATGAGTGTACTGTTCTCACACGCACACGCAAACCAAGAGACACTCTGTGCCACCCGAATGAGCTTTTTGGCAGTCTCTGGTTCATGGCTCATTGTTTACCCTGGACCCGGAGTGACCGCTGCCTGAGCGGCTGTGTGCGTTTACACCTCGTTCCTTTTAGTTGTGCTTGGGTTGGTTTTCGTGTGTGTTTTCGATACGGAGTCTGTTTGTATATGAACGGCGGCTGTGTTATTGGTGGTCGGTCCATCTGCCGTTCGGTCCGCTATCTCGTCTATCCAAACCTTTTAAGCACCACAACAGCAGGCATTACTGGAGCTTTTTATACCCCATTGTTGCCAGGCAACGAATCATAGCACAAAAACAGATGATGCTCTTTTTTTGGAGGGTGCCAGCAGGAAGCATGAGCTAAGCACCACGCAGATCCTGGAAGTGTGTGTGTGTGTGTGTGTGTGTGTGTGTGTGTGTGTGTGTGTGTGTGTGTGTGTGTGTGTGTGTGTGTGTGTGTGTGTGTGTGTGTGTGTGTGTGTGTGTGTGGAGAGCTTTATAGCTGTGGTAGGTGGTGCTGAGAGGCCTGTACTCTGGGGAGTCCCCGGCCAGGATCAGCCTTGCTGCAGCGCCGCTCCACTCTGGTGGGACAGACCTCTCGGGACCCTCAGCCTGCAGTGCATTAGGGCTCAACTTGGTTGAGCTGGAGTCACTCGATGCATAGCCAGTGGTTAGCGGGTTGAAATGAAGGCAGTGTGTGTGGTCTAAATGTAGACGTGTGTGATCTTGGAGGGCTAATTCAGAAAATAGGCTTGTTGTAATTATTAGGGACCTAATGTTAAAGCCAAATAAGTAAGTGACCATTCAAAAAACGGTATGATACATTTCACATTTCTTGAGACCATCATCATCACCAACATCATCATCATCATCATCATCATCATCATGTCACTCACGTTCGTCCATACCGAAAGTATCCACCGAAAACACCTGCGCTGTCACCTTTATCATCATCCTCCTCCTCTCACACCCCATCCACCCTTGCCCTTACAATAGACCATCATCATTACCCAGCATACCCCCCCCCCCCCTGAACATGAAGCTTTGTTTTTAACATGAATCTATTCCCTAACATAAGAGAGTAATACTTCATACTGTGTTCATTGGACGATTTTTTGAATCGGACCAATGAAGAAAGCAAATCCCAACCAATGACATGTACATGATGCTGAAAGTGTTTTTTTCTTTCGAGACACTGTTATGAAGCAGTTATGTTATGAGGTGGCAGGCGCTATGGTTCCCCATCAAGGTGCCATGGTGGACCCCTGCGTAAGGGCAGAGGTCACTTCCTGTGTTTTGGTTTAAAACCCCTCCCATGTGCGGCCGCACGGCCTCTTCCACGTTCTAGAGCCTGCAGCTCAAGTCAAGTTTATTTATGTAACCGGTCATGACGGTTACGCGCCGACATGGACTTCTACAAAGAGAGGAGGTCTTCTGTCGAACCCTTGCCCTTCTCCAGGCTCATGAGCCTCTGCCCTCTAGGGGCTCCACGCTGGAGGAAAGGGTAGTGACTCCTGTCCCGACACCACGGGAGACTTTCTGAGGAAGCTCACAGAAGCTGTTTAGCGTGGTGTCTCATGACCGCTGCTGCAGCGTTAGCTCAGGTTCCCACCACACTGCAATGACAGTGTTTTGACCAAATTTAGCTTCCAGAAATTCAACTGAATTCTGTTGAAAAAGATTGAATGTTTCTGTTTTGTTTTCAACCTTCAAAAGGGGCGAAGAGGAGGAAAGATGAGAACAATGACATTTTTAATAAAAAAATGACGTCCTCTGGGTCTGAGGTCTTGAAGTTCAGGAGAGACCTGGGGAGAAAGTAGGGCAAAGGTGAACCGCTAGAAGGGGGAGGTGGAAGAGCTGGCAACAGATAACTCAACCATGCCGGTCAACCAGGCTGGGCAACCTATGTCCCATATACACACACACACACACACACACACACACACACACACACACACACACACACACACACACACACACACACACACACACACACACACACACACACACACACACAGGCACTCACCCTCACACTAAATATGTTGAGGTAAACTGCACATTGACAGTCAAAGAAGCATATCTGGACTGAAAATCAAACACACACACACACACACACACACACACACACACACACACACACACACACACACACACACACACACAGGCACTCACCCTCACACTAAATATGTTGAGGTAAACTGCACATTGACAGTCAAAGAAGCATATCTGGACTGAAAATCAAACACACACACACACACACACACACACACACACACACACACACACACACACACACACACACACACACACACACACACACACACACACACATATGGACAGACAGACACAGTCAGTGGCTTCCTGGATGTCATGCATCAGTGTCACTCCTGGAAGCCAGGTTAGCATTTCCACACACGCATATATTAAAATCACCCACACGCACTTACTGTCAGTCTGATCGGCCCATTGGTTGACTGGGTCCACCATGAGGTTGGGGTTGTCTGGCCGTCAATGATTAATGGGCTGCTAATGGTTATAGCTTTGGAAAAAGTCTTCTGCCTAACGATTGTAAGTAATATGATGTACCCAATGAGGAATGAGTATTGTATGGCTAATCTACACATTTTTTTCTATGTTATGGCATTTCCAACACACAAACCAAGCGTGTAGGTAGCTTTGATGATTTGCATACACATAAATAGATTCATGTAAACTGACTCATAGCTGGACTTAAAATCCTGCACATCTGGATACACACGCACACAAGGGACTAAGCCTATTAATCAGCTTAACAAACCAACCTTCACACATTCTTGATGTGTGAAATGCACGTTCGTGTGACTGTGTGTATGCATAAACATGTGCTAATGTAGTGTTGGACAGTATAAATGGCATATCTATCTTGTGCGTCAATATTGTTGAATGGAATACTAACAATATATTTGTTATTCAAACTGTAAATGCCTTTGGGAAAAACTTCTTAGGTCCAGCCAAAGAAAGCCTGGGAAACATTCAGACTGTTAAAACCCTCTGTTTATAAATGTTAGCAGACTCTTGTCATAGACTAACTCATAAAGTGGAACATGGACATAAACATTGACTGTAAAAATGTTCAATGTTTCATACACTTCAGAGTGCTGAGTGCTGCATGCTCTGAATCCCGGGTTCTGGGCACTGGGAGTGGCTGAGAGTTGTCACATGAGGGAGAGGGAAGGCCACTACGTCAGAGTTCTATTACAAGTAGAATTAGGGACTTGGCTCAGTGCATTGGCCTGTGGCCTCTCATAATAGCTCCCAGATATACAACTAGACGCCTGTGGGCACTGTCTATCTGTGTCCCTCTTGTTCCCTCTGGCTGTCCGGTTCTTTCTCTCTGTATCCATCCCTTTATAACTCTCACTCTCTTTGCCTGTATCTCTCTCTCTTGATGCATGCGTATCTCTCTCTCTTGCTGCATGTGTGTCTCATTTATTCTCTCACACGCTCTCGCTCATTAACTAGGCCTGTCTCTGTATCTCTCTCTTGCTTTCGCTCCATATGTCTCTCGTCTCTGACGTTTAATATGCAGAGAGAGAGAGAGAGAGAGAGAGGCCAGCTGGGAGGCCGTACAGTCTGTGGTTCCCAGGAGAGGTAAATGGTGTTGAGGGTGGAGGAGGAGGTGAAGGCTTAGAGCATGAGAAAAGAAACTACGTTAAGATTAGGCCCTTTTAAGTAACGCATTTCTGAGTTACATTCTTCCTCTATTTTTAAAGGCCAATGTTGTTTTTGGAGCCTTCTGCTCACAGTAATGAAGTACGTGCTGGTGCTGGTTAAATGGTAGCATTTACATTAGGTTTTTACATTCTTGATGTTTGCATGTTCATGTGACTGTGTGTGTATGCATAAACCTGTGTTAATGTAGTGCTGGACAATATAAATGGCATATCTATCTTGTGCGTCAATATTGTTGAATGGAACTCTAACAATATATTTGTTATTCAAACCGTAAATGCCTTTGGGAAAAACTTAAACTTCTTAGGTCCAGCCAAAGAAAGCCTGGGTACTTGAAACATATTCAGACTGTCCAAACCCTGTTTATAAATGTTAGCAGACTCTTGTCATAGACTAACTCGTAAACTGGAACATAGACATAAACATTGACTGTAAAAATGTTCAATGTTTCATAAACTTCAGAGGGTGCTGCATTCTCTGAATCCTGGGTTCGGGGGATTCCATCCAGGCAGAGGTGCTTTGTGAATCCCTGGATGGAATTTAAATTACCGCCACTGGGCACTTTAGGAGCTGCAACAGACACCTGAGACATCGCTAAAGAACTGGCAAAACAAAGTTAAATAAATCTATTTTTTTGAAGTTCTTTCTGTTTAACGTAATGCTACCTTGTGTCAGCCGGACAGCGTGCCCACCTGCAGGGTTTTCTGGATGTTCACCAGTGGAGTTACTTTTTAAACTGCTTAAATTACTTGACGATGCAGAGTGGCGTCACTTTCCGGTGTGTTTTGGTTTTACACGTCCAAAAAGCCAAACGAGAGTCAGACATCATGTTCAGTGCATACGCAGGAAACTGTGTGTAATTTTCGTGGTATTTTCAGTAAATCCTCATAATGAGGACGTCTGTTTGGACTACAAACATGGACGTCCCTGAACAGAGACGTTATTGTTGTACATGAAACACTGTGAATGCACACACAGTGCGCACAGTGACATTTTGGGGACACATAAACACACAAACAGACATTCATCTCCTTAATTTGCCCTAGTTAATACTCACTGATTGTTTGCGGCACTCAACACAAGAAACACGTTATTCATGTAGAGAGGAAGGTTATAGTTAGAGAAAGGGCCACACACACACACACACACACACACACACACACACACACACACACACACACACACACACACACACACACACA
This sequence comes from Micromesistius poutassou, assembly GCF_964030765.1. NCBI lineage: Eukaryota > Metazoa > Chordata > Actinopteri > Gadiformes > Gadidae > Micromesistius > Micromesistius poutassou. The sequence continues at coordinate 4,244,059 of NC_140285.1, read as the reverse complement.
CACACACACACACACACACACACACACCCAACCAACCATGTTGGACTTGGAACGAGGAAGACGGTGAGCAACTCTTGCTCCACAACTCACATTCCCAGGATACTCCATCATAACCCGCCTTGCATCACCCCCAGAGTGGCCCCAGAGAAGGCTTAGCACCCCATGAAACAATGACAGCCTTTCACTCCCTTACACACACAACACACGCGCAAACACACACACATGCATGCAAACTAACACATTAACGTACACACACATGCACACACACTAAAACACACAATCACAAACACACCACACACACGAGAGAGAGAGAGAGAGAGAGAGAGAGAGAGAGAGAGAGAGAGAGAGAGAGAGAGAGAGAGAGAGAGAGAGAGAGAGAGAGAGAGAGAGAGAGAGAGAGAGAGAGAGAGAGAGAGAGAGAGAGAGAGAGAGAGAGAGAGAGAGAGAGAGAGAGAGAGAGAGAGAGAGAGAGAGAGAGAATGATGTGCTAATGAGGTGTGATGAACAGCCTGTCTTATTGTGTTAATTCATTTTCAATCATCAACGGGTGTCTTGCTCTCCCACCCACCTTCCACACGCCCTCCCCCCTCCTCTCCCCCTTGCCTCCTCCGCGCTGCTGATTACATTCAAGCTAATCAACAGCTGCCATTGGTTGAATCTAACGAAGGCTTTTCACTGCTTCTTCCAGGGAAGGAAATTAGAAAGAGAGAGAGGGAGAGAGAGACACAAAGAGAGAATCAAATCCCGTTTGAACATACATGAAAGGCATACTTTGACACATAATGGTGTTTTTAATTAACCCTCTTCATGTTGTTTGACACAATCGTGTCATTAAATTTTCTCTCCCACATACTGAGTGCTCCATCATGGCATCAATATCAGCACAATGTCCTGAAGAAGGATTGAACCGGGTGATATACGATTCAGGTATTTCAATATCTACAATACACCTGTTGGTGGTTCCCAAGTCCCTGGTTGGAATAATGTGAAGGCACTGCAAGTTGTTGTACGAATTTGGTCAAAAGAGCTCTTGGGTACTGGAACTGTTATCCGAAACGTAATCGTAATGTGGCCTTAATGACTGTATTTACTTCTTTTTTTCTCTCTTCCCTGTTCCCTGCTCTACCTTTTGGTCTCCCTTATCTCCACCTGTTCCTCCTGCTCCTCCTCCTCCTGCTCCACCTCTCAGGGCCCTGGGTGTACGTAGCCCACGGTGCAGGAGAACACCTGCGGGCCGTACGATGAGATCGCCCTCAGACTGAAGGAGCTCTCTCTCCTGGTGTTTGCCATGACCACGGGTGAGTCTCTCGACCTCTCACTCTCTGTCGCTCACACACGCGCACAAACATGCGCACAAACATGCGCCTGCACACCAACATGCGCACACACCAGACCACACACACACACACACACACACACACACACACACACACACACACACACACACACACACACACACACGCCCTTATTCATGGATTGGTGGCACGCAAACACACATTATTCACGAGGACAAGAATATGCATGTCGATATACAGGTAAGGATAAGTATATTTGTGGTGTGTTTGGATGTGTGTGTGTGTGTGTGTGTGTGCGCACACACGGATGTGTGTTTATGTCTGCGTGCTTCCTCTTGCTATGTGGTCCACCTGTTTTCTTTGGGACCTACGTGGGGCCATTGTCTTCACGGCTTCTTGCACAACAACACCTCCTTCCTGAGAGTCTCTGTGGAACCCAACCCGTGGTGACCTCCCTGCTACCTCCCCAACTGCTTCCACCTGACATCCTATCTGCCATTTGGTGCACACTTTATCCAAAGGGCTTAACAGTACCGTGAAGCATCGTTAGCACGAGAGGCCCCAAACAAGCCCATGTAACAGTCGACTCGCTCTCCGTGTCACACAAAGTAGCTCGACAGGCCTTATGACTCAAACGTCCCCTGTTCAGGTTGATTTGTAGGCCGCAGCGTGACTGATGGTCAGTCAGTCGATTAGGTTAATGGCGTATCAGTTTGTGTGGTCAGGGGTCTGAAGATTAACACATGAGATATGATAATGTAGTATATAATACTATAATATAAACAACTAGGCTAGAATGTATAAACCTGTAAATACGTATACCATATACAATACCTCAACCTTCAACTTAACTTTTGTTCTATTTGTGTTTTTTATAAGACAATGTTCCTCAGTAGTGGTTCTAAAAGCAGTGAGGGCCTCTGTGGGAACAGCTGAGCAGTTGAGTGAGGGGACTTGAATGTGTGGTTTAATGGAAAACACTGAACCGGAACATTCCCCCTGTCTCTCCCTCACTCACTCACTCACTCACTCACTCACTCACTCTCTCTCTCTCTCTCTCTCTCTCTCTCTCTCTCTCTCTCTCTCTCTCTCTCTCTCTCTCTCTTCTCTCTCTCTCTCTCTCTCTCTCTCTCTCTCTCTCTCTCTCTCTCTCTCCCTTTCTATGTGTTTGTAACTCTTTCTGTCTCTGTCCCTATCTCTATTAAGCTCACTGTTTTTTCCTGTCTTCACACCTCATCTCTCTCTCTCTCACTGTCACTCTCACTCTCTCTCACTCTTATAATCATTCTCATATACCTGCACCCACCCACCCACTAAACCACTCAACCTTTCTCTCTCAATCTCACTCTCTGTCTCATTCTCGTTCTCTCTCTCTCGCTCTGTCACTCTCTCTCTTGTTTTCTTGTCCCTCATGCTCTCCCACACACATACACACAAAAATCACCAGCTCTCACCAGCTCTCTCTCTCTCTTTCTCCCTCCACCACCCACATCTGCTCCTACTGTGGCTACACCTCTTTGTCTCATTTTAGTTTCGTAAACTGCTTTTAGCCCCAGAAGTGGCTGTTGACCTTCAAGGGTCTGGAGTCCTACACAACAACAAGCCGTATTAATCAACGAAGCGGAGGTCAGGGATAATGGCTGGCCTGCGCCGCATGTTGTTCTGGTTGGTAGAGGCTCGGACGCCCACCTGGCTGAGATTGCCACTGCCTGGAGAGAGAGAGAGAGAGAGAGAGAGAGAGAGAGAGAGAGAGAGAGAGAGAGAGAGAGAGAGAGAGAGAGAGAGAGAGAGAGAGAGAGAGAGAGAGAGAGAGAGAAGAGAGAGAGAGAGAGAGAGAGAGAGAGAGAGAGAGAGAGAGAGAGAGAGAGAGAGAGAGAGAGACTTGAGCTCTGAGCCCAGTTCCTACTCGCCCCCATCTGTCATCGTGTGATGCTGGACTTGTGACTATTTTTTGTCATTTATTTACTTATTAAAAGAATACATTTGTATTTTAATTATCGCATGTCTTAAATTAACTTTGTTAGGTTAATTAAAACAGGTGGGCCTTGGGGCATCTTGCTCAACGGCGACTACAGGTATAAACTGTGGACATTGGGGTTCAAACCCACACCCTTTTGGTTGGGAGTCCAACACTAACCACTAGATTATCCTGCTCCTACTGTCAGCGCCGTCGTATAGGGGGGAAAGGTTATGACAATTATAAGGGCCCACAGCCCGCTAGGGCCCACACACAGCCCCCAGTAGCCTCTATGACAAAATGATTATGCATACACTGAACTAATATATATTCATATGAATGAATCCGAATTAAAACAAAGACACAAATCATACAATATTCTAATTTTAATAATTTCAATAATCCCCTTGGCCCTTTCTTAAAAAATTTGGTTTGGTCCACACCGCGGTTCGTTCTTCCCAGGGACGTGCACAGGAGTTTTGAGGGGCAGGTGCCGAATTGTTGATAGGGGGGGGGGGGGGGGGGGGTGTTGGATCGCGGACGAGCGCTTTTGTTAACGGGGGGTTTGATCACGGACGAGCCCTTTTGCGGGCGCGATTGTTGAAGAACACTTTTTAATACGAGGCAAAAAGGGCAGGGGCTCAAGCACCCCTAGGGCCCTATGTGTGCACGTGCCTGGTTCTTCCCATGGTTCTTCCTCATCGGAAGTGAGTGAGCGATGAGACTTACAGTGAACAAACAATCCAATTTAAACTTTAATTGAGATTAGATGAGGCTTGTTGTTGTCTTTGATATTTGTTTTACAACAACGTATTCCATGTGCTCTTTGTTTTTTGCATATCAGTGCTTGATTGTTACAATACAATAAAATACCCACACCTATTTGTTGAGTGGTTAATTGAAAATGTATTTGCAATCAGAGGTGTAATAACGTGTTGCAAATCAGGGAAATGAGAATAAGACAATTAATAATACATAATTTACATAATAATACTCTGACTTGTTAAGTCGTTAAATGTAAAAAAGGAAACAAATTGGGTGTATTACACCAGGCACCGTCAAGAACACTGGGTGTTCTTGACGTTCTTCAAGGTGGCAATGAATGGGGTAGAGGGGCCCACACCGATATTCTTTCAGGGGGCCCAGAATTCCTAGCAACTGCCCTGCCTACTGTCACGATGATGAGTGATTCATAAAGGGTAGCCTACTCACCTGAAGACCTGTAGCTCTCTTCCCTGTACACCTTCTACAATAAAACCCTCTTCTTAAACACAAACGGGTCACTTAATGAATTTACCATTTCTGTAGGAGCACAGATGAATTGTGAGAAAACAAATGAGATTCAAAGTGGTTCGAGTGCTAGTCTAGATGCTCCATACAAAACATGAAAACGGTAGAATCCTGGCTGTTCCTCTTATGTAGCCGACGACTCAACACTACCGGTACTAGCAACTGCTCCAAGTCCAATTCTATGAAATGTATTTATTTGTATTGTTCACAAAACCTTACAGCAAGACAAACATGGATACAATGCACCCGGAGCCTGTGTGATCAATAGGTTTTCTCCTGTACAATGGGATTTTTGCTGCTAATGATGGGTGAGTGTTTTGTCACTCTGTGGGGAGGGGGGTTGGGGATGAAGCAGTAGTGTTGCTTGCACAGTGAAGTGGCTGAGGCGAGAATAACGGGGGGGGAGGTAATTATAACCTCTGGCTCACATCCGCCTTTCACTGTCCGATTGGCTGCACCAGGTCTGAGGTCTGCAGTGTGTGATCAATATCGTGTGTGTGTGTGTGTGTGTGTGTGTGTGTGTGTGTGTGTGTGTGTGTGTGTGTGTGTGTGTGTGTGTGTGTGTGTGTGTGTGTGTGTGTGTGTGTGTGTGTGTGTGTGTGTTTTCATATATGAACATTGTAGGGATTTTTCCATTCATTTAGGATCCATTGAGTGGTCAATAGTCCAAAAGCTTAATTGCTTTTGGTCCTATTACTATTAATCAAGGACATGGTTCATATATCCACCCCCAGAACAGCAGTGATTTAGGGAGAGAATAATGCATGACAAACCTATACATACAGGAAAATTCACAACCAACACTACAACATATCGAATGGTTTTGAGTGAGCCTACGTAGTTGGAGACACAATTATATTCCTTAAATGTATATAATGCTTGCTTTGATATACGTATACTATTCTCTACAATACTACACTGTTTTCCACTCTACTCTCATCTGTATTCTATGCGTAGGGTTGGTTGTTAATTCATTGGTGAAAATATATTCTTGACAAAATTGCTTAAGAATCGTATGTGTGTGTGTGTGTGCTCACATGTGTGTGTTGGTGTAAACGTGCACTGGAGATCAAAGGGAAGCTCGGTGTGGAGGGACAGTGATAGATGGACAATGGCAGAGTCTGAGAGTCCCCTCGTGTTTTGATTTCAGGGTTGCTACGGTAACCCGCCTCCCCCTCCCCCCGCCAATGCAGGGGGTAAGGATATCACACATGTAATGCATTTGGATGGAAATGCATGCATACACACACACAACACACAATACACAGCACACACACACTGTACACATTAACATTCCTGGTCTCATCTAGTCATGAATCTAATTTACTGTTTCATGTTGTTTTACACATGCCCACACACTAAAAATGGCCAGCTGAGACTTGTTTTGTTGCTTTCAAGCAAATGTGAACTATATCTCTTTCTCTATCTGTGTGTGTGTGTGTGTCTCTTGTTCAGTGGGCCATGGTCAGAGCGAGGGAGAGAGGATGATCATCAAGGACTTCCAGGTGTACGTCCGGGACTCGCTGCAGCACATCGACCTGATGAAGGCCCAGCACCCCTCTCTGCCCGTCTTCATCCTGGGCCACTCCATGGTGAGGTTTCACCTTCCTCCTTCTCCTCCGTAGCTCCTAGAGTAACCACCAACAGAACTGCCACCTCAACCGCCACCTCAACCCTGACTTCAACCATGATATCAATCACAAACTCAACCATGACCTCAACCCCCACCTCAACCATGACCTCAACCCCCACCTCAACCATGACCTCAACCCCCACCTCAACCATGACCTCAACTTCCACCTCAACCCAGTGGCGGATGCAGAACGTGACAGATGGGTGGGCCTGGATTAAGTCGGGGTGGGCCTGAATCTAGGGTGTCCCAAAATCAAAGCAGTTGTCCTGAATCCTGAATTCAGAAGCACCACTAAAGGGACAGTGTTTCCCATACATAGACATAATTGATTCTGCTTTTTTTTTTTCCCCCCAGCGCGATTTGATAATAGCCTATAACTATCGTTCCGTTTATTCATCTCCGCGTAGCTGTCTTTCTCGTTCACACACACGCATGCGAGTGCCCTATGAGTCTTATCATTAAGAAATAACTTTAAATAATTGATATTGCGCTGAATCATTTCAAATGCTTCTTCTTGCTTTAAAATTGTCTCATCAGGTGACTCTGAAGAACAATGGATAAGCATACAGGTATATTTAACCTAGAATCAGAAAGTGTGAGTTGCCGACCCGCTTCACACACCGCACTGACCGACTCCACCGAACACCATGACACTCGATCCACAAATTGCTACAATTGCGACGCAGGTCCCCAATAAAGGCAGGGTGCTTTCAGTGATTTAAGTAAATAAACGCCCGGGGTATTATTAGAAGTTTTACGGTAGTTATCAGGATTACTTATTATTTTTCTCTTTTTACCATGTTATAGATAAAATACACCACATTCGTAATATCCATGTTTTACTATACAGTTTTTTTTTTTTTTTTTTTTTTGTGATTGGGCGGGCCAGCTGTCAATCAGGGCGGGCACGGGCCCACCCAGGCCCGCCCACAGCTCCGCGCCTGCCTCAACCATGACCTCAACTTCAACCTCAACCATGACCTCTACTTCCACCTCAACCATGACCTCAAACATGACTTCAATTGCAACCTCAACCGCAACCTCAACAACCACATCAACCATGACCTCTACCACCACCTGAACCATGACCTCTACCTCAACCATGACCTCTACCACCTCCTGAACCATGACCTCTACCTCAACCATGACCTCAACCACCACCTCAAACACAACCTCTACCTCAACCATGACCTCAACCACCACCTCAAACACGATCTCTACCTCAACCATGATCTCAACCACCACCTCAAACATGACCTCAACCATGACCCGAACCAAGATCTGAACCATGGTCTCAACCATGACCTCAACCTCTACATCAACCATGACCTCAGCCTCCACCTAAACCATGACCTCGTGACACACTTTATGAGCTACAGCGGTGAGTCAACCCTAGTGTTCGCCATCCAGAGTTCAAGCTTGGCTATTTTTGTTTGTTGAGTCTGGAAGCGTCTGTACTAGATGGAATACCAAATATGAAGTTTAGGATTCTCTGGCCACTGTGGTTCTAGAATGTGTACATTACAGCACATTACTATGTCTCTCCGAGAACATCAGTTTCCAACTGATTATAACCGTTCACGTCTTGCCAAAGCTGTTGCTCATAAAGTCGCGGTTTGACTCGATGTCAGTTGGTGGAATGATGACATCATCTGAGTGGGAGGTTCCAAGCGTTGTTTATTTCATTCGTTGTCATTTGGCAGAGTGATGGTTCACATTTAAAAAGGAGGGTTTTGCTTCCATCAAAATGTCCTCTAAAAAACGAAATGCCTCCAAACACCTACACCGACTCAAACACATCTGACTAGCTTGCACAATCAGCTTAGCTTCTGTTTAGTATCAGGTTCTGGAAATCTGGTGGAAATGAGGGCAGATTCTGTGCTTTAGAAGACTTTCCTGCTTGAAACTTCATTCTTTATTCCCTGGGCAGAAACCAAGAACAAAAACAAAGTAAGTAGGTCATTCTGAATCCCCACCTGTTTGGTTTCAGCACCACATTCTTCATCCTCTTCATCATCACCCCAGCCCCTGCTGCTGTGACTCACTCTCAGCATAATCACAAACAAACGGACACACAAACAAACAGTATAGCCTCTTTCCCACCGGACACAAACCCCTCAAAAGGAAATGTTTCAATCAGCATTCATTCCCTGGGTGAATGACTCACGCAGCAGTAATTATGAGTTCCGGCTCGGATCAGCAGTGATGGAAACATGAAACCCGGGTGGACACCCTCATTTTGGCGCGATGCTATGATGCGCGTTTGAGTTCTGGGCATTGGCACGTAAATGGACAGGAACAGCATGCAACGGTCGTTTTGGTTTCAACCGAGCTTAAAAGAGAGACCGAAATAGGCGAAAGATATTAAAAAGGAGTACCGTCAAATTTTCACTGGCCTCCATGCAGCTTTCTGCTGTTTACTGACCCTGCTTTCTACTGTATACTGACCCTGCTTTCTACTCTTTACTAACCCTGCTTTCTACTCTTTACTAACCCTGCTTTCTACTGTATACTGACCCTGCTTTCTACTGTTTACTAACCCTCATTGATCTGTTAACTAATTTCGGCTCGTTCAAACCAGAAAAAAAACTGAAAAGCATACTGGTCGTATAAAAAAAGAAGAGAATTTGGTTTTATTGGTTCATGGAAGAGAGTCCCTCCCCCGCCCCCCCCCATGCCAGTTCATCTAACTCTCAATATTGAAAAGTTAAGTTATCAAACAGTGCTTGGTGCCATGGATCAGGTGTGATTGGTCATAGTATTCAGCAGACTTCAGACCTGATAAGCCTTGTTGGGGGCGAAAAAGTTGGGCTCAACAGTTTCATTGGTGACTCAAAAGTTGGCATTGTCCTGAACGCCTGACTGAGGTTCATCCTGTCTTTCTTGTTCAATAAGGGTTGCGTCAAAGGGCAACGGAAATACACAAACATCATGCGGTGATGTTTGTGTATTTCCATTGCCGTTCATATGAAGTGTGTGTGTGTGTGTGTGTGGGTGTGTCAGGTGTGTCAGGTGTGTTCGTGTGCCAGGTGCGCTTTGTTCCAGATTGGTAAGCGTGTATGCTTGAGTATACATATGGGTATATGTTCACAGATGCTTGACTTGAGTTGACTCTGATGGCAGATGGTGATAAGGAGAGGTGTGTGTGGGGGTGTGTGTGTTTGAACAGAAACAACCCAACACCACTCTATTTTTACTCGTCTGTGCTTTATAATTTTTCTCCCCATCAAGACACACTCAGCCTTTGATGGCCCTCCTAGCTCTTAATAGCCTTCTTCAATCTACTTATCCTTTTCATATCCACTCTCTTTAATCGCTTTGTGGCTTAAACACCCTTTCTTCTCTCTCACTGTCTAAAATCCTCTTCACAGGCTTCCATTCCCAATCTCTTCTTTAAACAGGAAAACAACAAAACATTAAAAAAAAAAGTTTACCTTTTTCTCTGCCACTTTGAAGCATTTCCTTTGCCTCAGAGCTCTGGAATCATCCCCCTGTCACCACGCTCCTGAGGGCGGGAGACAGGAACACGATGTTCTCATGTGAAGCTCGTTATCTTTGGACATCTTTAAATTGAATCTCCTTCCTGCTCATCCTCAGTGTTTAGTGTATTGTTGTTTGGCTCTCTATTCTGATGTAGGTGGCAGTTATCCTTATTGTTCTCTCCTTCTTTATTAGGAAGGAAGACCTCATCAGTTTCTTTGGTTGTCTTGTGCCTCAAGTGAGGTTATAGTTTTTGACAATTTATAGCACATTAACCGTTGGCATGATAACAATAGTTTTATCCAGACTCTTATCAACGGCTTTGCATTGCAGTGTTGTTGAGGGGCCTCACTTCCTCCCCAGGCGATCCCCACTTCCTGTTTCGCTGGAATTGTCCCTGGCTTGTCATCACGATGTTCTGCTAAACAGTTTAGTTATTAAACACGGATACTGGAACAATAGAAACCATGTGGCTGGTATACACAGGCGCATTTCCATGGGCGCTATCCTGTTACGGTAGTGGTGTTTTCGTCTGTTTTTGCTATGTTTTGGTCCCAAAGGAGCAGTTGACAACAACACTGGAAGATCAAGGAGTTATACTGTTTCTATATCCTTAAATGTTTTCCAGATTGGAACATTCAAAGCTCTTTTAATGTGAAATAAAATATTTTGACTGATTTGCTTTAGATTAACGGTCCGCTGGCTCGATGGTGATAATAGTGAGCACAACACGATTTGTGTCTTCAAAAGTGGTAAATTGAAGCCACTGGTTGAGGTGACTGTTTTGGACTTACTACCTGTTTTACTACCTGTTAGCAGGTGACACTGCAAGCCTTGTTGACCTGCTAGTGTTCTCCTCAAAGTAAAAAGGTGTCAACTCAATAAACAGTTTATAAGTCACGTAACCATCTCGACACCAGACTACCACTCAAGAATATATGGTCACTTGGTCCAACCCGTCCACCAGCGAGTTGTGTCCGTTTGCTTTGAGGTTTCCTATTGAAGCTCCAGAGTGTCATGTTGGTTAACCACATGTCCGGTCTGTTTGCTCTGTGAAAGCGCAATATATGGTCTTGCTCCTGGAACAGAATCGTTGGGTTCATTTTTTTATTCATTCCATGACGTTATCTATGGAAAACACCTGCCATTGGCAAAGCAAACCATAGCAGTATACATGTAGGTTTGTACATTCAACCTTTTACATGCTTTAATCCTATGATTAACCGTTTGTTCGCCAATGGCTGCTTTAATAATGGAGATATGAGTTGTGCCATTTGAACATTCCTGTTTTACGCCAATCGTTTTTCTTTATTTTTCCAGTAACACATGTTCAGGGAACATTTTTCCAATTCTTTGTTTTCACACTTAATCCTTTCCACCTGACCTGGCAACCAATTTTCAGCTATGAAATCAATGTAATCTTCATCCAAGTTCTTATTTCAGTCAGTTTTATCTGCTGCTCTCACGCTATGTGTCTCGCTCTCTCTGAATTGATCTCTAACTCAAATCGAACAGTCTCTCTGTCTGTCTATCTCTCACCATCTGTCTGTCTCTCTGTCTTTGTGTGTATCTAGGTCTGTCTGTCTGTCTGTCTGTCTGTCTGTCTGTCCCTCTCCCCTGTCTGTCTGTCTCTCCGTCCATGTGTGTCTCTTGGCCTGGCTCCCTCACCCTACACAGTGGCTACAAGCTGCATTTTCCTCAGCATTCCTCACAGCTCCCCGGGGAACGGCAGAATCCAGGGCTTCTTTTGTGCTGCTGAAATAAAGTGGGTTGACAAAAAGCCCGGCCACGTAAAGTCGTCAATGCAATGGTATTGAAAGCTGAAACCGATGATATATGATCTTTGAGATTGTCCTTTGGGACCACAAAACGTTTATATACACACAAAAAGGTCAAAGGAAATTCCTTTTCTTGATTTATTGTCCTTGCATTCATTTGTCAGACTGGCCGACGGCCTGACACATTTGTATAGTCTTTATAGGAGGACTTTATAGAGTCCTCCAATCGTAATCGGGTCACCAGATCTGATTTCAGCCCCACACTGGGCGTGAACTCCGGGCCTGGGTGTGCGTGACTTTGGATGTGTTTTCCAAAGCGCCATTCCTTTGGCTCAGGGCTGACCCCCAGGAGGAATTTGGGGGTTGAGGTGTGTAAACAGTATTATTTATGGTCTCCTAATGTTTTAGCCATCGGCCATCCTGCATGCATGTAGGTAGACTCACACACACACACACACACACACACACACACACACACACACACACACACACACACACACACACACACACACACACCCACACACCCACGCAACATCTGATTTGTGTTAGCTTGCATCCAAATATTTGTAATCATTAAATGATAACGGAACGAAAGCCAGCCATCAATCAAGTCAGTGATTGTGAGCTCTGCATGAACTGTTAAAATAAAACCTCTGTGTTACCCATCCGGGGAGAAGGAGTACGCTGCGTCGAGTAGAACAAGACACGTAGTGCATCAGATCAGCCCTGTCTGATAGAACAGGGACGCTGAAGCAACAACGTTGGCTTTATCTCACTATGAAAGCACTGTGCCTTCTCTCAGGGCAGCCGCCGTCCTCCCAGGTCGGCCATTTGTCTGAGGTCAATGGGTGTTCCAGACGGGTCGGTCTGTTCACACGGTCGCACTGTACTTCTCTGTGAATCGTTCCTGTTCTCTGTTTGTTGAGTGGTAGCCCTCAACATCACAATGTCCTTGTCACAGTGTAATTACACACTGTCACGCGATAAACCGCAACCATACTTCAGTAATGGGTAATGTAAAGCGTGATATCGAGAATTAAACCCTGATTGAGTGATGCAGGACCACTACGCGAAGCGGGTGGGTCTTGAATCCCCATGAAGGGGTTTTCAGTATATGAGTTTCACCTCTTTCCTAACCTTAACCCTGGTTAGGGTTTGTGATTACACAGTACTTGTTTGTGTAATCACCGGATGCTGTCATGTAATGTAAAGTGTAACCGGTTGGTATTCTGGTTGATTGCTGTGGGTTAACTTTAGTGAGCTGTGAATGCCAGTGAGTGTGGGTTCTACAAGTTCAACTTCAGGGTCACTGTGCTGTATAATGGGAACATTCAAGTGTGTGTGTCTGTGTGTGTGTGCAAAACTCATCCAATGCCCTCGATGCATACTTCTGAAGGACTCTTTGTCCTCAATCTAACCCCCTCCAGTCTCTCTGACTCGGTCTCTCTCGTCTCCCCCTCTTCCCTGTCTCCAAACTCCTGTCTCCCTCGCTTCCTCTTCCCTACATCTTTCTTTTGCTCATCTTTGCTTCTTCAAACTTTAGCTCAATTAAAATATGCAAATTAACTGCAGGAATTTGTGTGTGTGTGTCTGTACTGAACTAAAAAACTGTGCCCAAGAGCAAAAGGAACAGAGAAAGAAGGGAGAGGGAGTAACAGAGAAAGAAGGGAAAGAGAGAGGGAACTTGCGTTGGTTTGGCTCTCGAAGTGGGATTCTTGTGGTGGGAAAGGCTGTGTTTGTCATGAGTGCTGCATCTCTTTTCAGAACGCTCACTCGATCCCTGGCTCCTGCCTCATGAATATTCAAATTATAAACTGACAAAGGGTGTGCAGAAACACAGCGGAAGCGAATTGATCAATTAAGAAAGAAGGTCCCTCTGTCCCTCTCTCTCTGTCTCTGCCAGTGTCTCTGTCTCTCTCTCTCTCTCGATCTGTCTGTCGCTACCTGATTTTCTTTCTGTCTTCTCTGTGTCTGTCTCTCTGTCTCTCTCTCTGTCTCTCCCATCCTCTCTCACACTCTCTCTGCAAACATGTGTCTGTGTCCTACATTCATCAGTATATAACTTGGTAGTTTTCCAAAGAATAACCAAATGACTTGCCCAAAATATATATATATATATATTCATGTATTAATTGAATATACAAAAGATCTTTGCTCAACATCTCTGCCAAAGATTAAAATCCTGCTCCACCAGCTGTGAAGGGGCCGATGGAATGACTGGAAATGAAATGAATGGAAATCCACACCCTCTCCTAGAATCAACAGATAGTCTTACTGTTCTCTTCTCCATAACCCTTCACATACTTCTAGTTTGGGACAGGCCCTAAGGAAACGATAATCATGTGGACTATCAATTTTATCACTTATGATTTTTATTTTATGACTTCTAAATGCACTACTAAACACTACATTAAACTTGTATTATTGAAGTAACAATATATATAGTCATTTGATATGTAATGTATGATATGACATTTCAAACCTCATATTTGTATCATTGTAAAGGGATATCTTCTCATCATAATTCATTAGAAAGTCCCTATCTTTATTCAATGACTAGTACATGATTTATAATTTTATGTTATTGGCACACTGTCTTCTGTCTTTTTTTCTAATTGTATTACTTAACACTGTGGTTTTCCTGAACCTCTTTTAAACCAATCGGTGTCATTGTGGTTAACTTTTTCCACCTGGCTACCCCCCTGCCGGTTCTACAGTGAGCATGTCGTTAGTGCATCTGATACCTTAATGGTTTGGTCAGGCAATTCCACAAACCACTAGGGACTCAATGTATGTGTACAAACTCAGTGGTTCTCACCCGGTCTAGTCTCAGGACCCACATGTGTCACTAGACATTAAGTCCTGACCCAAAAAGAAGCAATGTATTTACCAAATATTGCAGTGTTTGTTCAGCAATGCCTGGTCGTGTACTGTTAAAAACATGGAGTGCACAGAAAACTGCAACAAGTGGGGTTAAACTCAGTAAGTAATACAATAGTAAGCCATTTAAACATGAATTAACCTTGAAACATTAGTGAATTGATGGGCTTCTTTCTAATGATTAAGGTCTGGCCTAAAATGCTCTGCTGCCCACTCTAAATGCCCTCGGGACCCACCAGTTGAGAATCACTGTACTACACTGAAAATAATTATCTAGATTATTAAAAACCGAATATATTATAAATATTGTTCGGTAAATATTGTTTATTGTGGCTATTATTATTTCCAAAATAATGTCCATCAGATGTTTTCCATTGTCATGTTTTCCAAGGATGTTCATCCAAACACCCTGGGAGCATAAGCAGTGTTGCTCTGCTGTGCTTCCCACTGCTTCCCACTGGCCTTGGTGCAGTAATACGTGTGGATCAAGGGGGCTCTCGCACTCAAACAGCATGTCTCTGTTTATATGACCATATAAGGGCGGTGACCCTTTACTGTTTGTGACTCAAGTGTTTGTCTTTTGTTTACCACTAGGGTGGGGCCATTTCCATCCTGACAGCAATTGAGAGAGCCAATGACTTTGCAGGCGTGGTTCTGATCTCTCCCCTGGTCCAGATGAACCCGGATTCAGCGACGCCGTTCAAAGTAAACTCATTTGCCTTTCTCATACCTCTTTAAAAAAAAAAAAAAAATCTTCCTTTGTTTTCTCTGAATTATTTCATCATATTCTCCTCTTTCTATCCCGACCATGGTCTATTTAGCTTCTCTTCTTCATGGTTTTATTTAAACAGCTGAAACACATATCGGTTGACTGATAATATGTAAGCGGATGCGTTGGTTTTCCTTCTCTCTACTGACTTTCTTTTATTTTCATAGTTTGTTGCTGGAAGATCCCTACGCACTCCTCCTTCTCCTACACTCCTATACCCTCTTGTCTTGTACTTTCTTATATTTGCTCATCTTTCATTTTTTCTTCTTTCCTCTCCTCTGCTCTCTTCTCCTCTCTTTTCCTCTTTTATCCATTAAACTCCTCTCCTCCTCTCATATCCCTTGTTTTCCTTACCCCTTCTCTCTCCTCTGCTCTCTTCTCTCCTTTTACTCCTCTCTTCTCCTCACCTCTCTTTTCCTCTCTTCTCTCCTCTCTGGTCTCCTCTTGTTCTCTCCACTCCACTTCACTCCTCTTCCCTTGTCTTCCTCTCCTTTCCTCTCCTCTCTTTTCCTCTCCCCTTCTCCCCTCTCCTCTCTGGGCTTCTTTTCTCTTGACTTCACTCCTCTTCTCTTGTCTTCTTGTCTTCTTTTCTCTTCTCTTCTCTCGTCTTGTCTTCGCCCCTCTCCTCATCCCCCTTTCAACTGTCTTCTCTTCTCCTTTCCGTTCCTAAGCGACACCATGGCAGGTTCCTCTATTCTTTAAGTGGGATATTAAAGCGGCCATCATCGGGGGGTGTCTCTGTTCCCCTCCAGGTGTTCATGGCTAAGGTGATGAACCAGTTGATCCCCAGCCTCCCTCTGGGCTCCATCCAGTCCAAATGGATCTCGCGAGACCAGAAAAAGGTGAGACTCTGCCGCGGTGTGTGTGTGTGCGCGCGCTGTGCGGTTCAAACAACATTAATGCAAATGACAAGCTTTTTCAGGTTGTTATTTACATTTTCATTTTCCATACAATACGAAAATCCTGAGGCAGCGTTTTGAAATGCAACCTTTGTCCCCGTTATCCTTTCTAAATGCCAAAATGTGTACGGTGGAAAAATGCACATGTACACACACACACGTGCGCACTGAGTGTGAGTGCACGCGTGTTTGCTAGTCCGCAAAGAGCGATTGGGTTCGCTGCGATAAAGGCGCGGGCCTCTCGGCGCTCACCCTTCATGTTTGTGCTCCTGAAACACCGCCTCGCACATCACACACACCGCACACACACACACACTGAGTGAGGCGCCTGCCCGTGCTCCATCGTGTGTGTCCGGGTCATCGCAGTGTCTCTGGAGCAAGGGTGAGCGACGGGACATGGGACTGCATGTTCCCATACTGCCCAACAGCTTGTGCTTGGATCTGTTGAAGGAAGCCGGCTGACCCCCCCCACACCCGGCGACACGTAGTGGCCCCCCCCCAGCGACACGTAGTGGCCCCCCCCCGGCGACACATAGTGGCCCCCCCCGGGGCCTCACCAGCCTTACTGTCTGCTGTCTTGACTCTGCCTCCTGCTGTCGGCCTCCCTCCCAAACACTTTACATTTAAAAGGGACGGGGCCCGGAAGGTTCCACGCTCCTCCATTGTCGTTTAAAAATACAGCCCTCCATTGTGCGCTTGACACAATGTACAAAGCGGTACGTCACGGCTCTTTCCAAGTTTAGTCGAGCTTTCCTCGCGCCTTATTTCCAGCACACGGCTGTCTGAGCGTGTTTGTTAGTTTTGGCGTGTGTGCATTCAATCCCCGGTGTCCGTTTTCATTTAAAGGTCTTAACTAAAACGGTTTGCACCTCAGCCTTCTTATGCAAATCGATTCTGCGCCACGCTCAGGTACGCTCGCTCTCTCTCTCTCTCGCATAATCAGCTGCTCCTCAGATAAGGCTCTCTCTCGCCCTCTCGCTCGTCCCCCCCCTCCCCCCCCCCCCCCCCACCCATCGCTCACTCTTCTCCTCTTTATCTCCCTCTCCTCCTCCTCCCAACCCCCTCTTGCCTTGGCCAGGTGGAGGCGTACGATCAGGACGACCTCAACTACCACGGCGCGCTGCGCGTGTCGTTCGCCATGCAGCTGATGGGGGCGGTGGAGCGCATCCAGCGGGAGATCCCGGCCGTCGCCTGGCCCTTCCTGCTGCTCCAGGGGGACACCGACAAGCTGTGTGACATCGGCGGCGCCCGGCTGATGTTTGAGCAGGCGGCGAGCGCCGACAAGAAGCTGAAGGTACGGGGGAGCCGGGGGGGGGGGGGGGGTTTCTTAGGGGGGGGTTTTAGAGGCTTGTCTTTTGAAAATGTGGAGGTAAATCAATGTTGAATTGCATTAAGTCTAACTTGTTAAACGCAATTTAATTGTACCGCTCAGAGTGCATTCTCCACCCATTGGCATTGAAAAAAGAAACTATTTCCCTCCCCACTCTCTCTCTCGCTCACATATCTTCATCTTCATCATTCCTCCAGGTATATGAGGGAAGCTACCACGCACTTCATCACGAGCTACCAGAAGTTTCCGAGTCGGTTCTCAAGGAAATAACCTCTTGGTTAACAGAGCGACTGTCACCTCCCCAGCAAGAATCCTAGACACCGCCCACTATATCCAGCCTCAGCCCTACAAAGCCTCCTAGGCTCCGCCCACTATCCAGCCTCAACCCTACGGTAAATCAGAATCGACTCCGCCCACTATCGCTCAACAGCCAGCCTACCACTGAAGGAAACTTCACCCACTGACCCACTGAAGCCCATTGCAAGACTTCAACCACATCACTAGGGTCAACCCATCAGCAAAGGCGGCCTAAAGCTCAGACGGACTCCGCCCACTATCCCAACCGCAACCCTAGAGCACAGACTTGCAGACTCCTCCGGCATTGATGGCTCAATGTACTTCAGTTTCCCACCCTGGCTTTCAGGGCCACGGCCCTGCCCCTCATAGCCACCCGGCCCCCAAGCCCAGCGTGGTTGCATGTTGTTCTGCCGTCCCACAGTGTTTTTACTAGTCTATCGGGAAAACCACCAAGGAAACATCTGTGTTGAGGCCCCACTCGCATTGCTGAGGATAATCGAGAAAAGCTGTGTCTCTCCTCAGAGATGAAATAACAGCTTTTAACATGGCATTGATCTATATCTATATATTGGTTCATATCATTTTTGATTATGTGTTGTTGTCCCCAGAGGGCTTTTATTTTGATGGACTAGCATATTATGAAGCAACTGACGCCCCAACACCTGGCATCTAAAGCACTACTCTGGTCGCGAAAGAAGAGGGGAAATGAAATTGATTAAAAAACATTATAGCATCTTCCCACCATCTCTCTCCTATAAATATTGATCAATCTATCGTTATTCACTCAACACAGCAAAGAGGGTCAGGGAGCCAAAAGCCTCCCACACACAGCCCCGTGACCCTTGACCCTGGGCAGGGTCACGGCCGAGAGCAATAATAGAGGCTGACCCCAGATGTCATGTGCTCTTTATTAAGGGAGTGTGGACAGGCATCTGTGGCCCAGGCCGAAGACACGTGAAGACGTCTTCAGTGTCTTACTGATGATCCACTGCATCTCTGTTTGCACATCTTCACCTCAGATCACCTCCCTCGTTCATTAAGTGTTTATTTTCTGTCTTTTGCCGTGCCATAGCTGGCATGCTATCTCTTTGGTGTGTCTGTGACCTTGGTTGGCTGTCCCATCCCTTAGCCCTTTGTGTTGTATACGTATGTACAACACTGTGTTTTTTGCAGCTGGTCTTTCCTTCTGCAAGCTGTACTCACAGCATCCTACATTCCATGAGTGGTCCAACCTAATTTGACCTCGGATCATGAAGTGTGTGGGGGGGGCGCTCACGTGGCGCAACATTTTCCCCTAAGGGTTCAGAGATCAATATTCCCTCTGGGTGCTAGACCACAGTATGGATTCTATTCATATTTGGGTTATGATTTGTTTTCCGAAATACCGGCCCCCATTTTGGCCGCCTGCACATTTGAGATGTGTGAAGTGCAGTCGCAAAAAAAATCTTGAAAAATCTGACTGTTCTACTTTTCTTCACCTCTACTTCCAGCAAATTCCAGCAGGAATTAAAAAAAAAAAAAGTATTCCCATGTTAAGTTACCCAAGGTAGCAGGTTTACAGAACGAGACACCCTCTCTTTCTTTAAACAATATATTTTTTTCATCACTGCTTTTCGACTCTCTCTATTGTGTCTGTTGCAGCACTGTATTCATATTTCTCCTCTGACCATGTCAGGAACTAGGGTGTATTGTACTTTGTTTTGTATTATCTCAACCCTTTCATACTGCACAGAAGTGGCAGGTCCCAATTCCCCCCCCCCCCCCCCCCCCCCAAGTTGCCGTGGAGACAAGCAGGCTTTGTTCTGCCTTCACAGAGGCTGTTGTTTCTATTCCATTGTCGTGGTGCCATAATGACCCCACACCGCCCCCAGTGGTCAATTATCACCACTGCAGGAACGCTTAGAAATTTTGAATTTGAAGAGATGTCATTTGTTCGAGACAACATCCCACAGCTCAGACAATTCCACTGGGACATATTCCAAGAGGCCGCTGTGAAACACTTGACAATCCACATTGTTAAACCCAACTGTTATGGGTGTGTGGGCCGTGGCTGCAGTAGGGTGTGCGTTGTTATATTCCAAGTGCACCACCTGGGATGTCACACGTACAAAGAACAAGTAACCGCCATGATTAGCATCGGATGGCCGTGGCGAGAGAGAGAAAGAAAGAGAGAGAGGGAGTGAGCGAGAGGCTGACTCTTTCTGTAACCATGGCAGCACCTTTTTGAATGGCGAACTTGAGGAGTATGTCTTCGTTAACGACCCAGATCAGGTCTGGCCAGCAGTCAACGGTGTTGTTCCCTTGTTGTAAAAGGGAAAAGGGAAAACCACACACCGATAAACAAGCAAACAACCATGTGTACTAGCATCCATATCGCACTCTCTCTTTCCCGCTCCGTTTCACCAGGAAACGATTTCAGAATTGATTGGTGATTTCAGGTGGTCTTGTGTATTTAGAGCTATCTTTATCTCCTGAGAGTTAATGGCCCGTACCCTTTTAGGGCTGTTCTTTAGGATCTCAATGGCCTGATATATCTTTATTTTATTGCTCAAGATTGGACGCCCGTACATCATAGTCAGACCTACATTAATATATACATTATACATGTAGTTTATAAATGGGTCTGTCAAAGAAGGGTTTTTTGCTGTTCATAACATAGGAGGAGGGCAGGAGAAGACGCAGGGTTTTTAAAGGGAACACCACTACACAAAGACACATGACATCAAATTGGTCCAAGGGTTAAAACCTTTCTAGCAAATTGCCATGTAATTGGCCAGCAGGTCTGAAGACGGCAATATACTTTAATATAAAAAGAAAGAGGAAAATGTATCTTTACACAATGACTGTTTCCTCTGTGAGCTGTTGTATTTGAAATAGCGGTTTGAAAACCTTAGCCATGGAGCTATTTCGTGTATGACTTTAGTTTTTCTTATAAAGTATGACGAAATTACACGAGACGGGGTGTAGTTGTTGGTCCTCAGGCAAAATACATATTAAAGACCAACTCAACGGTTCAACCTGCACTTTGTAGCATTTCTAGAACAGCTATTGACTCCATTGAAACTAACTGCGTAAAACCCGCCCATCCACGAGTCAGACAACAGTAGGCCTTACGGTCATCAAATTATGATAAAGCTAGAACTGTCACTAAAACACAAGCCACTAGATGGTGCTAAATGGGTAAACGTACATAGTGCAGGTTTAACTTTGGAAAAGATAGGAACACATTTGTGAAAATAACGGTTGATGTGTCTCTCTCTGGAGCACAGAGGATATTCTGTCTGGTTAGTTTGGGGACAACATATTACAATTAATAAAGCTATAATGTATATAAATCAGTACTTGTAGATTGTTTCGTTTTTCGAAAACATATTTTTTGGAAAACAAGGGAAAAGTATTTGATTTGCAATTCTTCAGTATTTATTATTTTTAAGGAGATTGAAGTTTTTCTTTTTTACTGTATCCACTACTGTCAAGCATAACACTGTAGGACAGCAAATATTACATATTGATCATACATCTTGAAGTTAATATTATTATGGGTATATTTTGCTGTTCTTTTCTGAACAACATATCTAACCCTATTTATACAGACGTGACTTTTGTGCATTTTACTAAAAGGAAATACGGCATGAAAAGGCACTTTTTATATTCTAATGCAGTTAACTAATTAGGTATCGTTTCACATTGGGTGTTTTTCACTTTCAATGAATTATTGTGAGTTCAAATAGGTAGAAATGTAAAATTGTAATTGTGTTTAAAACAATGAAGAGGCCTTTTAAGAGGCTTTGTTATGATTCCTAACAGACGGTGTGTTTCAGCTCTTCTATCACTGTGTCGTGTTCATTCAGATGTGGTCTTGTCTTGTCTGTTTCTGAAAAAACATTGGTCTCTAAAGTCTCAATTTGCATAGCTGTAAAAAAGAATGAGTTTGTGTTTATGCGTTTCTTCTAAACAAATCATTGATCTCAAAGAAGTTGGAAAAACTGACCTATTTGTGAGGTGATTTTGTTTATATTCTTCGTTCTTCAGTTCTCGTTTTGAAACCATTGTCTGGAGTCCCACAATCGCAGTGAAATGAATACTTAGAAATGCTAAGTAATGCCACTGGAAATATATTTTAGTGTTTTGTTGAAGGAATGTTGATATTTTTTCATAAAATATTTCCCATGTTGCATATTTCCTTGTGCCTTATTTCCATTCCATGGACTGTGCATGTCAGTTTTGGCGAACATTGGTCATCAGTAAAATGGTTAGCTCTTGTGTATAAGATGTTGTTTCTGCCTCTCTGTCTCTGTGGTTTTCATGAGAGACTGTTGCCCGACTGTTCATTTGGCTGTTGTTTCAATGGTCTTGGAATGAAAGCCATCTTTCTCTGTACCCTCTTTCTCGCTCTGTCAGACTTGGGGAAACTCTCAATTTTAAAATGTTCACTTCTTATTCCTCCACGGGATACCTGGGGACGGGGTCAACCATCTGGGCTCGCTGATTGGCAGAAAAACCCAGAGGTGGCAGCCAATCAGCTGGCCAGATGTGGGGTGTTGGATGGAGGGCAGGGGGACGGGGGGCTGTTATTCGCCTAGCCAAGACTTTTCTACCATTCCATTCGCTCTTGAGAATGATTATTTTCTGGAGTCTATTGAGTTATATTGGACAATAGAAAATATCAGATGGATTGATTTGTACGGAGTTCCAAGAGGCATGTTTAATAAGTCCTGTAGGTCTGTTGAAGATGTTAATACAATGTAATCTGTAATCTGTGTGCAATGTTTTCTGTCTTTCTGAATGTATGCTTAGGTTTGGCCATTAAGAAAAGGTTGAGATGTTTAATTTCCAGTATTGTTCGAAATGTGCCAAATTATTAAGAATCTTTCTTTTGTGAAGACAATAGGATATTGGGTCCATTGAAGATTAGACAGAAAACCGGCTTTGAAAGATCTGATATTTATTCAAGAAAAATATGTTTAAGTCAGCCATACAAAGGTGTGGAATTTAGAATATGACTTCAAAACAATTGTTGACTAAAAAGTGAATGAAAAGCAACCGTGAATGTCTATATACTGTATATCTATATGTCTAGATATCCTGTCATTAAGTTTCATTCATCTTGTCCTTTCTGTAAATGTAACCTCTTTTTGTAACTAACTAAATACTGTTATATAAAAAGTGTACATAGTATAACTCAAATTAAATGACTTAATAAGTGGAATTGAATTGCTATGAAATGTTCGGTATTGCTCTAGAAATAAACTATATGACTGTTTGATTGCTGTCTTATTCAATGAACTTCTCACATTTCAGTCTATGTAAGAGAAATAAGCCTAGAATTAAACTGAAGATGAAAAAACACGGAAGCCTATTTCAAGATTACCTCACACCACACAGGTCCATTTGTTTCTGTGAGAAGCCAAAAAGACAGCAGATTGGATAGGTCCCGGTGCACTATAGACCAGAGGCTTCTACGCAGGTTTTCTTGTGACTGATGTGACAAAATGCAGATGTAGGTGGTTGCCTCTCTAACTGAAGACTTGGTTGCTATGGCGATGCACCTGTCGCTGTCCGTGAGCCAGTAGGGGGCAGTATTAGGCCAACATCACATATTTCCATTCACAACTGCATCGTTTATGTGAATGTGATTTTGATTCCGCATTTCATATGTATGCACACCCCCAGTTGTATGTGTGAATGAATGCATGAATGGATGGATGGATGGATGAATAATTATGTAGCATTATTTTACTTAGTCCGTTTAGCAAATTCGAAATTAATTGTAGGCCTATTGGTCTTTCATCGTCCCAGAGAAGTCTCCACAGAAAATACAACATTGTCGTAACTGAAATGGCAGGAGTATCTGTATTCCACCTATTAATTTCCCCTATTTTAGTGTACTTCTAGGTCTGTCCTTTCTCGCTCTCGCTCTCTCTCTCTGTCCTACTTTCTAATGCCTCTAAAAATGTAAAATGTAGGCAATTAGTTATATTTGATCCAATTCGAGACTATACCGACAGCGTCCCCCAGAGGACCGAGTTAAGAACATCAGGGAGAGAGGCCTCATAGCGACACATTTTTAGTCTGGAGCTCTCTCAAGAAAACTGAGGATACATAAGTCTACATTATTTCTAAAGAATGCTTGAGAAATGACGATGAAAGCAATTTGAGGCCTATAGTCACGTTCAATCCACTGCTGATGATACTGTGATGTTGTCCGTAGCTGTAGGCAAACCAATTTTTTATGTTAAATTAAATCGACCAATACTAAGTTCATATTTCCTTGAATCGGCTATGATGTATCGTGTCTCACAAAGGAATGTACATGATCTCAGCTGTCGCTATTACGTGTAGACGCTATACGCTCTTCTACCAGAAGGGGGCGACTCGAGGCCAGTGTTTGGCTAGCTGTCGGTTGGCTTGAAACGAAGAGCTCCTGAGCCAATTACAAAGTAGTTCTAGGAATTACATCTGGGCTCCCCCGTGACCATAGCAACGGCTTTAACCCGTCGCACAGAAGTAAAGGAGGGCAATGGGATAGCATAACGCCGGTATACTGAGTGCGTCTAGGTGCATGGAGGTAATTAGCGAAGCACCCAAGAAAAGCTGGATATAGATCTATGAGCAGGGAGAGGCCTTCCCTTTAGCGTTTAGCCTACTTATTCACTTACAATTAGTTACATTTACAAATGCAACCCTGTCCTTCTTCTATTACTACGAGTTGACCTACTGCTACTACTAGACCTACTAGGCCTACACATTCTGCTAGTAGACCTACTCTAATAAATGTACTTATTTGCGAACACAAAACAAATCGGTACATGTGTTCTATAGTGCTAAGAAGAGATGATCAGGATCACATGAGCTTAGTTGATTAGATTTCACGTCAAACCACACTGTGTTTGTCAGAAGCAGAGGAATAGAAAAAGAAAAGCGCCAGGGAAGGATGAGAAGTGGGTCAAAGGAAGGGAGGAAGGACGGAGGGCAGGATGGAGGAACCATCGATCGTTAAACTCGATTGCTGGGGATGGAAACATGACCTGGCTATTGCATATTTCATTATAAACAGATAAAAAATAATGCAACCGTGTGTGTATTAATGTGTGTGTGTGTGTGTGTGTGTGTGTGTGTGTGTGTGTGTGTGTGTGTGTGTGTGTGTGTGTGTGTGTGTGTGAGTGAGTGAGTGAGTGAGTGAGTGAGTGAGTGAGTGAGTGAGTGCGTGCGTGCGTGCGTGCGTGCGTGCGTGCGTGCGTGCGTGAGTGCGTGCGTGAGGGAGAGGGAGATTATAATTTACTATTTGGGTGGTTGGGGACCTATTCTAAGTTATTCGTTTTCGACCCACCGTTTATTAACAGAAACCCACCTAAATGGATCTGGTCCAACATGAGTGTCAATCAACGTCAGAGCTGCTGCCTCTCGCCCATGGTAACCACGCCCTCTAACGGGTCCAACGCAGGATCTCGGTTCCTCGGTGCTCGCACAGCCGCTGAGTGCCTCTTATCTCAGGGAGGCTGAAGGTGAATTCCAACGGATTTGTAACATCCACATCACGGTGTCCTTTACAACACACCGGACTTCTTATTGGATGTCACTCATTTCGCTTTCTATTCAACAGTCAGTATTCGTGTCGTGTGATATGTACGGTTTCTAAATCGTCATCTTTTTTTTTCTTCTTCATCCGCCTCGGATCGATCCGCCCGCAACGTTGTGGAGATTTCCCGGTGAGTTGACAGGTTCAACGCAATAAGCACGTTCGGCTCGCTCGCCAACCCGCTCTCCAACACACCGCCGCCCGCCGTGACAAGTCCCACCCTCTCCCAGTCGCTGCGTGGTCGTCGCCCGTGAGAGAAGCCGAGACGGAGACGGAGAGGAGAAGAAGAAGAAGAGGTCGGCTGTCCTTTTTTTCAGAATAGCAAGCAGCATCGCTATAGGGCTGGCTGGCACATAGCTCGTTAGCGAGTAAGAAATAAATAAGGCGATTGCTGGGGTTTTCCAATCGGATAATAATCGCTCTCTGTGGATCCGGTCGCTACGCTGGCAAGGAGACGGACTAAGAAGAAGAGGCGAAATAAAGAAGAGCAGGGAAGACACTTAGGAGGGGACTGGCTCGTCTAGCCGGCGGGACACATTCACATGTAAGTGACACACTGTTGGGTCCACTTCTGGCGGTACTTTAGCTCGGTGTCACGTCTCCCCGGCTCTGGTAAAACCGAGCTATTAGCTAGTAGCCGTATCAACACACTCCTGCAGCAGCTAGCCACTTATCGGTGACTTAGCCTCTCCGACCAGTCCGCCATGCTTATGTGTTAGCTTACCAAAAGGGCTGACTGGAGGGTGATTAGTGATCAAGCCCACTATTAACAATCCCAGCATCAGTCATGCAGGCTCGGGTGTATTGTACCCGGCGGGTTAACGGTTCTCCCCCGCCCCCCACCCCCATATTCTCACCGCTTGTACCTGAGTCAGATCGCCGACCGAGCTGTCTCTGGATTCGGGTGGCACATTAAGCTAGCGAGATGTCATTAGGATGTGCTGCTGCTGCTACTGCTACTACTTGGAGCAAACTAAACCCGGGGTTAAACTGTTGTATCTCAAACAGCTAGTTACAATGTGGGTCGATCAGCCGGGGAGTTGTTTCTGTGTGTTTCTGGGGCTCTTATTACGTCTCCCCCCCCCGCCGAGCGTCAGCGGTTATCTGTCTTTCCACAGCTAACGTTGAGGCCCATATCTTTGCACTCAGACGGGTGCAGCCGTGGGAACTGTGTGTTCCGTCGCTTGGCGCTAGATTAACTGGCCTCTCCTTTTTTTAATGATAATATCACTCAGCGGCAATGACTTAGCAACTGAATAGCAGAACCAGGTTTCTCCTGAGCTGTCAGATTTGATTGCCGTGACGTCGGTAACGCTACTGCCCTTGCCACGCGAACTGCCAGTATTGCTGTCATCATCATCAGCCACACACACACACACACACACACACACACACACACACACACACACACACACACACACACACACACACACACACACACACAGAGTGTAGAGATTAGAGACCATGAACTGGCACCAAGAAAGTCATCTGTTAAACTCAGAATATGTCTGTTATAACGGCATCAATTCAAACTCAAACTCATGATTGAAAAAACCTAGACACATTCTGAATCCCCCACTACCACCACCACCACCTGTCCATCGGCACCAAGAATCCCATCTGTGAATGCAGAAAATATCTTGTGCTTATTACAGTACTCCATTGTCTATGTGGACTGGAAAACACCCCAATACACCATGTCAATGACCTCTTACCTCCCCTCCCCCCCTCCCTGTTCAGATAGATAGCATCCTTCACCTTGCGAGACACACAACACAGCCATGAGTATCGAGATACCCGTGGGGCTGACCGAGCTGCTGCAGGGCTACACCGTGGAGGTGCTGCGACAGCGGCCCTCGGACCTGGTGGAGTTCGCTGTACAGTACTTCACCCGCTTGCGGGACAACAGGAGTCAGGATGGGGCGGGCGGCGGCAGCGGCAAGCCCACCAAGGGTGTGATGTTTGACGGCGAGCCCATGCAGACAGAGTCGAACGGCGAGGACGACGACGACGACGAAGACTCCGACTTTGAGCGTAAGTGGATGTTTTGGTTTTTTTTCTCCTCCAAAATTGTTTAAATGCTTTGCTGGCCGGATGCAGTAGTCATGGCCGGTGACCAAAGAGGAGAAGAGGGGGGAACATAGGGGAGGTGGCCGTGTGGGTGTACGGGTGGAGGCTGGCGGGGGGGGGGGGTCAAGAGGAGATGAAGGGGTCACTGTCCTCCAGGCAGATTGGATGGATGGGGGGAGGCCGGTTGGGGTGAGGGGTGCAGAAGCTTCCTCATTGCTGCCCGTTAGGTAACAACAGGAAATTGTCATTGTTTCCATGGCAACAGTCAGTTGGCGGATCCTACTTTTTCTCTCCTCCCCGATAATCATTTCATGAATATTTCTATTCAAACACTGAATTTGAACACGACTACAAATCTGCAGGTATTGTATCTTCTGCGGCTCACTTGCAGCATGTGCTGTAGTAGGGATCCCTGTGAAGAAATATTAGCTGGAATACAGGAAATGCATGGTTTGCTAATGCCTGCTAACCTCCATGAAGTTAATAGGCCCTCACAGCCATAGATGTGTCGTCAATGTTCGCTCTTATGAACACAATCCTCATTGCTCTTGCTGCTTTTTGAAGAATAAACGCTCGCCAAAACTGGACTTGGTCACCCCCTGTCTCACCTACTTGTGATGGCTAGTGTTTTGGCAATGCTCACTCTCAATTCCCGGGGAGTGGGATAATAAAAAAAAAAGAATCCCTTTGATCAGCTGGGAGAGGGCTCTATATATGGGCCCTGCGCTGAGGGGCCCTCGAATTGGTCCCCGCAAAAGCACCTTGTGAGTCTGCTCCCTCGTTATCTCACATGTTCTATGGTTGGCCCTCATCTCTCATCTGGCCTTGTTGCATTCCAAACACATGAGATAGCGACACAACAGCAGCCGTAAGTGACGCTAGGCTGGTCACAAAACAATAACACCACCACAGAAGTATATCTGGGTGGACTTGTTCACACTGACATTATCACGGAAGCAGGTTTCACTACACATCTTGATTTAAATGCTGACATTTTACCAAGTGAGGTTTTTTTCTTTTTTCCCTATTGACCTGCCAAGTCAATAATATTCTCTCCACAAAATCCCTTGATGAATGCAACTTTCACATAGCTTTTTAAAATTATTTATGGCTATGCTTCGGTTCTGTGTGATTTGTATTTTTAAAATAATGTATATGTTTTGGTTAGGCTTAGGATCTTTGAAAATGCTCATTACGGAATGAGGTGAACTTCCCCTGTGCCCATATTTGTATGCATGTGTTGACATCAAGTGTAATACTAACAATAGACCATGTAGGCGACAAAACCATATCTGGCCACAGATGACTAGTGTACCCATGCTCATGGTTCTTCTGCAACCAACAGGCATGGTGGTCAATGTGATGTTAGAAATCAGTATTTCAACTTTTAAATGTCATCCGAAACACAGGAAACGGCTCCAATGGGACAAATATACATGGAGAAAAACATGCGAGTTCTGGAAAGCATGCAATGACCGATTGACCGGGAAGGCCATGTGAAACATGGCATTCATCCTGTAAATAACTTCCCATGGTACCCTTGGCTGAGCCCTGACCACACAGTAAGGGGATATACAGAGAACCCCCGGGTCAACGCTGGTGTCTCTCTCTCCCTCTCTCTCTCTCTCTCTCCCTCTCTCTCCATGCATGCTGGCTAGGCAGAAGGGATGAGCTCTCCCACAGCTGAGTGCTAAGCGGCTGACGGTAACGTGACCTAGATGGTATCTCGGTGTGTCGCAGCCAGCGGCTCATGCATTGTGAATGGAGGATCTGTGCTTTCTCAATGAGCAGATAGGCTGTGATGAATTCTGCTACTATTTCAGGCGTTTTTATTGGGTCCAATGATGTGGCGGTAGCGTCCCGGAGACAAAGAATGTCATTAGTTGGAAATTATTGTTCCTTGGAAACTGGAGGGGAAGTGGAGGCAGGGGGTTAAAGTAAGCTAACTGTGGGATTTCTCTGATTTATCACGTGGCTCGGTACATTTGTCCACACTTGTCAGCCACTTTGGAAAATAACCAGCGATTGGTCAGAGGTCTTACTGAACTCTGAGAAAGTAAACAGTTCCCGACGGTATGTCACACATGGCACTTTTCTGCAATCCACCGCTCTGGTTTTGGACGAGCATGGAAAAGATTGTTTAATATTATTGCTTTTTGTTTTTGTGTGCTTTTTAAATGGTCATGAAATTTTGATCCATCGTGATACACAGTTGTGTAGTGATAATGCATTATGGGGAGAACACATGTCCTGAAATGTTGAATTCTTTTATTTTAGAATTACTTATACCCCTACTTTGGATTAAAGTATTTATGGGATATTTGTCTTTTTTTGGGGACCTGGTAGCCTACTGCTTGACTCATTTACATTGCTATGTATGAACCAAAATAACCTCAGTGTTAAGTAATGCCAGCTCTTGCATTATAAGTCAGAGAGATCCACAGAACTTGGCCTGGAGGGTAAGAAGGATGTTTCAGTTTTCGACTAAACATTGGGTGTTATTGAACAGATGTGACCTCTGGCTTTTGTGAGTGTATGTGAATGTGTTTGGCGGGGAGGGGGTGTATTTCCGTGGGTGTCATATGTAGTGCATGTGCGTCTCTGTTCATGCACATGGATATATACTGTGAATGGATTCACCCCCTTTCAGATTCCGATGCAGCAGTGTGGCAACAACAAAGTCGATCTCACTGCAGCCGTTCGGATCAATGTTGTGGCTGGCCACGCCGTCCACATCTCATACGTGCTACACCCGAGGACAAATAGCTGATTCTGTATTAGTGTCGTATAAGGGACCGCTTTTCTTTCCCAGAAGCAATGGCCACACACACACACACACACACACACACACACACACACACACACACACACACACACACACACACACACACACACACACACACACACACACACACACACACCGGAAGGACCGCATGGGTCCTTGCCTGTGACCGCAGACTTGGACAATACTCTCCATTTTGGTTGGGCCCAAAATACCTAGCATGTTGGCGAGTCCCACTCTCAGGCGACAGCAGATCACATGCAGAACATGGGTGTTGTAGCGATGCCTTGTTGAAGATTGCCAAAGGGTCATTGAAAGCCTCAATGTATGACGTTTTCCTGCGCTGCAGCCAACAGTGATTCCTCAACCTTTTGGATAGTTGGTGCTTTCCCCCCCCCCCAATGAATCGGGCTATCGATTCCCTAAGTAATGCAGCCAATAAATAGGGTCGAGGGTGAGTTTACATTGCGAAACTTCTTCCGCTGAGAATGTGTTAAAAATTCTGATGGCATGACACGTCTCCATCTGTTGGCTTAAATGAACCCCCTAGCTGCTGATTTGTACTAACTTGGCTTCCAGCAGCCCTGCCAACTGTTGTATCTGACGGTGAGCAGCAACTGAAGCTTGTGAATACTCAAAGTAACAAAAACAAACAGACCAAAACCAATAAGTGCGTCCACCCCTCATTCAACCTAATTGGCGCATCTGAAGTGGTCTTTTTTTCCGGAATTAATGTGTAATTCTGTATAATGTGCATAGCATTTTGGGTGAGTTTTTTGAAACATAATTTAAAAGCTCTTGTCAACACAGCCTCGCATGGTGATGTAGTGTCCCTATGTAAATAACAAGTGTCCTTTACATGTAAATATTTCTTGTACACTTAAGGATTGTGGACATCCTTCAACATGGGCTTACCCTCCTTGTTTCCATTGTCTTCACATGGTTCGCCCGTCACCATTTGGCCCTTAAATCTGCAGTGCTAGTGCTGGAAGTGAATCAAACAGCGAGGCTGTCTGGACCCGTTTGATTTCACCGCCTTCTACAAGACCCAACGGACTGGAGAACGTAACCTGAGACTGCCCAGTGTTTAAAGCAGACCGCTCTAAGGGAATACCTTTATTGAGTTTGGAGAGACAACAGGTCTCTGTTGGGAGAAGGAACATTGGCCCGGCACAGGATTACGATTTAATTAGTTGGAGTAGCTTCTAGTAAACAAGGGGAATTAGGTATACTTGTGTAACACAGAAATGGCTTTTGTATCTGATATCCATTTGTCCTTTTTTGAAGAGAAAAGTCATCCTGCTTCACTCATGACAGTCATAGCTTTTTCATTAGTCATCATGGCGCTCTTTATCCCCTGTTTTTGTATTTACAGGATATTGCTGCATTGAGATTAGAGAGTTTGCTTTACGCCAGACATTTGAATAAACCAGATGGCTGTTATCTAATGTACTCTTATGGTCTCTTGACAAAATAGCACCCAGTTCTTTGCTCAATTCTGCCCAACTTGTGCAGTTTTAATTCGGCACCAGGATCACTGCAAAGGCCTAAGCTGCTTAACATTTTCTCCAACCAAACTACCATGGCTCTCTCCTATGGGGAGATTTGTGCTCTCCTAACTATGCTAATGAATCATTCATTGGCATTACAAAACCCTGGTGCATAATGCTCCTTTGTTTTAATGGCAATTAAGCATTGTTATATCAATCAAATGAATGAAATGGAACTTGAGTGCTGACAAGACAACGAGGGCTGCGTGTTGCTTCAGTTGACAGCCAGGGACGTCGATTCTCTGATTCATGCAAGGTTTTTAAGATGTTTTAAAAAATGCAAACACACTGAAAGATTTTGGCTTCTGTGTGGGAACCCTCCAGAGCAACCTAAGTCATTTATAACTCGGGTCATCTAGTGAACCAAGTAATTTGTAACTCGGGTCATTAAGGTAACCAAAGCATTTTAATACTCTAGTCATCTAGCGAACCAAGGCATTTGTAACTCTAGTCATTACGCCAACTAAGTCAGTTTTCTCCATGATCATCTAAGCAAACCAAGTCTCAGTACCATGGGAGGAACCGAGACCTGGGTGGAATTTGTCACGGTGGAGAGAGAACACACTGGTGAGGAGAGAGGACAGTCCCGTGTGAGATCCTTTGTATTGAACCAGGCACGGTTCATATGCAGGACAACAGAGAATGAATAGAGGCGTCGGGACAGGATAAATGAACCAAGTAAGGTCAAGAGATAAAGAAGAACATTTGAAGTGTTCTGTGTACTTTTTTTTGCTGATAAGATCAACTGCTGGTGTATAATTCCTATTTGCCAATTGATATGCATCTATTTCATAAAATAATTGAATGAATTTCATAATGCCTTTTGTGTTGGCAAGGGGGAAATGTGGAAACACAGTCTG
Organism: Micromesistius poutassou; assembly: GCF_964030765.1. Classification (NCBI taxonomy): domain Eukaryota; kingdom Metazoa; phylum Chordata; class Actinopteri; order Gadiformes; family Gadidae; genus Micromesistius; species Micromesistius poutassou. The sequence continues at coordinate 4,211,610 of NC_140285.1, read as the reverse complement.
TTATTTCATCATTAATTTAGGTCTGTAAGATATAAAGAAAATATTTAATTCCTGACCATCTGTTATTGCAGATATTTGCAGTGGCCTTCTAGTGGAGATGCATATTGCAAAAAGTGCTCCCTAGTCGAAGCATGTCCAAAAAAAGCTTTCGGACATTCAACACATTCTCACATGGTCAGACTTTGTTTGATTTAGCCACTGGCCGTATTTGTGTGTGTTCATTGACTTTTTAATTATTGGGCCATTTCTTGCATTTATTGATTATGTTACAGACATGGATATATTCTGATCTGTTTTGTCAACGGTCTTGCTGTCCACTGACACTCAGGTGTTGAATGTGGGTATGCGTTAGTGGAGGCCTGTGAGGTGCTTTAATGAAGACACACTATTGGTCGCAGCTCCTGTTCCTGAACTGCAACTACATGGCCTCATAAACTATTGTTCCCAAGCCATAATGGTCATTGGTGTAAAGCCTTATTCTGGGAAAAAAAGTGTGCATTTCCTTTGACATTTAGTAGAGATTGTATAAAAAAAGGGGTTTCCAAAGCAGCATATTACAATGAGTTGGTTGCGTTTGGGAACTCTGCACTCAATCTCTTGTCCCCTGGGTATGTTGTGTAGTCTGGGAAGGAAGTGGGAACGCTTCTGTTGTACGTCACTGAAATGGAGACGAGCCATTGGTATTGAAATAAATCATGCTGCTGTCTTTGTGCCCTGCTTACCGTAATGCGATAATGAACCATTACATCTTTCGCCCAAATAAATACAATCAGCACACCTTGTCAATTGTAAATCTGTTGACTCAACACGTCATGTACCAATGTCGACGCTACAATCGTTAGCATTCTGGATTTATTTAACGCATGACCGAACATCTGAGTCAATTATCTTTCCCCAACAATCCTCTGGCGTGCTTGAACTTGTTTTTACTAGTGGTACTCGGCGACGACGAGTGTGTTGGGCCAGATCTGCTGGCTGTCATGGCAACCGATGAAGCGCAGCCCACTATGCTCTTTTGGATTCGTCTTTGCAAAGTGCTCGGGAGCATCTCTGACTAATGACCTTCCTTTGTTGGAACCACCTGTCGGAACAAAGATCAGCGAGGAACATGTTTAAGGGTCTAAAGTGAGCGGGTCAGTCTAGTGGTTGTCGGGACACCCGGCCGGAAGGTTCTGGGTTCTGACCCAAATGTCTGCAGTCTACCTAATACAGGCATCAGTCTGCAAGATCTCAGAATCCTAACCTGCTACTGAACAATAACAATCCCTAAGTCGTTGTGATAAGAGTGTTGGCTGAATGACTCAATAGTGTAGTAATGGTGCTATTAACTTGTTATTTTGTTGGTAATTAAATGGCTTCACCTCGAGTTAAACACAGAACATTAAAGCTGCCTCACTGGTTCCAGCCTGATGCCGTCATATAAAACAATGCCCTTAATTTCACAACGCCACGTTTACGCCCGTCCCCACGCAGTCAATGCTGGGTGACGTAGTTGAGCCAATCACGTACAAGTCCAAAGGAGAGCTTGTTAGCAGATTATAGATTTTACTTGTAAGCAAATCTTTTTTCTTTTTTTCTTTCAACAAATCGCTGCCATCTATTCACTTCACCAACGTTGTTTTTGTGGAGCAGTTCATGCTTATCTGAAAAGCATTTGGAAAGAGTGACATTTGCGAAGCATGTCTCTCTTGACATTTTGCCAAGAGGAGTACAGACAATGGCCCTTTATAATACTCAACATGCCCACATGGGGTGCGTGTCATATTGATATCCATGCATTATATATCGCTGGTAATCAGATGAAGACTGACAACATGCTGTTTTGCTACCGACAGCTTGAGACCATTGGACGGAGCGGTGTCAATCTAGCTTGCTCCACATATGGCCACTCCCCATTCCCATGAGCCAGCGATAAGCCGGCAGTATTTTAGCAGAGCTAAAGCACTAAACAGCTGTTCGCCGCCTCTTTTCACTTGTGATGGTGCAGTGACTGCACAGATCCACTCGGTAAGTCCAGCCACTAATGAACCAAGACAAATGAGTTTGGGTTGGCGGAAACCACGACCACCGATGATGTGACAGGAAACCAATGGCCGGCCCCCGGTTTACAGGTCTCCGGATTGGCTTGGTTTCTGAGTGCGTAGAGACCCACGTCACATTGCTGCTGGTTTGATCCTTTAAGTAGGGTTCTATACTGTGCATATTATTATGGGCTCTCTTTCTCTGTGTCTCTCCCCACCCCCCCCCCCCCCCCCCCCCCCCCCCACCACCCATCATCGCCCCACCTGCTACTCGTCAGCCTGGCCCTCTGTCAGGCTTCTGATCTTATCTCGGGAGATATCCAGTAGATGGTGTCTTGAGACGATCACGCTCACCACTGACTCTAAACACGCGTCTCCACTGACCTGACCGTGATTGGGTAACCCGGCGTCTCCGTCTCGCCACGTGAAATTCAATGAGTGTGAACATTTCCGCAATGTCTCCAAAGCATTCACGCTCAAAACCTTAGGCTGACAACCTGTAAGACTAAGCACGAGCCAAGCTGGCTGGCAGGACATGGTTGGTAGTAGTTTGTATACTATTTTGTACAAACATTTACAATCAAGTATGAGTTATATATAGAGAGTGTTTTGCATTGTCATCTCTTGGTCCCTGGTGTTTGCTTGTTTTCATAGAGAGTTGCTGACTTCTGGCCAATTGTTGGTGATGGATATTGAGACTGGAATAAATCTCCAGAACTAGGGAGAGGTCATGGTCTTTCTGAATGCTTCTTCCTTCTCCCACTGTATATTTGTTGTTATTTTATGGGACATCTCTTTCCTTTCCAAAGGACAGGTTTGGGGGGGCTATTAGCCCTAAGAGACTATAACTGATTTATTCAACTTTAACTGTCAGTACTGCGCAGCAAATAGTGTTTTATGCTCCTATGTATGTAGCTAGAGACTTCATTGATCGTGTGTGTGTGTGTGCCAAATCACACGCCGCTTTGAATATTGTGCAACAGGTGACCTCATTTGCAAGCTAGTAAGTGTGTGTGTGCTTGCAGGCTAGTCTATCGCTGGTCATAGCCTTGAGCCTATTACTACTATTCTCCTAAATGTCCCCTAGTCAGTTGGAGCTACACCTGCAGTGTAAATCATTATCTTCGCATTTGTCATCACAAATGATTTTTTCCAAAAAAAAAAAAAAGGGGTAACATTTTGTGTTTTATTTTTATTTTTGCATTATATATTACCCTTTTCATATTAGGGTCTTACTCTTCGTGTCTCTCCCTGTAGTAGGGCTCCACGGTTGTTGACTCGTCTAGTTTATTTCTTCTACTTATTTCTTCTACTTCCAGGGACTCTCACTCTAGCCTGTTTGTTAACCCCACAAGCCCAGGCCCTTGGTCACGTGGGATTTATTAGAAAAGCATCAAATCCACGGCTGGAACAATGTTCTTATACAATGTTTTCTTTATATTAGACGGGTTGCAGATAACCTACAGAATAGGTTCAAGCATATGCATCTCATCCCTCACGGAACAGAAAATAACACTCAATTACTTTGTGAGCCAGAACACACCTCAATTTTCTCCTGGTATATATTTCCCCGCTGTCTCTTTGCATTCTCAAACCAAAGGGCACGCAATGCAAGTTATTAACGCAATGCGAGTGATAAATGAGGCAGAGGCTCCTACCTAAGAGAATGCCTGGGCCTAATAGTACACTCGTTCTACATAGTCACTAAACGGTTAACATTGAACTACAGCAGGTCTACACCAAGGCTGTGCTGTGTATGCATGATAGCGACCATTTGAACCTTGGCACTTCCTCATTCGTCCCCTCACTCTCTCTCCGGCGTCACGGTTTAAAAATGAGGAAATCAAGGGCATGTGGGTGGGGGGTCGTGGGTAGGCCATCCGTGGCAGTGCCCTCTCCCCTGGTCCTGCTGGACGTTCAGATGGCTTCACCGCCTTCTCTCTGACTCGTTTCTCTAACTCTCCTGCTGTCTCTCGTTTGTAATTGATCGTTCATTTTCTTTTATCTCCATTTTGTATTTTCTCGGGGTCTGATTTTCTTTTCAACCACAGGACAGTAGGGCTGGGCGATTTGGCCTAAAAATAAAATCTCAGATTTTTTTCAAACAAAACCCAATTATTAATTTTAATTTTATTAATTTATTTTATTAATTAATTTATTTTTTCTATAAGGGACAAATATATATATATATATTTTTAAGTTTATTTTTTTATTTATTTGAAGAATAACAATGATTAACAAAAGCTAAAATTTGGTTGCCACAGGGTTTGCCACAAGCAAACCCTACACACTCACTTTTTTCAGCACATGCTGCCATGTTGACATTTTGCTCTTAAAAAAATATATATATATATATATAATTTTTTTTTTTAAATAATCGATTTTCTTTATAAAAAATCATCCTAAACCAGGCATCACCAAATGGTGGACCGCGGTCCGTGTCCGGACCCAGTGACGGTTCTTCCCGGACCCGTTAAAATTCTAATATTAAATAAAAAAGATAAATCATAAGTGCATGCGCAGCTAATCTAGTTAATACGACAGGAGCGTCATCAATAGCACGCACCAGAGTGAGAGTGAGGAGATGAGAGATGGATTGCTCAAAAGTGAGAAAATCCGCAGAAGTCCGCAGTGAGGGCAAGTAAAATGATCGAACTGAAAGCACAGTATGACAGGTCTACCCATGTCCTCACGCATAGGGCCTGTACAGGCCAGCAACGTGCAAATGAGTTAAAGATTGCGTGGATTTTGGCGCAACACAAGAAAACATTCGGCGATGGGACAGTTGTGAAGGAGTGCTTAAATGCGGTTGCAGAGTCTTTACTTGACGGTAAACAAAAAGACGACATGTGTGAAAAAATCAAGCAAATACCATTGTCAGCTACAACAACAACCAGAAAATCTGAACTATTAGCAGAGGATGTAGCCTACTGGCACAGCTTGATGCAGCTGTTCAGAACGCAGTATGCTTATCCTTATACATTGAGTCCACAGATGTAACGGATAATGCTCAGCTTTTGGTGTATGTGAGATTTCTTCACAAAGAGAAGAAAGAGATGTGTGAGGACCTGTTGGGTTTAATGCCACTTGAGAAAGATTCAGAATGTTTTTAGGCTACTTGAAATATATTTTATTCAGGAGAAATTCAGTCTCTGTTGTCTGTTATTGATAAAAGTATATTACTTTGAAAACACTTGACAATAAGTTTGACAATAAATGATTATTTACATCAGGGTACACTATTTCGAGTGACAACATAAGATTCGGACCTTTGCTGGGAGGAAATTTTAGTAACTGGACCTCTTTGAATTTTAATTGAATACCCCTGTCCTAAACCATAAATTCAAATTATGATAAAAAATCGGTTAATCGCCCAGCTCTACAGGACAGTGTCACTGAAATGCACAGTGTTCGATTCCCACCTGTAGCCTGACACCCAAAGGGCTGATTATGGTCCCACGTTCACGCAACACAATGACATAAACACATTTGACGCAGTCGACGCAGAGTCCGGTTTTAGTGAGCGGACCAATCACAGCCCCTGTGTCGGAAGATTACAATTTTTGGGAGACGCACGTCAGGCTCTTGCGGTGGACTCAAGGAGGGTCTGCAAGGACGTAAGGGGTCCGTAATACCCTTGCGTTGCGTGAAGTGGGACCATAATCAGCCCTTTAACCCCACCTGCTCCTTCAGGGACTGCACATTATCTAAATTGACCCGAATCCACTTTGGATCAAAGGGTCTGCTGGATCACTATTGTAAATAGTACCTCCTCTCTGGGTCTTCAATGGCTCTTCTCTTCCGTGCTGCTCTTTCTGACCTACCGCAACCTTCTCCATCACCCCCCCCCACCCCCATCCCCACCCACACCTGTTTTCTATCCATAGCCATTCTAAACCCAATTGGTAAACTTGCTTATTATGTCACCCGTCGGTCGAGCTAATCCAGTCCTGCTGACCTCCAGCTGAAGGAGGGTTGGATTGGGCCTGTGACCACGCACGCCTTGTCCTCCCGCTGGGATTTTGGATCGTAAACTTGGTATTTTAAAGAGATTGCCGACTGAGGGTTGTCGTCGGGTGGCCGACTATCGGTAATTCGGTGCAGCGGTTTGCACATGTGAATTTACATTTGATAATTGTTGTGTGCGGTGTACGGGCCATGGCTAGTCGGTTTCTCCAGATATTTCCCAGTTTTTAACCAAGCTGTAGCTTGTTAACCCCTGTGAATGAGAGTCGAAAGTGTGTGGCCCTTGTGAAATATTATGGGGGTTGATATAGTGGATTATTTCTACCCGGTCCTTGGCTTGTACCGGGTTGTCCGTGCTGGTCATCCGCATAGGGGTTGCAAAGTGGGACAACGCCGACTATTTCTCTCACTAAGGGGGCGTCAGTAAATAATGGATAAGAAAAGTCCTGAACATACGCGGCATGCAGCCTCTGAATGTCACCCACTGGTGATCTGCCGGTCCATTTTCGTTTTTTTATTTTAAGACATTTCAATCTCGTCTCATTGTGAAATATTGACAGGCAGCCCCGTTGGTCTGTCAGTACCCATCCATCAGCCGTCCTGTCCCCTCCAGCCCGGCCGTTTGACTGCGTGCTGCATCAGAGCCTGTGTACAGGTCCAATCTCATTAGGACGGCTGGATTAGAGCGAGGGAGGGCCAGAGACAGAGAGGGAAGGGGTTATTCGAGAAGCTTACAGGGCAGAGTGAGGGAGGGAGGGAGTGGGAGGGGGAGAGAAAACGGGAGGGAGGCAAGGGAGTTGAATCAAGAGAAGAAGAAAAAAAGGGGGGAGGGGATGGTGTTAACCATGAGGAAAAGCAGAATGGAAGATGTCCATTCGTCATTCTTTTTCCACATCCAACACATATCCAAATGCAGGACCTACAGGTGATTTAAGACCCCTTTTCAATATTGACATTTGATTATGTTTCATACGGTCCCCTTTTCAATATTATATTTGATTATGTTTTATACAGTTCAGGACACTGTCCCTCGTATTATTTGCTGGCCTTACCATGACGTGTGGGCTGCCAGTTGAAGCAGCTGTCACACCAACCCGTCTGTGAGACCCCTAACTAATCTCCCAGTGGGACTGGGACTACAACTAGTCTCATACCTGTTGGGCTTTTAATCAATCAACCGCCAAAATGTTTCCTGCATGCACAATAATCAATAACACGCATAACACCACTTTTAGGGTGGAGCATTGGCGACGCCATCCACAGGTGACACACTCACGAACACACTGGCCAAGCATTCTGCCCGGGCTTCCTGTCCAACTCAGGGCCCTGCCTAGAGAATCGTGACCGCGCGTCAGGATTTATCTGTTACACCAATACGGTCTGAACTAGGGCTGTACGGTATGGACTGAAATTTATATCACAGTATGATTTGAGGCATAGACGGTACGATATTATATCACGGTATGTTAATTTTATATTCTATTTTCGATATAAATGCTTCTGAAGGGGTAAAATACTGGTTAGGCAGCTATTTTTGTATAGAAGAAGTATTTTAAGAACATTTATTGAGCAAAACTGCAATAGAAAAAAATGCTAAATCTTTTCTTTTTTTTTTTTGTTACTTCCAGTATGGATAGTATGGATTTCTTTCTCCATTTGGTCGAGGACCTTGCCGTATAGTTTTGGCATCTCAAATTGGCTGAAGTGTGTGCGGACAGGTAACGCGTACCTGGGATCGAGTGTTTTGATTATCTCGTTCCACTGCTGGCTTTTTTGTCGTAAGCACTGGCTTTGGAAAATGCCTGTGGAAGCGATGTCTGAGATGCAGAGACAGCTTCACGCTACCAGCGTCTGTCTCGTACGGTGAATGAGAGTGGCTACACGCCTGCGTGCTTGTGCAATAGCATACTGCCTGAGAAGGCAGTATCACTATCAAATCGGTCCCTGGGAAAAGTAACGTTGCGCCGAATTGAAAAAGGAACTACGTTTCGTTACCATATTTTCAGTAGTTTCGCGTAACTTTACTTTTCACATGAAAAATAATTTACGTTACTGTATTTACGTTACTTACGGTCACACCGCTCTCACGGTATGGTCAAAATCCATACCGTAGCGCAAATTCACACTGGTGTTTTTTCTATACCGTTTATACCGTACACCCCTAGTCTGAACCAATTAGAGTTCAGCAGGTTGACCCGGCGATGGCTCCTAGGAGCCCTCTGCAGGGTCTGCGGTCCCAGATTCAGCTCCTCCAGGGGCCCTCTGTGCTCGGTGGGTCTCTGGCCCTAGGTCTGGGGCCAGCAGTGCTTGAGTTCTGGAATGTTTGTGAGGTAACACGTCTGAAATGGCCGTTGCGTTGCTCAATTAATAGATTCCTCATGGTGGGGCTGTCAGAAATGTGGCCCTATCAAAGGAAGTGGACTAGAAAGCATTCTGGACCGCTATGCTAGTTTGTGTGAAGTACCGGTACATCATTCAAATGCAGAATTTTTGCAACCCTTCTGAAGGTTTAAAACCCATCCGATGTTTTATTGATTTTAAATAGTTCTGGATATTATATGTTGATTCTGAACACTGGGGGTTCTCTATCCAGTTTAAAACTGCTAAACATTTTTCCCTGTAAAGTAATTTAGACATTAACAATGTGAACATTTTATAATGTATTATATAGAGACTTTATTAAAACGTAATGTGGGATACCGTGTTTTTAATGTTGCTGAAATGCCGTTTTCACCTTTTCAATAGCCATTTCTGAGTCTGCATGTGATTGGTTAGGCTTGCCCCCAACCTTGTGTGTGGTCACGGTCACCATGGAGACGGCACGGGCTGTCTGACGCTGTCGGCCTTTTAACTCCTCCCGGCGAATCGCAGCTGGGGTATAGTGTGATGGGCGGCGACCTCTTCTAATCAGGACCCAGATAAGGAAAAGCACAGGGTCACAAAGAGTTCACCACTCCTCTGTCCTCCCCTCCACACTCCCTTCTGCTCCCATTGGGTCCCCTCTCCTGGCCCCTCCCACCCCACACATATGTCTTTGATCATAGCATGATACCACTGCACGGCTGCATCGCTGTGTTCCAACACAAGTTTATTTGTTTTAACTGCTTTGATACTCTTTTGTTGCACTCTTGTATCGTGTGTCCCATCGAAGGCTAGCCTCACACGCTAGCTAAAGCAACACCATTGAAAATAGAGAGGGCAATAAAAACAGAAAGTGGAGCAAGGGAGCACAAGGCCTTGTCAGCCCCTGAATCCACGGCTGGATTTAGATGCAGGGCACTTCCCAGTCTGCCTGCTTGTTGCTATGCCGGTACAGACATTGAGAAGACGGAAATGCGTCTAGTTTGCCTTATTTACACTCTGCAGGGGATTCAAGCTCTATTTGAGTTTGGGTTTTAGCACTAATTGTCAGCTAAAGGTAATTAGGCGAAGCTGAGAACACCATCGGTCTTGATGGTTTCAGGTGCCATCCTGATGCAGGCGTGTTTTGTAGAGACGAGCCAGCTAACGTGCTTGTTTTTCACACCGGTAGCATGAGAATGTTGAGGTTTGGGAGTTCTTTTGTGACTGTAAATGGTCACAAAGGAGGAGGCCAGATTGAACTTGTTTATGTTACACCCCAGTGGTTTGATGAGAGAGCGTAGCTTTTTTCCCCCCGCGGGCTGCCGGCTAATGCCTTTCCGCTAGTGAACATTTCGCTGCACGCAGGCCCTCTCTGGAGGACTAGTAGCTACTGTGTTCCGCGGCTAAGCCTTCTGTCGTTCCGTTGGTAGCCAATGGATTCTGCAGCGTTTTTTTCCCCTTCCCTGGGAACCAACATTTGAAATAGACAAATAAATAAATCGTGGCCACTGTCACGATGGAGGCGAGACAAAATTGGGCCCACATTTTTGGGTTCCAGTCAGTTTGTTAAAGGCTTTGTTTGTTTCAGGGTCAGCTCCACATCCAGTAGGTTAATGTCTGAAAGTGATTCCATTATGTATTGTAGTAGTCTCTGGGGTCTGGTTACTTAAACTAACCGGTCTTCTTCACCCGTGGTGGATTATTTGGGGAATGGCCTGGTTCTCCTCTATTGCATTAAAAGAACTGTAGCCTGATTTGATATACTGGTCCTTGTTCCAGTTTGAGTATTTCAAGGGGCTCCCTGCCAAATGCTCCTAGCAACCCCGTCCTTAGACAAATCATATATAAGCTTGATACCAGACCATAGAAATCCTCCTGTTGACATTCTGTTCTGTCACATTATACAGGTGCTATGCTATGTTCCTCCATTGATAATTCCAGTTCTGTTGTGGCTAGAGCAGCAAACAGTGATTATGTTGATCTAGTCTATAATTTTGCAAATAAAGCATACACCAGAACACCTTAATAACACTACGCATTTACGGTTATCTGGAACTAATGACTATTTTGATAGTCACCGAAACGGTGTTACCAAAAATAAACATGCTATTACTTGACGACATTGACTATTCTTCTATAGTTGACTCATTCTTTAACTTGTGATGAGTCTACGTCATCCACTGTCATTATAATCAAGGCAAATGCTTTCCTATTTATTAACCCCTGGCCTTGCACTGGTACATTCCAGGCTACAACTAGTTCCTCTCCTCTCTCTGTCTCTCGTATGGGCATTTACCCAATGTAAAATGTAGATGGTGAAACCACTGCGGTATGAAGTGCGATGTTTTCCTCTCGGCTCACTGAGTTGGCTCGTTTATCTAATCAGAATTGATGGTTGAGTGGTTGTGCACATGTTGCAGGGATTAAATTGTGCTCATGTAAAATATGTCGATGCACAGTAAGTTGAATTCAAATCAAAGTGCATGTTGAGAATCCGGTATAGTTAGACCTAGTGTCTATGTGTCTTTTGTAATGTTTAGCTCTTTTCGTTTGCATATGACACACACACACGCACACGCACACACACGCTATTCCCTGCGTGACTGTATTCATCGTGTCACGTTGTGTTCCGGATCAATCCTTTCACAGAGCACACCAGTGTCACGTCTTGTGACCACTAAACTTCCTATCGTTTTAGTGCTCCTCCGGGATGATTCAGATCTTTGTTAGCCAACAACATGACGACAGCAGCGGCGACGCTATCGGTCAGGCCGGTTCAAACTGATAGCGCTCTCACCCGCCCAGGGTGCCAGGTGAATTCCTCATTGCCACAGAGCCTTTAGTTCCGCCACAACTCTGTTGTACTTGATCATGTGAACGGCGAACTGTTTCACATCACCAAGGGGGACGGGGGACGGGGGGGACGTTGTATGACTTCCCCACCCCGGGAAGTCATACAACTTCGGGAGGGGCCCCCCCCCCCCTGCCTGCGTCTCCTTTCGTAAGCTCTCTCAGAAGCCAGCACCTGCGCAGGAAGTATCTGAGCCGCGGTCAGGCCGTTGAAGAGATAAGCAACAATTGGTGTGCCGGGCTGACCCTGAAAGAGTGTCGCTCGTGCGTCAGCGCCGCTGGGTTAAGTAGTACCTAGCTCATAAAATGTTGATGATTACTGACGATATGACTATGGTTACAAGCCCCAGTGTCTATCCCCGCGGGGGGGGGCGTGGCGTTCACGCGGCCCGCGGTGATGCGTCCACACCTTCAACCCTTTCATTTTCCCCCATTGACGTCTGCTCACTAATGGCATGTGTGTGCGTGTGTTTGTGCGTGCGTGTGTTTGTGTGTGTGTGTGGCTGCATTGGCAACACTCCTCAAACTCACTCGTGCTCAGTCAATAGAATAGAGGACTGTTTGAAATGTCTGTCAGAATGTCAGGGTGTCTTGAGGAGCAGTATGGTCTGGCTTGTTGTGGTTTGCTTTCGGCTTTCTCTCTCTCTGTCTCTGTCCTCTCCCTGTCTCTCTCTCTGTCTCTCTTTTTTCGCCCTCTCTCTTCCTCCCTCTCTCTCTCTCTTCCTCTCTCTCTCTCGCTCTCTTGCTCGCTCTTTCGCTCTCTCTCTCTCTCTGTATCTCTCTTTCTGTATCTCTCTCTCTTTCTGTATTTCTCTCTCTCTTTCTGTATCTCTCTCTCTCTGTATCTCTGTCTCTCTCTCTGTATCTCTCTGTATCTCTCTCTCTGTTGCTCTCTCGCTATCTCTGTATCTCTCTCTCTTGTTGAGTTGGAACAGGTGCCCCCCCCCCCCCAAGGCCTGCTTATCGTCTGCTGCTCAGTGAAGCACACGCTCCTGACACACTATTGCCACATCACTCTCTGCACATGATAGGGGTGGAACAATACCTGGTGGCATTTGGAGAAGTATTTTCAAAACTAACAATGGTAGATGGCGGAGGGATGTAAAACAAAACGTGCTTTAGATCAGTTACATTTTTGACTTATTGATAATTGTGACTTTTAACTAATGTAAAATGTATACCAGAATATATGCGTATATATGTCATATTAATGCATGTTGGTCATTTAAGGTGTGATAAAATTGAATAAAAAGTTGAATTCAAATATAATTTCAATTTTCAATCCAACTTTTTGTGTATGAACAATACCACAAGGAGACAAACTGTAAAATGCATGTATTCTATACAGACGAAAATGTATGAATATACAAAGACAAGTTAGTGAGGGAACCAGTTAACCAGCCTGACACAGGGCAGGTAGGAAGGAGTTAACCAGCCTGACGCAGGGCAGGTAGGAAGGAGTTAAAGAGAGATAACCAGCGCCGGTAGGAAGGAGTTAACCAGAGTTAACCAGCGCCGGTAGGAAGGAGTTAACCAGCACCGGCTCAGGGCCCTGTGATGTTACGAACGAGTTAAACGGAGCCCGGCTCTAAACTGGACCGGGCCGCTTCCTTTTAAGGACTTAAGTCTGCCGGAGAATGTGATCAAGGGAGGGTGAAAGAGAGGGAGAGAGAGAGAGATACATGGTGGATTACAGAGCAGAACGAGGGACAGATAGACAGAAAATAGAGAGAGCCATAAGAATTATCATGCCGGATGGGGGGTGAGAATGAACTTGATGACAGTGGGAGGGGGGGTGGGGAGGGATTTGACTGAAGAGATTGTATTCTTGGCATGGAGGTGGGAGAGAGTCTATAGAGGCCTTGGGGGTGGAGGGAGAGAGTTGTTGCTTTGACCAAAATGTTGTGTGACTGATTGTAAAAGATGGAGAGACTGTTTCATTAGCTGAAAGAAACCCTGTTGTTTCACTAACGCAACAGAGGCCTGCTACAGAGAAAGTTGAAACCGGTAGGTTTCAACCTCCTGCGTCAGAACAATGGTGTGTCTGGGTGGCAAGTGGCAACAGTATGGCCTTCTGCATGTTCCCCTTCTCCATGCTTGCGGGGAAGGCAACACGCCAATGTAATCTAAACTTGTGTAAACTTGTGCACTCTCGTAAAATGGCTGTAAGCAAAACAATCAGTCTTCCTCTCCCCATATGATCCCTCTCTAGACTAGAGCTGAGTTACATGCACTCTTTCCACATGATCCCTGCGTGCTCTTTAGATTCTTCCGGATTTGATTGGGCATAAGTGACAACACCGCCAGTATCAGGCTCTGTGTGGGGACCAAAGAAGCAAGGAATATTAGTAGCCTCCGTCTGTTAACTATACCACTTTGTATTCATGCACATTCCTCTTTCAAAAGCGGCTTACCGTGACGCCTTTATTCAAAAGTGACCGAGGTGAACATGCACCGGTCCTCAAGGAGCAGACCGGGTCAGAAAGGCCTCTCTCTCAAGGACGCCTAAAGGAAGACTGGGCCTTGGGGATCGAACCCAGTACCTTTTGGATTGGGAGTCAAACGCCATTGTCATATATTCAGCTGTACAGGGAGAATGCTATTTGGGTTAGAGTGGATTGTTATATAACAGGGGTGAAAAAACATGATGTACTTTGCTGAATAGTTGAATGAGTCTTTTATTGTGCTGCATGAGGCACACTCCCCTCCCTGCTCCCCGGCACAGCGAAACATTGATGCAAGGCTGTGATGCGAAGAGACTGTTTGAGTCATTCGTTCATTCATTCATTTCTCCAGCTGACTCTCATATGACACCCAGCAGCCTAATCCCAGGCACCAGCGTGAAATCACCAGAACTGAACACATAGGCCTTTTCTCTCTCTCTCTATTCAGCTTTTTCCTGCTTTGACATTGGCCTGGTTTAGACACAGCAACTGGTGACAAAATTACACGTTTGGGCATTCATCATCTTTTAAAATGACATTCATAGGATAGGATAACACTTTGTCTGTTAAAGCAGCAACATTAATGAAACCAGCGTCAAGGTTCAACGCAAAATGTCATGACAATACACAGTAAGGTGACATAATAAAAAAATTTACTAGCCCAGCATTCTATGCTTCTAATGTGATGACATATGGTTGACAACTTAAGTAGGCAGAGACTGGCACATATACTTTATTATATTTGTCTTTTATTATATTCATCTATAAAATGACACCAGTCCCTTAAAGCATATACACACAGAGCCTGGTGTTCTGTTGCATGCCCAGCGTTTAGTGCTGCAGCAGTGCAGTGTGTACAGGCTGCTTTTTATTGCTGTGGTGGTCTGCACTCTATCCCACGCTAAACAACACTACTGCTGCAGACCCATAAACCCGGAGCGCGTCGCTGGACGAGGGGTCCGGCCCCGTCGGGTCCCAGGCGACCAAACAACACACACACGCCGCTGTAAAGGACGACTCCGAAACAAGCCACCGTGTTTAATTTACAGAGCGTTTAACATCCCACTATCCCAATGTTTATTGACGGCGTCGGAGGACATGTAAATAATTTGCACGGACGTGTGTGTGCACGCAGGAAAGGGAGGTGCAGGGGGGGAGCGACTCCCAGTAGCCGGCGGTGTAAACACATGATGTGGGCGGTGTGGGGGGGGCCGGCCGGCCGGCCGGCGGGAACAGGGTGGTCTACCATTGAACCCGTCCACTTTCCCAACCTCTCCTTAGGGGCCTCTGTAGTGCATCAAGAGTGCATTGTGTCGTGGAAGTCCCTGCGGTTGGAAGTGCAGTAAGCCACCAGTTACGTTCCGCCAACTCATAGTTCGACGCCATCAAGGTGATGGGAATGGACTAGATGCCTTGAGACGACGACGACGAAGAGGAGGAGAATAGCGGGAAGTGCGGCTGAGATGAGGAGAAAAGTACACAAAGAGAACGACTCTGCTGTGTTTGTGTTTCATCCGCAAAACGATGAAAACGCCACAAAAGTAATCCGAGCTGCATGGTCTTGTGTTGTTTGGATGTGGCACACTCTAGATGATCAGACTTCTTCCCAGCTGAAATAAGAGGAATACGAGTTAGGAACCAGCTTTTAAAGATTAATCACGGAGACACAGACGGAGGGACACACGCCACACGGCTGAGTGATCTATGACTAACGGGAGTGTACCGTTTTTTAATCAAGAGTTCACTTTCACCAGCCGTACCACAGAGCCACTGCGGCTTATTTAAATACGACGCAGGGAGACGGACGGAGAAGTCGTATTACTAACAGAACACCTCATTTGCTTTACATAAACAGGAAGCGCCGCCAAATCCATTGGATTGAAAGAAAGAGACTAGATTTATCGCCACGTCAACGTTGGTCCACAACTCGACGCCGGATGGCGCAACATGACACCAACACTAAGTGTTCATTTATGGGGTGTAAAAAGAAACATTAACACCATTTATTGACAGCGTTGAAACTCCCAACGTGAAAAAATCCCACAGAATGCCGATATTAATTTCCTCGCTCTCTACTGCCTGCCTGCTGCTGCCAGATTGAGACCGGAGGCCTGGACGTCTGCCGGGCTTGAGGCTAAATGAATCCGCCAGTGTTTGGTTGTTCTGTCTCTGCCGCCTGGTGCGGGAGATGGAGGGAGAGCTGTGAGTGGTGCTAGGTTTTGTGTTTATTAAAGGACAAGAGCAGCGCCCAAGCAAGGTTAATGTAGCCATTGAGCTCCCACAGCTCCCCATTGTAATGCTATTACAAAGGTTGAAGCGGCGTCGGAGGCCGCTTGTGCTTTGTATCGATGTTGTTATCATTGCACTCTTTGTTTTTTTTCATTGTGTCTTTCCTCCCATGCACTAATTGCTGGTGTATTGACAGGACACACACACATGCACGCGCGCACGCACGCGCACACACCCGGATGAAGAGAAATCAATTGAAACTCGACACAAGGACGGTTGGGTTGCTCTTTCTCTGTCGCGCGCTTTCTTTCTGAATGTCACTATTTTACTATCTGATTCTCTTTTCCTCTTGTTTCATCGTTACGGAGCCTCTCGCCCACCCTGTTTTCCCCCTTTCTCTCTCTCTCCCGCAGGGGTTTGGATGAGAGGGTCGCTTCACTTGACTTCCAGTTACCCATATTCCATCTTCCAACAGGCGTCTCTCTCTCTCTCTCTCTCTCTCTCTCTCTCTCTCTCTCTCTCTCTCTCTCTCTCTCTCTCTCTCTCTCGCTCTCGCTGTGTGTATTTCTCTGCAAGCCCTTGTGGCAGTGAGTGGGTGTATGGAAAAGGATGGCCCTGGTGATGGTGGGGGTGGTGTCGGTGGGGCTGGGGCACTTGTTACAAGCTGGTGAGATGAGCGGGTAGCAGAGGCTAGGGGCTGGTTAAGGGGGGAGTGGGGGTGGCGTTGTTATGGCAATAAGGTCTTCCTCGTTTTCAGTTGCCAAGGCAACCGCCGAAGCACACGCTAGATGTCCTCCACACGTGACGAGGGCGGGGAGAGCGCTTCGCACCAAGGTGTGCGTGCCCACGTGCAGAAGCGCACACACAAGCACGTCAAATTCACACACACTTGTGGATGCGTGCGTGGACGGTGTGTGTGTGTGTGTGTGTGTGCACCATTCCGACATTTGTTCTCTGCTGTCTTGTGTTCTCTGCGGTTGGCTTGACAAGTGAGGGAATGTCACGGTGACCCCGAGCCTGCATGGAGCCTCATCACCGATGGAGGGGACACACTGGAGTAACACTCAGTCATAAGTAGTGATTGACCGATATATCGGATGGCCGATATTATCTGCCTATATTTGCGTTTTTTTTTTAACGTGAATTGGCATCGGCCGTTTTTTTCCGCCGTTCTTTTTTATTATTATTTTTTCCCCCCCGGCATGATTTACAGACACAGTTCAATAAATGTTCCTTTTTTTGTTAAATTGGGACTTGTAACATTTGTTATCATCATTGTTTCATTTGATGAAAAAAAAAAAAAAAAAAAGTGGCATCAGCAGCGGCCCTAGTCATAAGTCATTCATAAGCCTGTAGTTAATGATGAACTGATCATAAATATAACATGGATATACATTTGCAGTTATGAGTTATTCTCGCAGCCTATCCAGTGGACTGTACCAACTGTTAGACTGAGCTATCATCAGAGAACTACTACTACCTGTGATGTCACTAAAGGGTCGATTTGACATGGCTTTTGATGGCTTATCAACACCTCTCCTGGTGGTAAAATAGGCGCCCTTTCACACAGCACTTAATATTATGCATCTAAAATCTTTTTTTTTTTATTACTTCCTCCTTAACTAAAGGCTTGTTATTTAATGTTGAGTTAATGATTAACATTAACTAAAGGTTTGTAAATGACATATGACTATGACAATGATTGAAAGTTATTCAATCATTTCACCCTGATGGCCGTTTGCGCTGGCCGGCTAATCTATTGGCGTCCCGTTGCTTCCCCGTCCTGACTTCTTTGAATCCGATTCCACCTGGTCACCTGGATACGGCTGGTTACCTGGTAACAGTCCATCCAGGGCCCGTGTCAAGCTGTTGGGGCGTGGCTACGTCCTGAAAGACGGCGGTGCGTTTGATCTGATGCTCACCCTGTGAGTGAATGGCGTCCTTCTCCTCCACCTCCTCCCCTACCTCCTGCCTCCTGGTCCATTCAACATTACATCTGAACCGCTGTGTCCTCTTAGTGCAACTGTTCTCTATGGAGAGTAACCTGTTGCGTCCACAGTTTACATTGTGGCTACGGTCTCACAGCCCGATCACCTTGTAGCCCTGTATTCACGTGGTCATAAAGGGTTATTATTAAGTGCATGGGCTGCATGCATTAATGGACAGTGAACTGATTTCCGCCTGCCCGAATGGGAGTCGTGCTCTGTAGACGCCGCCGCCCCCCCCCACCCCCCCCCGGCGTTTGCATGGTAACACGCCTTTAGAATGCATATTGATGAGGTGGTACAAAACAGCGTCTCCAGACCACTCGTGATGCGGTTGCCAGGGGTGAACCGCTGATGGGTTGTGGGGGCTTTTGGGCTGCGTTAAAGTGCATTCGTAACCCAGTTTCAAGTGCAGGAAATAAGTAGGCTCCATTTAATGTATGTATCTGTTGGGTTTAACCACAGAGCATAGGTGCCATAGAGGCCATTGTTACGCTTTCGGACCAGCAGTACAGAAAACAAGAAGCAGAAGCAGGTGAAAAGATGTGGAGGGAGGAAGTGAGTTTTCACAGTGCGGAGAACAGGGGAGTGATCACCAATATAGAGGGGAGGGTAAAGGACTATAGGGCTGTGGTCTAGTGTCGTGGTTAGGGCACCCCCCTCACCTATTTAGAGGTGCCGTACTTTGAGAGTCATAAAGAGAGAGAGAGAGCCGAGAAGAGTAGAAGGGATTGATATTTGGAAATGAAACAATCAAATCAAACCGTCCCCTCCCTCTCTACATTTCACCGTCATTGAGAAGTGTTGCATTTCAGGCACCTGTGATTGACAGGCAGGTGGATTCCCCAAACCAGTCAGTTGAAAAAGAGGCCCTGATTGGTCAAAAAGGACACAGGGAGAACACAGTTTTTAGAACACAGTTCTAAAATCTTAATTGGCTCCTACAGAGACAGGCGCCCTTAACGAGAAAACCCATATCCTCACAGCACATTTAACTTGCTTATAGCTGAGCGATGGCTACGCCGTCTGTAAGAAATTAAAGTTGGATAATTGCAATTAAACGTTACCTTTCGCACTTTAAACCAAACGACATTGAAATCATCCGTACAGAGATATTGAAATGAAACGTGTTATCCAATTGTTTCCTTAATGGCCCGGGTGTAGTCAAGGTTCAGCAGACAGAGGCAGGTGTGGGTGGGGGGATGGGGGGGGTGG
Source organism: Micromesistius poutassou (assembly GCF_964030765.1). Taxonomy (NCBI): domain Eukaryota; kingdom Metazoa; phylum Chordata; class Actinopteri; order Gadiformes; family Gadidae; genus Micromesistius; species Micromesistius poutassou. Next base: position 4,192,557 of record NC_140285.1, on the reverse strand, counting down.
GCGCGAGGCGAGGTGAGGAGGAAGATGAGCGAGGGATGAAGGGTTGGTCCCGGGAGACTGCTGAGGGGGCGAGGTGTATATTAAAAAGGATGAGGGAGATGAGGGAGCGAGAGAGGTGGGGGTGGAGTGTCAGCCACACAGGGAACAATGGCAGAAAACGAGACGGGGCGAGAGCGTGCTACAACGACCGAGGGAGTGTTGCGCTGAGAGAACGAGCGGGCGAGAGAGTGTGAGGAGGATGGAGAGAAAAAGAGAGAGAGAGAGAGACCAGGGAAAAAAATCAGTGCGAAGTGAAAACACTACAGTTTGAGGTTGCATTGATACCAGGGTGCAGATGTACTCGCATACAGTATCTATGCACTTGGACATTGTGGAGCAACGCTAGCCCTTGAAGACCCGCCCCTTATCCGTTGGCCATGGATTCCAATCCGGCACGGGGTGTAAAAGCTACAATCCCTTCAAAAACTAGCTGGGATGCATCAGCATACACTGAAAAATGAGTTTTTTTGGTGTTGGCGAGGTATCCGTGTCGAACAGACTTGTCCCCCAGGTTTCTGGCCTGATAACCCGATGAGCCAAAGTTACCAGACGTTTTGTTATCTTTTTGTATCTTTCAAGATTACGTACTGGCTGTACTGGCTGTCATCCAAAATCATTCTTGTCTTCAGTCTGCTCGAGCCTGGACTTGACACTTGACCTACATACAGACGAGCACTGAGGCGATGTACAAGGTGTGGTGTGAGAGGAGAAGAACAATGTGCTTCAACATTGGTTTGAGACGGGCCGACGAGACTGGCCGATCCGTATGAAAAAAAAAAACGGCCGGCCTTGAAGGCAATTTTTTTCCCGGGAGTTTCTAGCTCCCCAAATGCTCACGCTATCTCGAGGAGGAATGTCTTGACAGCGCATCAAGCGCAGCCCAAGGGGTGGCAGGCCTGTGTGTGGCGCTCTGATGTTGAAGTGGGCCCCTAGTGCTCTGGAGGTGTACAGCGGCCGTGTAAATGTCTGTTCACTAGGAGCGTGCTGCGGGACTCGGCACCACACACACTGTGTGTGTGTGTGTGTGTGTGTGTGTGTGTGTGTGTGTGTGTGTGTGTGTGTGTGTGTGTGTGTGTGTGTGTGTGTGTGTGTGTGTGTGTGTGTGTGTGTGTGTGTGTGTGTGTGTGTGTGTGTGTGAAGTTCCTTGGGTTTCTGTACTAACAGTGCCTTTCTAATAGACTCTGACAGCAGAGTAATAGTCACAATGGACACACACACACACACAGAGGACTCGACACCACACACACACACGTGTCTATATATACATCTACTCAAGTTTTCCTGGCGCAACTCGACACAAACTTTGATGATATATATTTATATACACCAAACATGAATTATCTTTGGACAATGTCCATGGAATAGTAACTAAACAATATGATAATGGATAATAGAATACTGTATATTATTGTTTCCTCTTTACCTAATATGTTTCCGACAACAGTGTGCAATAAATATTGTACATAGTTTTCTCTTGAATGCACTATGGTCTATTGCTGGAGTCAGGAGCAGAGTGAAACGACATACGGTGCACAGGTGTTCTGCATGGTTGCCGTCGGGAATGCCACTCCGTGCTTGGAGGTGCACGCTGGAGACTAGGCCAAGTCTGCGTTCACCTCTTAGAAGTTTGACACGCCGCGACTCGAGTCGCGAGTCCGCGAGGCTCTGTGCGGCGTTGCAACCACCACCAGCGCTGTTGTATCTGCGACACACAAAGCAGACGTGTGAATGGAGTTCAGAGGCCACAAAACGCTGCCACACACTAGGATATGACGGCCGGGATGTTAAATGAATTGATGACGTCATTGATGGTCCGGGGTATATTGGACATTAGTATATGCTGCACGTGAACCTCTTAAGAATGCGCAATTTGATTGGTTCACTATCTCGGGATATTGGGCAATATCCCACAGTTGAGATCTCAAACTCGGGATATTGCCCAATATCACGTAACGGTCGTCTGGTCACACTAATAAAGACAAATAAACCGCTAATAAAAACAAATAAATCCTGGCAAAAAGTGTTATCTTGTTTATTTTTGGAGTGTTCACGTGTATTATATACTAAAACAATTATTCACCTCAGGCTCCGTGAAAAGTGAAACTTTTCACTTCGCCTTTGGTGAATAATTGTTAAATATATTGGATTAGATATTGGACTACATAATTTATTTTATATTGGATAGCATATTGGATTATATGATAATAGGACAATATATTGCATATTATATTTGACTATATATTGAATTAGATTATGTTGGATTACATATTGGAATATATATATTGGCCTACATATTGGAATATATAATAAACTACATGTTGGAATATATATTGGCCTATGGGCATCTGAGCTCTCTCTTTCTGCAGGAGATGCCTCAGTAAAGCAGGTGGAAGTGGCTGTCAGAAGGTGTGTGTTTGTGTGAGACGGCAGACGGCAGCAGGAAGCTGTAGGCGTGCAGGGAAGGTCTTTGGCTCGTCTCTAAGGTTAATAATGCATCCCCCGCCTGGGGCCCCGGCCGGCTCTTTGCTCTAATAAAGGAGCAGCGTTACGCCCCTGTCTCGCATCTCTGGGTCTCCATGCGAGCTGTTTACCGCCCTGCTTGTAGGCAAATAAATACATTAGAAATAAATAAAGTCATTAGAAATGATTACATTGGCGGTTAAAGGACTACATCCTCCGGTGAAGCGGACAACAAGGGTGACGGGGCGGTTTGCTCCTGTTGTTCTACAGGTGTTTTCTGTAGCGCCCAACAGCAGCAGGACCTACTTTCCGTCTTCGTACGGTACTGCACATGTGCAGGGAAACGTTAATGTCCCGAGTCAACGTGAATGTAAATGTTGTGATACACGTGCAACGGTTGGTTTCGAACGTGCTCCGCCAAACAAAGTGGCAGTTTTGTTTCTACTTGCTTTGTTGTTGTGTGAGAGCAGTGTTGGCCCTCTGACGCTGCTTGTGTGCGTCTGTCTGCCGCCGACTGATGGTAATAACACTGGATAAGTAAACATTGTGGCTTCTTTGGTTATTTCATCAGCAGGGACGTTGGCGCCGAGAGAGACGCAGACGATTACACCCGTCCTGTCCTTTCTAGCGGTCTTGTGTGTGGGAGGCGGAGTGTGCGCGCGTTTCGTGTGTGCGTCTGCGAGGCCCGGGGTCATTGTGGTTCATGCCCACGTGTCTATAGCTGAACTAGACGCAGAGCTGAACCGCATAGCTGCACTGTCAACCGTCAACCTCTGTGATCTGTAGATCCCCCTCCAACCATTTTGCTTCTGTATCATTGTATTCATCTCCGACTATCGGTCTGTCTCTCAGACTGGTTTGGTTCAGTGTTCCCGTCTCATTCCTTTAATTGTGTCATGAGGTGTTATTTATTTGTTTGGCAGCACATATACTGTATATATATATATCTATCACTCTACAGTATATCCTGAGTAAGCAACCCTATACCACAGGCCATCATTAATTAGGACTTTAAGGGCATGCAATCGGAGAGTCATGCAATCATTCAATGATGTCATGATGTTATTAAATAAGCTCTGAAGATAATTTCTCCTTCTCTCCTTCTCTCTCCCTCTCTGCAGCTCCTCCACCCAGCAGATTCCACAGGAGAGTGTCAGGTAAGGCGTGTGGGTTGTGTGTGTGTGTGTGTGGATCCTGAGAGAGAGAGAGAGAGTGTGAATGTGTGTGTTTGGTTCCTCAGAGAGAGAGAGAGTGTGTGAGTGTGTATGTATTTGACGTCACACAAGTAATCCACACCGGGGCGTCATTACATACATCACAGCTTAAGTGGTTCAGCCGCAGCTTACATCAGTGTGTGTGGGGATCACTGTTGTGCATGTTAAATGCTCCTTAGTGAATGGTGGTCTGCCTGTTACAGACAAAACATGAATGTTTTAGGCGTTATCCGCCATAAACTTAAACATAAACAGGCTCCTCTCGGTTTAATGACATCATACATTTAAAGGCAATGAAAGCTGTGTGTGTGTGTGTGTGTGTGTGTGTGTGTGTGTGTGTGTGTGTGTGTGTGTGTGTGTGTGTGTGTGTGTGTGTGTGTGTGTTCTGTGTAGTTTTCTCACGCTGTGTCTACTGTTTACATAATTAATTGCGAACGTCACCAGCACTGCGATATGATTGGTTCCTGGGCAGTATTTGTGTTACTGTTCAACTTTCTGGCCACACAGACATTATACACACTTCTATGTAGTTCTTTAGTAGTCCCAAAGGTGTCTGTTGCAGTACATAGTATGTTATGAATGCTGCTTGTACACAACAGTCAACAGTCTAGAGTAGATCTTGGTGTGTATAGTATATACAGGGCAGAGTTTATAGAGTGACACATACGCTTACTAAAGTATATTTAAAATAGTACAGCTATACTACAGTTGTGATCCTGATGGACAGGGCCGTGTGTGCTTGCGCGCGCGCGTGTGCGTGCGCGCGCACAGAGACAGCAAAACAACAAGGTCATTTAGACGTTGCGGAGTGAATTTTATGACTGCAATGACGGCACAAATACAAAAAACATCCAAACATCTAATCTCCTCTCAAAGTGATTAGTTACCGTGTTGATTTGAGTTGACTTTGAATACAAGTGCTCGTATCGCTCAGCTCTGTGCTATCGTACAGCCGGAAGGGACCCTACACTACAACCATAGTTAGAGCCACACTCCCATGTGCTCCATGTGACTGGACAGTACAGGCTCCATGTGACACAAACTTCACTCAGCAACCAAGTGTGTGTGCGTGTGTGTGTGTGTGTGTGTACATGTGCGTGTGTGTGGGACATACATTTATGTTTAGTTAGCAATTAGCTTCACCTTGATCCGAAACATTGCTGATAACGAGCAAATAGCTGATTAGTTTGATGAATTGACATAGTCTCCGGCAAGCATGGAAAGCTCAACCTTCGATGCATGTGAAAACAAACACACACACACTCACACCGCAGACACACACACACACACACACACACACGCACAGGCGGTTATCCAGTGAGGAAAAATCCCTTTCACAGTGGAAACTGGGGTGTTATAATTTCCTCCTGGTGGTACAGGTTGTGTATCCCCCCCCCCCCTTAAAGGGGAAGCATCCCGCTCGCTAATCTAATACAAGAAAGAAGGAAGTACAGATCCACTGAAAAGCTAGACCAACATTGCTTTGTGCACAGAACTTATTACATTGTAACAGTACACTCATTTAAAGAAAGGGCTACCCAAAGTCTTTACAGTTTGAAATTGCTTTTTTGTGTGTGTGTCTCTGTGTGTGTGTGCAACCGGTGCGCACGTGACTGTGTGTGTGTCAGACATACACGTGTCTGCCTATTTTCAATGTCCCTGCGGTAATTGGACGAGGGGAAATGGGTGGAGATTGTTGCAGCGTTTACCATTTGGAACGACCTTGTCATTATTGTTAATTTAGTATTTTAGGCCGGTCCATTGTGTTCAAAACATTTCATTGTGCTAGGACTGCGGTTCTCGGTTTGTTTGCTCACAGAGACCAGTCTGTCTGTGTGTTTGTCCGGTTGAATGTGTGTGGGCGTGAGTGTTTTAAAAGGGTAGGATGTCCTCGTGTGTGTGTGTGTGTGTGTGTGTGTGTGTGTGTGTGTGTGTGTGTGTGTGTGTGTGTGTGTGTGTGTGTGTGTGTGTGTGTGTGTGTGTGTGTGTGTGTGTGTGTGTGTGTGTGCCTGCGTGATGTCTACCAGGGCTGGGAGTTATGAAGAGACTATAAACATGACGGCTTTTGGACCCAATATCAATCATCTGCTGAGAAAATATTGATATTGGACCATAACCTAATCTTTCAAGTAGAACAACAAATTATGCCATCAAATTGTGTGTGTGTGTGTGTGTGTGTGTGTGTGTGTGTCTTCGTCTTCCAACAGTGTGTGTTAACCCTGCTGCATGTGTGTTCCAACAGTGTTTGTTCACCCTGCTGTGTGTGTGTGTGTTAACCCTGTGTGTGTGTGTGTGTGTGTGTGTGTGTGTGTGTGTGTGTGTGTGTGTGTGTGTGATAACCCTGCGGTGTGTGTTTTCCTGCAGTTTGTGCGGAGGCGTTCAACCCAGATGAAGATGAGGAAGACACAGAGCCCAGAGTGGTTCATCCTAAAACAGACGTGCAGCGCTGTCGACTGCAGGAGGCCTGCAAAGACATCCTGCTGTTCAAGACACTAGACCAGGTTTTTTTTCTCTCTCTCTCTCTCTCCTCTCTCCCTCTCTCTCTCTCTCTGCTTCCCAGCCAGTCCAGCTCTATGTGCTAATATGATGTCTCTCTCTCTTGGTCTGCAGGAGCAATTCTCACAGGTCCTGGACGCCATGTTTGAGCTGGTGGTCCAGGCAAAAGACCACGTCATCGACCAGGGAGACGACGGAGACAACTTCTACGTCATAGAGAGGTACACACACCGTCTATCTAACCCTGTATGTCGGTCTGTCTCACCCTTTCACACGTTTTGTGTGTTTTTGTTTGACTGTTCATCTTGGTAAAAACAGGTGGGCGGGGCTTGCCAAAACCACGTTACATCACACTGGCCACTGGCCAGCGCTCTAAAACCGTCCGCACACACTGAACACCTCCTAGCCGGCGTCCCCAACCGTGTAAAAACCAACGTACCGCATGTGGGCCCGGGGGCTCACGGTGAACCCCTCCGGTCAGCCTCCTCCGGTGGCTCTCGGGTCCAGATGATCCTCAGACGGGGTCGCGGACGGGCCGGAGCCACACCTGGCTGGGAGACTAGTCTGGAATGCCCGTCCCCTCTCCCATCCACCCCGTGATCGGTCTTATAATCAGCCACCGGGCGCCTGAAGACAGCACCAGGCCTGTCTGCAGCACACCGCCCCAGCTGGCCAGCCAGCTAGCTGTGGAGGGGGAATGGCTAGCGGGGGTTTAAAGGGGTGGTATACAGTATATAAGGCAGATTTTTCGGCCTTCCGCGCGGGGGTCGTCTGTGACTCAAATGATCCAGGGAAGGTCGTTTTTGTTGGGGTTTGGGACAGATGACGAGCCACAGAGATGCTGCATCACTGTTTGGTCGTGGAGCATTTCATCCAAAGGTACTCACAGCGATTGTGTTTGGACGGGGTGGGAGGTGTAAGAAATATGCTAATGGTAAGAAGAATGAAAAGGAGTATTACAAAAATGTTCAATAGGAACATGCAAAGAACTACAAAAATCTCATCTTTAAACAAGGATGGAGTAGACCACATGGAGTTTAAAGTTAGTTAGAGTTAGCCCATACATGCGCTCTTTCTTGTTTTTCATCCAAGCATGTCGATGGCCCACATTTCCATCTTATGAACACATGATGAGCACACAGCACGTGGAATATACATTAACCACAGAGTACACACACTGATAACGGCCCGCACGGTTCAAACGGTTGTGCGAATAGGATTATGAACCGGTGACCCGCTCTGGCCAGCGGGGTCGGTTCTGCGGCGTGGGGGGGGTTGAACAGTCTCAGTGAAAGGTCAGCTCGGTCTGCTTCCTGTGGACCCACTGACTAGACCCATGCCGTCCCGCCCAGCGGACCTTCCTGTTGACGCTGGCTCACCCGACGCAGCGCCATTTTACTGACCCGCGCAAAACAACATCAGCAACAACCATCAGAACAACCCTATCCCTTCGGGATACAGAGGGCGTTTTATCGTCAAGTCGTGATTATTTATTTTTACAGCCTGGTATTTACCTCCCTAGCATCCAGCCCTGCTTCGACGTTTTGAGTATCCAAGCAGTTTTAAGTGTTCCGTGGACTCTGGTATGTACGTCATCAGGCGCGGTCGACTGTGTTTTCACAAGCGCTCAGGGCCAGTCTCTCCACTGGCTCCTGCGATGGTCAAGGATGACTGGTAACATCAGGAACAGGCTGCTCTGCTCCAACCTTCATGTAAAGCACCACACACTGTGTGTGTGTGTGTGTGTGTGTGCATGTGTGTGTGCGCGTGTGTGTGGGGATAGCTCTGGAGCGGCGTGTTCCCGGTTACAGGCGACAGCCGATGACCTTTGGAAGCGGCTCAGCCTCTCCACCGTCACACTCTGTTCCCGGGCTTCCCCCTGCCGCGCCTGTGGGGAGGGGAGGGGCGGGGAGACCGAGGGAGGGAGGGAGGGAGTAGGAGAGGGTGAGGTGGAGGGTGTTGAGAGTGGAGGGAAAAGGAGAGAGGGAGATGTAGAGGAGTTGCAGGGGCAGAGGGAGAGAAGGAGGATAAAGGGAAGGCGGGGGGGAGAGAAGAAGGGAGGGAGAGAGAGGTGGACAGGAGAGAAAGGAGGTGAGAGGCGCTTGTAGGAGAGAAGAGGGGAATTGTAGACTGGGGGAGACGGAGTACGCGCGGTGTGATGGAGGCCGGGGGAGAGGGGTGTGAGGGCGGTGGGAGAGAGAGGGAGGTGGACCAGCAACACAGCACACATAGGTGGCAGGCTGGTAGTGTAAGCATCGGGGTGGTGTGGGTGCCTGGCTGAACACGGCCACGAGACACCATGCATAAAACACTCGTTCGCTTGCTCGCTCACTCACTCACCGACTCAATCAGAAGCTCACACACTCGCTGCTCGTCTCTCATCTGCTCACTCAACTCTCGCACCCACTTAAGTAGTCCCTCGTCACCCTCCCTCTCTTTCCCCTCTCTCCGACAGTAATGTGAGGCAGGTGTGCAGACTGGTATTTACGGGAGCTCAGTGCTCCTCCTCTGGACTCTGGCGGGGCTGTGGAGACGTCAGCCGGGAGGCTCGACGTCTGCTGGAAACCAGCAGCAGCTCCCACAGTGTGATCTCCTCCATCGTGCTGGAGTCCACACTGCAATCATCCCTATAGTACTCGTGTGTGTGTGCGTGTATCACTCGCGCCAGGCTTAGCCGGGTCTCCCCTGTCAGTCCACAGCCCCGATCATCTCTCACTCTAATCCCGAACATCCCCGGGGGGGTCATAGCTGGTCACCCGGGGGACTTAGAGCCCTGTCTCGGCCAATCACGGCGCAGACAGCCATACAAATGACCAGTTAATCTGTCTACCACACTGTATTGTGTCACCGAGCCCCAGGTAAATCCTTGGAGGGGGGAGGGACACATCGACACACATGAAAAACAAACACTGCTGCTCACACACACCCACACACAGCTACACACGTGATGAATGTGTGATTCAGTACCAGTCTATGTATTATTGTGAGGCTGATTGCAGTGTTCTAGGTGAACTGCTCTGACAACACTGTCTGCAAACAGGCTTGTTTATTCAATTGTGAGTTAGGAGCCAGAGATAAAGACGGCTATGAAGCCTCCTTACTTAATCACTCTGCACACACGTTGCACACACAAGCATATGCTGGTGCACTGCGAGCGCACATACGCATGTCTGTGTGCTCCAGATGCACTACAGGGTCGTTAAAACTGATCGATGGGCCAAATATCCCTAGCCAGGCCGGAGCAGCAAGAAGAAGACCTGATGAGCTCTTTCACTGGATCACATGATTTACCATCTAAATCTTGTGTATTCCCTCGCCCCTTTCCCTCAGGCAGTCTCTCTCTCTCTGAGTCTCTCCTCTCGCTCTCTCTATGTCTCTCGGTCTCTGGCTCTGTCTCTGTCTCTCCAGCTCGCTCTCTCTCTGTCTCTCTCTCTCTCTCTCCCCTTTCTCTCTCTGTCTCTCTCTCTCCCATCGCCGCTCTCTCTCCCATCTATCTCTCTGTGTGTCTCTCTCTATTCCATCTCTCTGCCTGGCCATCTCCCTTCCTCAATTCAATTCAAAAAGCGCTTTATTGGCATGGAGAATGAACCGTCCCCGTCTGTCTCCCCCCCCCCCCCACTCCCTCTGTCTCCGGGCGCAGGGGTGTGTACGACATCGTGGTGAAGGACGTGTGTGTGGGCCAGTACAACAACAAGGGGAGCTTCGGGGAGCTGGCGCTCATGTACAACACCCCACGGGCCGCTACCATCGTGGCGACTGAGGAGGGGGCGCTCTGGGGACTGGTGAGATCCGGTTTTATATATACGATTATTTTATGTAAAAGTTTACACTCCATATGTAGAACAACGTGCGCTGTTGGAATCGGGAGCATTGTGTTAAAGGTGTTTGTGTTGTCGGCGCTAGCGAAGGCAATGTGGATTTCATTGGGTTTCTTGGCGTCTGAAAAGTGATATAGTGCCGTTTTGATTGAGGATCTTTCCAAGAATTGGGTCCTCTTCTTTGAATGAGGTGTCTTGTACCGTCGCCTGTGTGCTGTAAGAGCTCCTCCTTGTGGCGAGGGGGAGGAACCGGTCAAACTCGGGTTGAAATAAATGAAATAAGCTTTTATTTTCTTATTAGGATAAAAGTAAATGCACTACTTAGTAGTTGTTAAGGTGATGCTGTTGTAAGGTGATGCTCCGAGAGATTCATTAAATTAAATGAAGACATTGAATCAGGCAAACGGAAGCCATCTTCATCCTGCTCTCCTGTTGTATCCTCTTCGTTGCAATAAATCTGGAAATTAAAGATCTCTCTCTCTCTCTCTCTCTCTCACTCTCTCCCACTCTCTCCCTCCCCGTGTGCTGACTCCAGGACCGTGCCACGTTCCGCAGACTCATAGTGAAGAACAATGCGAAGAAGAGGAGGATGTACGAGGCCTTCATCGAGTCTGTGCCCCTACTGAAGAGCCTGGAGGTGAGCGAGGGGGGCAGGTTTATCCTCGGAGATGTCTCTCCCTCTTAATCCGCATAACATCAGCTCCTGATTGAATACAAAATAAAAATTTAAACTTGGACATGGTGGTAGCGAAAAACAATAAGAAAAAGATTTCTCTTCAGTGAAACTCATGCTCTTTTGCTCCGTCTCTCTGTCGTTATTTGTCTCTCTATCTGTTTCTCGATCGTCTTTCAATCTGTGTCTCTGTCGTCACTCCATCTGTCTCTGTGTCGTCTCCCTGTCTGTCTCTCTTGTCTCTCTGTCTGTCTTTCTGTGGTCTCTAGTTGTCGGAGCGGATGAAGATCGTGGACGTATTAGGCATGAAGGCGTTCACAGACTCAGAGAGGATCATCATGCAGGTCAGAAACATTCACCTCTATTTTGATACAACCGGATTTTGTTTATATCATCTGATTATCATCTGATTATATCATCAGATCAATGTTATTTGTGGTATAATTCAATTGTTACGACGTGCCTCATATGAAGTGATGTGATGTGAATACGATGTGCGTAATCTGTACATGATGTGGTGCTTGGTGTGACATGTTGGATAGAATCGATGGAGTGTGATCGGACATCTGTGGGTAACAATCTGTTCTGATCCCGGGTTGCAGGGAGACAAGGCAGATTGCTTCTATATCGTCGAGTCAGGAGCAGTCAAGATCATGATGAAGAGCAAAGTAAGTCGTACCCTTCTTCGCCATCCTCTTCCTTCCTTCTTTGCCTTTCAGCATTTTTTGGATGTCCCACGTGTTTCCCACGGAAAGTCTCTGCTAATTCTGGGGATGTAATAGTGTTTCAAAGGGCAGTATAAGATAGAAGGTGAGAGACGCGGTTCAAAGGTAACGCCGCTGGTTGTAATAAACATTAGGCTGGGTGTTTGGGGCTCTCCGTGTGTCTAAATGCTAGACCCAAACTGCAGGAGCCAATCCTTGGAAAAGCCGATAAAGATTCCTGCAACTGGCTAAAATTGGTGCCAAGGGAGGTCATTTGGCAAATTGAAATGAGCCGACATTAAGTACAAACCTTTCTCCCTGCTCCCTCCTCTCTGCTTTCTCTCTCTCCCCTGTCCTTTTTCTCCCATCTCGCTCTCCCCCCCCCCTTTATTCTCTCTCCCCCCTTTCTCCTCCCCTCTACTCTGTCTCTCTCCCCTCTCTCCCCCCCTTTTCTTCTCCCCTCTACTCTGTCTCTCTCCCCTCTCTCTCCCCCCCCTTTCTTCTCCCCTCTACGCTCTATCTCTCTCTCCCTTTTCTTCTCCCCTCTACTCTGTCTCTCTCCCCTCTCTCTCCCCCCCCTTTCTTCTCCCCTCTACGCTCTATCTCTCTCTCCCTTTTCTTCTCCCCTCTACTCTGTCTCTCTCCCCTCTCTCCCCCCCCCTTTCTTCTCCCCTCTACGCTCTATCTCTCTCCCCTCTCTCCCCCTTTTCTTCTTCCCATCTACTCTGTCTCTCCCCCCCCCCCCCTTCCTCTCCCCTCTACGCTCTATCTCTCTCCCCTCTCTCCCCCTTTTCTTCTCCCCATCTACTCTGTCTCACCCCCGCCCCCCCAGACCAAGGCAGACCATGCAGACAACATGGAGGTGGAGATCGCTCGCTGCACCCGGGGTCACTACTTCGGAGAGCTGGCCCTGGTCACCAACAAGCCCCGCGCCGCCTCCGCCTACGCCGTCGGGGACGTCAAGCTACTGGGTACGAGGGGGACACGCACACACACACGCAAACATACGTACACATACACGCAACCATACGTACACATACACGCAACCATACGTACACATACACGCAACCATACGTACACATACACGCAACCATACGTACACATACACGCAACCATACGTACACATACACGCAACCATACGTACACACACACACACACACACACATACACATACACATACACACACACACACACACACACACACACACACACACACACACACACACACACACACAACACACGATAGGCTAGAATAATTTATCACGGGGCCTCAGAAACACACACACACACACACACTGATTAGCACTGCATAATGAATCTTAGGGCCTGAGAAACACACACACTGATTAGCAGAGCATAATGATTCATCATAGGTGTTATCCATGTGTAAACAGTCCTACGCACTCACCCTGGAATCTGCAAACACATGAATGGGTGGGAGTGGGGGAGCTGGTGTAGGGGCGAGTGTGTTTGACTACCAGCCAAAAGGCACCAAGTTCCTGATCCCAAGTCCTTAGCTGCTTGAGGCCACGTCCCACTTTATAATGACACGTATCTAATTCACTGTACGTCGATTTGGATAAGGGGCGACTGCGAGAGCGGAATGGTAATTAAACGCAGGCTAGATATACGTTGGTACCCAAAAATGTTGTGCAGAAGTTGGTCGCTGTTTACCGGTGTGTGGGTACAACCTGTCATAATACCCCTCTCTCTTTTTCCCCCCTCTCTGTATGTCTCTGTATGTTTCCGTTTCTCTCTCTCTGTCATCTGTTGTTCCTTTCTTTACTGTCTTACTGTCTTTACTTTACTTTACTATCTATTTGTTCTCTCTGCATGTCTCTGTAACACCCTCTCTCTGCATCTTTCTCTTAAATCTCTCTCACTCTCACTCTCTACACCCCCCCTCTCTCTCACACTCTCTCTCTCTACACCCTCTCTCTACTCGCTCTTACGCGCTCTCTACTCTCTCTTTCTCTTTCCTTCTGTCTTTTGTGTCTCCCCCTCCCTCCTTCTGTCTCCCCTTCCCTCCCCTGCAGTAATAGACATACAGGCCTTCGAGCGACTGCTGGGCTCCTGCAAGGAGATCATGAAGAGGAACATCGCCCACTACGAGGAGCAGCTGGTCGCGCTCTTCGGCTCCAGCATGGACCTCAGAGACTGAGACCCTCACTCCGGCCCCTCGCTGTGCCTTCTATACACACACACACACACACACACACACACACACACACACACACACACACACACACACACACACACACACACACACACACACACACACACACACACACACACACACACGCACACATATGCACACGCACACACACGCACACGCGCGCGCATCAACACACCCGCCGTCGTCGAGGGAAAAGAAAACGATATGGACATTACAGCGTTGTCATCAAAGCTCGAATAAACTCTATACCGGTGTCTTGTGCATCGCAGTGTACACTGCTCCACACCGACAATGCTCTCCATCTCCCTTGTTTTTCTTTTGATATGAACGCTATACAAGCATAGGATTCATATAAAATCAAAACAAAGGAGAGCGGTTTATGAAATCAGTCCACAGATTTCCCAAGCCTCCTCAAGTCCCATCTCTACTGGTTGCCTTCCCCCCCCCCCCCCCCCCTTAGCAGCTGCTGAGTCAGTTGCTCGTCTCTCTCTCTCTCTCTCTCTCTCTCTCTCTCTCTCTCTCTCTCTCTCTCTCTCTCTCTCTCTCTCTCTCTGCATGTTTCTCTCTATCTGGCTCGCTGTCTCTCTCTTGCTGGCCCTCTATCTCTAAAGCTCTCTCTCTACACTGGAAGACACCAATCAAAGCAGTATAGGCACACTGGCATGCACACACACATACATACACACACACACACACACACTTTTATGTACTTATACCTACATAGGCACTGAAAAAGACGTCCAAATCCCTTTTGTCTACTCACACTCATGTCACGCACATACTGCTTGACACACTCCTTTATACACTCACCTTATAGTTAAACACACACACAAACACACTTTTTTGCATAGCTTCAGTGAGCTTTAACATACACACAAACACTCCAAAACAAACATTCAAATGTGCAGGCATTGCATTTACATAGACACATAGACAACACAGTTGTCGATAGCAAGCATCAGCCAAGGACACACAAACATGCTCATACACACACACACACACACACACACACACACACACACACACACACACACACACACACACACACACACACACACAGGCACCTGCAGTTGCAAAAACAGACACATGGGAAAATGGAGAAACAAGGAAAAACTACTTACGGGAAAAAATAATGCAAAATGCAAAAAAAAACAAATAAAAATGAAGAAACAAGAGAGGAGTTTTAGAAACATTTTATGGAGATAAACAAAAAAGAAGCTTTGATAAAATATTATTTAAATAAACAAAAAAGTGTTTCCTCTTTGGGAGGCGGGGGTGTGGCTCTTTGTGAGTGCGCTCCACTTCTGCTGTCGTTGATTGAGTTCAGTTAGTGCTGGTGTCTTTCAGTACCACCGAAGAAGTCAAACCCAGAACAACCCCACGTTTCTGGGTCCTTGTTATTCTGTAAGTGACGCCACACAGTTGTATTAATTATTAATGTATTGTTATTATTATGATTATATATTCAGTTATTATTTTTGTTTTACTTTGACCAATTCTGATTTAAAAAAAATAGAAAACACCCATCCAACATCCATCAGACAAAATGTAAAACAAAAAAAATATATATTAATAAAATAAAGTTAGTGCTTATTTCTCCATGATTATTCTTGAATGAGTTGTCCTGGATTAAAAAAAAGATGAAAAAAAATAAAGCAAACATTTTGTTAAAAAGTTTGTGGTGGTGGTTGACTGTCGTTGACTGATTTCTTCACTGTTTTTCACTTATAAATGGTCTTTCTATAACTTGTGGTGACATTTTGTCTCTTTAATGTATGCTTATTCATTTCCTAACTTTCCTGTAAGACTTATTCTGTGTCTTTTTATAAAACCAGTGCAATATAAATTCACTACTTTTATATTAAATGATATACGTAGTTACAACCCCAAAGCAGTAGAGGGCTCTAGCTGGAAATCCACTTGTGTGCGCCACATTCACCCGCTGTCACCTATCACGCTATCGACAAACCCACACACATTTATAGTCTTTTATAGTCACATGAATTTGATATCCATAGCTGAAAGATGTCCACTAAATAAAGTGGCGTATAGTTGTAGTTATGAAGCATGTAACGTTATAACCTTCCTCTCTGCATCGGGCCGCAGCTGATGCGAGATAACTTCGCGAAGGAACCTGTTCTTGGATGAACTGATAACTTCTTCACAATGTAAGTATAACGTTAATGTCCCGTATAATGTTAATGGTCTGTATAACATACACATGTGCCCTATCCTTAGTCGTTTGCTGCTATTCAAACTTAAAATGAATGCACGCCTTGACTCGACCAAGATAACACTGAGCACTAAATTTAGCCCACTGTGTTTCTGCATGCCTAGTAATGAATGAGCGTGAGTGACTGACACTGGATGTTATACGGCACACCAGCTCACAGTTATCATTTGAGAAGTTGTATTGCAATAGGTAGTGCTCTTATAATATACATCCGTGGTAGCCAGTGACATCATTGCCTCTTTTAGCTTGCAGTTTATTTCTGGTGAGGAAGTAGCCTACTCATGGACATACCTACTTCCTTATATGGTCATACGGCTAATCCGTTCTTATTATAAATCCATTGGTTCTGTCAGCACGTTTATTATTCATATAAATACCCTATACCTATGCTATAACAGTATAGGGTAAGTCTTTGCTGGTGTAGACCTTTACCTATCCAGCGCCCCAGCTCTATCTGTGTCTGGCGGGGAAGGCTATGTGTTGGACTCCCAGTCCAAAGGTTCTGGGTTCGAACCCAATGTCCACAGTTGTTACCTGTAGGCATTCTAAAGCAATATGCCCTGACCCCTTACATTCCCCTTTCACATATATTTCCATAATTACACAGCATAAATGGTTGCCTATTTGTTTATGTCAAGAGCGGTCTAAACAATGGCCTGGACCTGTCAAGGTCCTGCCCCCCTTTTCCTGAATGATTTTTCAGGGTATAGACACTCAGTAAAGTCTACTGAATTACAACCCCCCTGAAAGGGCTTCAAAAGTCTTCATCAGGCCATGCTTAAACTTTTTCATTGCAAAGTGACAGGTCTTAGCCTTCACGGCCCGAGCGAGAATGCCCCACTGTGAGTCAGGAGCACGTGATTAAGCCAAAGAATTGTTAAGGACAGTCGAGAGTGACCACACTCCATTTGCACAAGCCAGGGAACTGTACCACACCATGTATCTAAACAGTGTACTCTACATTTGATGTTTAGAATTCCCCCATCAAGGTCAAATCTAATTCAGCGTCTCTGAGCTTTTCCAATTACTCCTTACATTGTGACCTGTTTATGGATATGATATCCATCATCTTTGCCGATATGTCATATAGTCCCCCAACCATCAACCAAAATGTGTTTAATCTGTGAACCAAAAACAGTAAAGAGCATCTTCACTAAGAAGGGTGGGAGATGAAGAGGAGTGTATGATGGGGGATAGGCAGGGGGGGAGTTTCAAGTGTTTGATAGGGATGGGTCAGAATATTCAATTATTTGATTATTCGTTCCGAGGGTCAAAGCCAATTTTTAACATTTGGACCGTTAACATTTTTTCCCATTCAAATAAACAAGAATTAACGGACAGAACTAATGTTGGTTCTGTAGCACTATTAGTTTTTTTTATTATTATTAATCATGTACAGAAAAACAATATACACAATAAGCATAAATATTAATATATATGCTTACAACACAAACACTGATCACTGTTAAAGTTATTTTTTTTTGCGTTTAAGATATTAAGTGATTTCTTGCCGATGATCCATGGCTGCCTTTGTGAATGTCGGCACACATCGAATAATCGATTATTCGTTCATACCACCCACTGATTATTCGACCATGAAAAATTTGAGTTATTCACATCCCTAGTGTTTGACTCCGAGCCGAAAGGGTTGGTTCCCCCCCCCCCCCCCCCCGACACACCATCAATAAACGTCAACTCACGGCCCGGCATCAGAGTGACAGCTCTCCTATCTGTCGTTAGATTATCACCCCGCAGACCGTTTCCTGTTGCGTACGCCAACATCCTTGTTTTGTAACGTGTCATTGCGAGCGGTCGTGGGTGGTTGAGGGTGGCTGTCAGGGGCTGGGAGTTCATAGCTCTTGAGAGAGTGGTCTTTGTCTGGTCTCATCCTTCGGCCGAAGCGTTTTCGTCCCCTGGCCTTCCCGTCTTCAGCTCCTCCGGTGAGTCCGCCTCACTTCTGCTGAGGGTTCTCCTCATGGGCTGAGGGTTCTCCTCGTGGGCTGAGGGTTCTCCTCATTGGCTGAGGGTTCTCCTCGTGGGCTGAGGGTTCTCCTCATTGGCTGAGGGTTCTCCTCGTGGGCTGAGGGTTCTCCTCATTGGTTGAGGGTTCTCCTCATGGGCTGAGGGTTCTCCTCGTGGGCTGAGGGTTCTCCTCGTGGGCTGAGGGTTCTCCTCGTGGGCTGAGGGTTCTCCTCATTGGCTGAGGGTTCTCCTCGTGGGCTGAGGGTTCTCCTCATTGGCTGAGGGTTCTCCTCGTGGGCTGAGGGTTCTCCTCATTGGTTGAGGGTTCTCCTCATGGGCTGAGGGTTCTCCTCGTGGGCTGAGGGTTCTCCTCGTGGGCTGAGGGTTCTCCTCATTGGTTGAGGGTTCTCCTCGTGGGCTGAGTGTTCTCCTCATTGGTTGAGGGTTCTCCTCGTGGGCTGAGTGTTCTCCTCATTGGTTGAGGGTTCTCCTCGTGGGCTGGGGTTCCTTCACCCCAGCTGGCCGCTCCTCCCAGTGGTAACTGTAATTTGATGAAGCGCGGGGCAATAATTAATTAAACAGGACTGTTTGTCATCTTTGAGCTTGTAATGGATACTGGAGTGTGGAAAGTATTAAAAAATATATTGAAAAATATATATGTATAAAAAAGAGAAGAACTGACTTGTGTGATACAACCCCATATATCCATATGTAGACCTATCCTCATGTGAGCCATTGTTTGGAAGCTAGTTGTGGCTGTTGAATTCTTTGAGTTCTTAAACTTATTGTAATTACTGTGTTGTAAGAAATGCATATACTATTCCATATTGCCCAGCGCTAATGTATCTGAAGGATGGTCATTGTACAGGATCTGAATGACAACACTGTGTGTGTGTGTGTGTGTGTGTGTGTGTGTGTGTGTGGGGGGGGGGGTGTTCAGGATTGGTCTAATAAGGGTGATCAGTGATGTACAGCTGATTGAATTCCGTTGACATTGGGGGTGAGACAGGGTGGAGTCTTTTCAAGATGCTCCGTGCTGATCGAAGACTAAAACGGTGCCACCTGTTGAGCGGATCACAACTGCTCTGCTTGTTCCTGGGTCTTGCATCCGCAGAACATCTCTCTCTAATTGTGAACGCAATCTCATGCTTTCTCTGTGGTTGGTGTGTTGGGTCACGACCTACTTCCCTTTTCATGACGATGAGAGGACTTCATGTACGCTCCATCCTTCTGTACAAATGCAGACGATATTTCTTTGAGCCAAAAAGATGAATCTACATTTATAACAGTTGGCGCTAGCTCTTGGAAGTCAATATTAGGGTTACAAATCGAGAAAAAAAAAGGCCAGCAAGCCGGACCCTGCAAGAAAAATATTTAAAAGATGTTTCAATGGGTGAAAGCATGTACAACACATGTCACAGTTGAATTAGAACACACGTTTGAACTGTAATATTATATATATACACAGAGCATGGCACTACCAATATGAGCATGTGTTATGAATCGACCACATGCTGAACTAGTTTGCCTGGCTGTGTGAGAAGACCTTTGCATGGGGGTTTGGTCCGCAAAGACGATGAATTCAGCGGCTATTTAACACCAAGGAAGATGATTGACAGGTGATTTCCCCTCCCCCCCCACCTCATCACAACAGGCCTGACCCATCAGCAACACCGGACTCTCCGAGCAAAACAGACAAAAACGGCACATCAGTGCTTCCTCAAACCACCGGCGACCCCGACCACATCCTCAGCCCCGGCCCAGCGCATGAAGCCCATGTCGGCCCCCCGGGGAACCCCGAGGCTCCCAGGGAGACGGGACATCATCATCATCACCATGGAAACGGACAGCACCAGGAGGAGGAGGAGGAGGAGGAGGTCCGGGTGGTCCCCATCCACCAGCGGCCCGACCTGCTGCTCCCCTGCGCCCGGCTGGTCAACGAGGAGTGGCGGCGGAGCCAGGGCGCGCGGGTCCACTCCCTGCAGAAGTCCTGCCGGGAGTTCCCCGTCAGCCTGGTGCTGCTGGCCGGGCCCCCGGGGGCGGAGCGCCTGCTGGGCCACGCCCGCCTCTCCCGGGTCGTGGGTCACGCGGCCAGCCTCTTCGTGGAGTCCGTGGTGGTGCCGGCGGCGGAGCGCGGCAAGGGCCACGGCCGCACGCTGATGGAGCTGACGGAGCGCTACTGCCGCGGGCGCGGGTTCGGCCGCCTGTGCCTCACCACGCACGACAAGCAGGGCTTCTACGGCCGCCTGGGCTACGCGCCGTCGGGCCCCGTGCAGAGCGCCGGCGCCCTGGCCTCCGTCGTTCCCCTGGAGACGCTGCAGAGGTTTCTGCGGCGGTCGCCTCCAGCCGTCCCTGCGGGAACGCCGCCGCCTGTCGCTCCACCGCCCGACTCCATGCCGCCCCCACCACCGCCCCCACCACCACCACCACCCCCACCTCCTCCTCCTCCACCCCCTCAAGTAGCGCTTCTCCACTCTCTTCCTCCACCTACCTCAATCCCTCCTCCACCCCCCCCACCACCACCTCTCCTCTTTGCTCCACCTTCATCCCCTCTTCACTCTGTCGCTCCCCCTCCTCCTCCTCCTCCTCCTCCTCCTCTCTCCTCCCCCCCATCAGTAGAGCAGGGCAGTCACATGACCATGATGGACACTCCGTACCGGGATGCCAGGGGAACGCCTATATTCTGGATGCACAAAGACATCTGAAGCACTGGACATGAAGCAATATACCTAATGCACTGCAGTGCAGCGTGCACGCAGGCCTGTGTGGCAGTCAGACATGCACACGCAAGCACATTAGAGAGAGACACATTCACGATGGCTCAAAGAAGGAAATGGACCTGCCTAATTGGATGACTGCAGGATCACCTGGTTCAACCACACACACACACACTCACACATTGACTTTGTAGTGTACGTGTGTACCCGGGAAGCAGTGACAGCAGAAGACAGAGTTCCAAGACGTTCTGCTGCCATGTGTTGCTGTACAATCCGATGTCTTACACATACGCTACCTTTGCACGATGGCTGAATGGATGGATCTGGATGGTTGCTGTTTGGTTCTGTGTGCTTTACTCACACGTTTTAGTACGGGACTTTATAGAAGCAGCTGTTGCTGCTGCTGTACCCGAGTCTCTATCATAAACCAGTGAACCGGTCTCCATCATAAACCAGTGAACCAGTCTGTGTCATAAACCAGGGAACCAGTCTTTCATAAACCATTGAACCAGTCTCTATCATAAACCAGTGAACCGGTCCCCATCATAAACCACTGAACCAGTCTATCATAAACCAGTGAACTGGTATCTATCACAAACCAGTGAACCGTCACAGAGTAAATAGAATGCTCAATCTGGATTGAGTTTCTATTGGATAAAATCTAAAAATTATATACTCCTTTGAAGAACATAAAATGTGTTTTTTAGAAAGTCAAATCATGTAAATGTATTTAAATGCTTTAATAATCTAAAGTGCTCTATCATTCGCCTTGCAGGAATGCCAAATTAGTTTTGAAGATGATGTGATTTTAAAAAAGAAAATGAATACTCAGTTCATGTATTGCATTATTGTTGTACTGCCCAAATGTGTTTATTCTAAGAAATAAATACATTTCTCACCATGTTGATTCTCTTATTATCATGTTTGCTTCCCCTTTTATCTTGCATCCGTATTATGATGTTGCCTTATTGTATCTGAGTGACCACTAAAGAAAACATTGACATAGCTTTGAAGGTACTATCTGTCAAATGCAAATGTTCTGTCAACAACGGAAATGTTGAGCTACATGCAATATGCGCTATCATTTCCGCCTGCCTTGTTTCCCAAACAAAGATTTAATCAACAGTACTGTCAGTTCCTTAAACCATCAGTTGAAGGCCATCGGAGCCTGTATAAGACCATCCTTCTTCTTTCCAGCCCTTTTATTAGTTCACTTCACACACCATTATGTCACTCGTCTCTCCTATACCGGTAAATACAGAATGCACAGCCCTTAAAGGCTCTCATCCTCTCTCCCTTCAGGACGAAGAGCATCCGCTCCCAGCATCCACAGCATGGAGCTGTTTGCCCTCCCTCACATCCTCCCCCTCCCCCTCCTCCTCCTCCTCCTCCTCGTCTCCCCTCCACCGTGCACCAGCGACCAGCCCACCCCCCACACCACGCCTCTGTCTGGCCCTCCGGCGCCGCCTGCCCCCTCCCCACTGGAGGGCTCCACCCCGGTGGTGACCGGCCGTCCCTTCGTGGTGGTGTGGAACATGCCCACCGCCCACTGTCAGACCCTCCACGGGGTGCGGCTCAGCCTGGGGGCCTTTGACATCGTGGTGAACTCACGGGAGCACTTCGACGGACAGGTGGGTGAAATGTGTGTGTATTGGAGAGAGAGAGAAAGAGAGAGAGAGGGCGACACTCCCGGGAATGCGTCAGAGGGAGCGATATGGGTTTAGCAGAGACAGAGAGAGGGAGGATCTTCTGATGGATGGATATCCGTTTCTGTTGCATGTTTCAGATGTAGCTTTGTCAAAGTATTCATCCATTGTTGTGTTTTTTATGTCATGTTGTTTTACTGGTTGTTGACTGGTGTACACAGCTCATATTGAGTCAGGTAACAGATCTTGAGTTGCGGTTCACCAGGATGACACTACAATTCATGGAATTGGTGCCGTAGATTCCTTAACCCGATTTAAAATGTGAAGTGTTTTGTTTATCAAATCAGTCCTAGATGACGCCAGTCTACCTCGGCAGGTAAATCATGTTTGCTAATTAATTCAAAATATTCTAAAACAAGACTTCTATTACTTCCACTATTATTAATCATACTGCATTTCTTTACGCTGTTCGTGCCAAACAGCATCACTAAGGCAACAATATCAACACTCAGGACTTTAATAAGACAACAGCCCACATGAGACCCCCACAGACACACTCCAGTCGGCAGGACCAAACAAGAGACACGACCCAAAAATTGTAACCCTACGTCGAGGCGACTGCAACAGCAAGGGCTGCGATTGGTCCGCTCACTAAAACCCGACGCCGAACCAAATCAGGTTCACGCCTGCGTCGAAGCGTCTGCGTGGGCCTTGCGTCGCGTCGACGTGGAACCATAATCAGCCCTTAACCCCTGCCCCTGTCTCTCCCTCCTCCCCCCTCCCCAGAACATGACCATCTTCTACCGCGACCGCCTGGGGGCGTACCCCTTCGTGACCCTCGACGGCGCCGAGGTCAACGGCGGCCTGCCGCAGAGCGCCGACCTGGCGGCCCACCTGGCCCTCGCCGGGGGCCAGATCTCCCGCCGGCTGCGGGCCGACTTCGCCGGCCTCGCCGTCATCGACTGGGAGGAGTGGCGCCCGCTGTGGGAGCGCAACTTCGACTCCAAGGCGGTGTACCGCCGGCGGTCGGTGCGGCGCGTGCGGCGGCAGCGTCCCGACCTGACGGAGGGGCCGGCGGTGACGGAGGAGGCCAGGAGGGAGTTCGAGGAGGGGGCGCGGCGGGTGATGGGGGAGACCCTGCGGCTGGGGGTCACGGCGCGGCCCGGCGGGCTCTGGGGGTACTACGGGTTCCCCGCCTGCTACAACGACCCACAGAACAAGCCCAGAGGTGAGAAGGGCGGGGTCGTCCCGCGGTGGCGAACGTACACAGTCACAAAACACAAAATAAAATAGATAAGTAAAAGAAAACAAAGGCAAATTTAAAAAAAAGCATTGTAGAAAGTGCAATGTATTTAAGATTTAGTAGATTTAGCTTCTGCTAAGAAGGACACATACTGAATCTGGTAAGAGGACAGATACTTGTGAAAAAAACTGAATCTATTAAAAGTAGATGTACTGATTCAACCTTTTTACTTCAGTAAAAGTGGAAAAGTACCGGCTCTGAAATGTACTGAAGAATTAAAGTAAAAAGTATACCTTCTTGGGAAGCATCTAAAGATCAAACGAGCATCTAAAGATCAAACGACAGCTAAAGAACTTTGCCCCACTATTGTTTTTGACCTTTATTTTTTTGTAGATAACAGCGTTAAATATACGAAAGAAAGCATCGATATACACAATAGGCATACTGATCATTGTTAAATAAAGGATTGCGGAATGTAAACATTTATCAATACCACAAATCACAACACTCAGTCAGCAACAGAAGTTGTTTGGGACCGGGGCTCATGCTGCGCTGTGTCCACTGCCGTGCTGTTGTCAGGGGCCAACTACACGGGCCAGTGCCACCCAGGGACCAGCAGGCTGAACGACAGGCTGGACTGGCTGTGGAGTGAGTCCACCGCCCTCTACCCCAGCATCTACCTGCCCCGGAGGCTGGCCGGGACCCCGGAGTCTGCACTCATGGTCCGGTAAGAGAGGAACCTGTGTGTGTGTGTGTGTGTGTGTGTGTGTGTGTGTGTGTGTGTGTGCGCGTGCGTGCGTGCGTGCGTGCGTGTCAGATGTATGACGTGACGTCCTCTCCTCCCCTCAGACACAGAGTGATGGAGGCTCTGAGGGTGGGCTCCATCTGGCGTCATGACAACACCTCCAAGAAGGCCACGCCCGTCCTCCCTTACGCCAGGCTGGCCTTCACGCACACACTCGACTTCCTCAACGTGGTATGGCGCACAACAAAAAAAAACACCACACATGAAAGACACATGGCATGGCAATATTAATCACACTAGCTACTCCACACACAAATACTGACTCTGAGAGACTGTGTGTGTGTGTGTGTGTGTGTGTGTGTGTGTGTGTGTGTGTGTGTGTGTAGACGGACCTACACCATACCCTCGGGGAGGCTGCAGCTCTGGGGGCGGCTGGAGTGGTGCTGTGGGGAGAGCTGGAGTTCGCCAGCTCAAAGGTCAGTGTGTGTGTGTGTGTGTGTGTCATTGTTTTCTCTGGGGATATCAGTGCTCAGGGACATGAATTGTCGTATCGAACCAAACAAATGTAAAACATCTGAATTGAAATAGCACTGTGCTGTCACAGTTATATTGGATATAAACATCAAATCAAAAACCAGAGCATTCATTTAGCAAGCATGATTTATTACTAATCCTATTCACAAGATATCCTTCATATTTTTGAATTATCCCGCATACCGACTAGAAAGTCGGCTTCAAACCAGAAAACACGCGTTGTGTTGCTGCACCTAATTTTGCAGGCCACCATATTCACATCACGCCACACATCTAACTGGGTCTGGCAGCTCTGTGAGAACCCTTTGCCACTAGGACCTCCGGGCTGGAGGGAGGCAGGTCTCCGCAGTCTTAAATACGGCTGTTACGCACCGTAACAGCCGGGCCCTCTCCTCCTGCCTCTTCCCCCACCCACCAGGACCAGTGCCTGCTCCTCAGGGACTACCTGCGCGGCACGCTGGGCCGCTACGTCCGCAAGCTCCGGAGGCAGTCCCATCGCTGCAGCCACCGCCGTTGTCACGGCAACGGGCGCTGCGCCAGGCGCCAGCCGGGCGTCGGTCACATGGTCCGCGACGGGGCGTCCGGCGAGCGCGGCTCGGCGTCCTTCTCCAAGCACTTCCTGTGCCACTGTTACCGGGGCTGGGGCGGCCGGCGGTGTGCAGAGAGCAGGGAGTAGCCCTCAGGTTGTCTCCCGTTTAGGACCAGACACCGTTCGGGATGGGCCGTCGCAATCAATGAAACTTAACCTTAAGTGGCTTGGCTTTGAAACTGTAAGAATGCTGAATAGACGGATAGGTAAATAGGCCACCATTACATTTCTATGACATTGATATCACTGGAAATAGGATATAAGACTTATTCAACATACTGCTGTTTATTTTGCTTATCATAACTAACTCATTTGCAGCATTGATTGTATTCTCAAAACAAATGGCCTGCTGTGCAGATTGTAAGTCTTCAGTGCCATGCGTGCTATTAAGTTAACTTCAATTTCCAAAGGCTCTTTCTCAGCATGGAAAGTGTCAGGGTCAGTGTCCACCCTGTTAAGAAAATCTGTCTTAATGTACCACTCCCAAGTCTCAGTTCTGAATAAACAATCACACGTGTTTGCAAAAAAAAAGATTTGGACGTCTCTCTTTCCCCAAATTATCGACAAGGATAAATAAAAGTAACGCGATCAACTGTCTATCTAGCAGGGCTGTTGGGGGTTTCAGTCTCTCTCTTGTAGAGCCATCCGTGTGCTTGTGTGTCTTCAAGGCATGTCCCTCAGAGCTGTCAGGTTGTGCCTCAGGGCCTGCAGCTCCTGAATCAGCTTGGATATCTCCACTGAAACGTCCTGTTTCTCCCTCACGGCCTCTGTGAGTGTCTGTATGGCGCCGCCCTGTTGGACTGGAGGAGGAAATTACAATAAATAATAACAATGTGCCGTAACATAATTAATCACAAAACTGAATGCTGAATGCTGAATGAATAGAGGCAGGATTGCTTAGTGAGACTGTTAGACTTGCAGCCAAAAGGTACTGGGTTTAAATCTTCATTTTCACTGTCTACCTGTCTGCATGCCTAACCCCTACCTCTCCATTAAAGGTGACATATTGTACCACCAGGTGTGAGTGTGATTGGCTGTTATAAGCCGTTTTGAAAATCTGCCTCTTCTGACATCACAAGTGGGCGTGTCCACCTAGATGTCTAGCAGCCTACCCAGTGGACTGTAGCAAACGTTGCTCATCTATCCGTCCTACGTCTGGGTGGACACGCCCACTTCTGATGTCAGAAGAGGCAGATTTTCAAAACGGCTTGTAACGGCTAATCACACTCACACCTGGTGGTATAATATGTCACCTTTAATGACATGCTTTGGACAAAAGTGTCTGTTAGAATGAACCAATGGTCATCTTGAATTAAACCCGATAGTATAGTTGTATAGTATTGCATTGCATCGCACCCCGTACAAAGCTAATCACTGTGATACCGGTATTATGAATGAATGAGATTCAACCAGTCTGACCCAGGAAGTAGACGGCGACAACCAGCATGAGCAGTAGGAACGTGATGAGTCCACAGGCCGCAGCGTAGACCCTCAGGGAGCCAGACCTCCACGTCTCCCCCAAGTGTTTCTGCAATTTACTGCTGATTGGCTGGCCTGTTTGATTGACGTCCGTCCTGTCCGGGAAACGGGGGTTTCCATTGGACGACGGGCTGTGGGCAGGCGAGAGAGGCGGTCGTATACCTAGGAAAGTAAAGTAAATTAGTCAATTCTGACAAACCTGCATGAGGTACTCTTCACTGTGCTGCAATCAACAATGTCTGCTTATATATTGACCATGCTTGTTGAAATTGAAATGTGTCCAAATGGGCGGTTTGGTCTGTATGCCTTTACTACTGCATATTAGCTTCATTTTCTTTGGATTTCCTCATGTGTGTGTTATACCTTCACATGTATTTTGTGCAGGTGGTCTCCCTTGCTTGAGGTACAGTGGGTTTCTGTTATTTTGTGAATGTGTGTGTGTGTGTGTGTGTGCGTGCGTGTGTGCATGTGTCTATATGCGTGTTTGTGTGTGCGTCTATCTCTTGTGTGTGTGTGTACCTCTGTGGCCGTGCTCAGGGTGCATGCGGTGCAGGTCATTGATGGAGTCCACTGAGTGGAGCTGGATCTCCGTCAGGTCTCTCTCACTGATGCGGAAAGACTGGGGAGTGGTGTGGGTAGAGGGCGGTCGAGACATGGCTCCTCCTACCAGGGAGAGAGAAAGTCATTCACGTTTTCTTTGCTTGTTTAATGTTTTTTCCTATAAGAGTAGAAGAAGAAGTGAGCTGAATTGAGTCATTCCAAAGGGTGGTACAATAGGGTGCTTTTTACAAAATAAAAGCCCTCCTGTGATCCCCAACCAATATTTAAAGCTAGCATAAAATATACTGAGAGAAAACATGTCAGAAATGGAGAAATGCACGACCAGCGTGCAAATAATACTAATGATTAAGGAATTGGTTGATTGGAGAGGAATGTAGAAGCCTTGATAGTCTGTGTATAAAATAGGTTCCATGGGAAGTTGTGAGTGTGAAATCCCATTGTGGGACAAGCTGCTCTGTTTTAAAAGCAGGGCTAATATTAGGTCTGCTTATCAACTCCAGAAGGTGGCTATAGGGGATTTTAATTGGAGAACAAAGGTCAGGAGGATGACCAGTGTTTGATAAACCAACTCAGAGAATATATGAAAGAACTGACCATAGCAGTATACACGATGGACAAACCAATCTATTACAAACAGGGACCTGTTTTTCCTGATCTGTCATGTGATATTTTATATTTTCATGAATGCCAAGCTGTGTCATACATAATGTGGTGTGATCTGATACGATATGTGATGCCTGGATATTTGATAATATGATATGGCATCATCAAAATGACATCACATCAAATTATAATATATCAAAACATCATTACATATATATGAGACACTTGTGAATTATGATACATTAAATGCACACAACCACAATGTATACTGACATAAAGATCACAAATGTTCACTTACCGCTGTGTGTGTGTGTGTATGTGTGTGTCCACTTGGTTGCGCGTTTGCGTTTCCTTCTGTTGAGTGGTAAGTCTTTACTGTGCTATTCCATTCTCACACTCTCTACACCCGCTCATGCAGGCAGACAATCAAACACACACGCACACACAAACACACACACACACACGCACTCTCACTCGTTGGGCTTCCACAACGCGTCATCCAAGTGACGGCGCGGTCAACACCGAATCCCTCGTCATGGGGTCTGGAGTGTCGAGACAGAACGGACTTCTCCGGAAACACACAATCCCAATCCCAGAATATTCCTTGACAGAAGTGAAGGAAGAGGAAGACTGGAGTATATCCTGGTTTTAGATCAACACTGGTGTGTGTCTCTCTGCCCCAGTGCTCAGGCGACCCCCTTTGCTATATTTGTGTGTGTGTGTGTGTGTGTGTGTGTGTGTGTGTGTGTGTGTGTGTGTGTGTGTGTGTGTGTGTGTGTGTGTGTGTGTGTGTGTGTGTGTGTGTGTGTGTGTGTGTGTGTGTGTTGGGGGGGGGGGGGGGGGGGAGGGAGGGGGAGAGAGGTATAAATAGAATAAACAACTGCAGTTTGAACTTGTGTATAGTTTATGCGTACAGCAAATATGAAAAGACTACATTAATGTCCAGTCATAGGTCTTTATGACTGGACTGGGGGGAGAGAGAGAGAGAGAGAGAGAGAGAGAGAGAGAGAGAGAGAGAGAGAGAGAGAGAGAGAGAGAGAGAGAGAGACTGACTGACTGACTGACTGACTGACTAACTGCATGCCTGCAGACTGAAATAGCATCAGAGGTTGGGGTTAATATTAGGCCCATGGATGACTCGACGATCGTATCCCACATAGGTCGGGGGTTGGTGGGATTATATATGTCACTGCTGCTGAGTAATCTGTATTGAAATTAAACCATTGTCTCGCAAAAGTTGTATATTTATCTGGCCTACTTTAGGCTACTATGTTGTGATTTATTTACTGGTTACTGTGTTATTTTCTTTTGGAATATATGAACCTCTGGTGAGCTGAAATGTGTTGATATACCATAATAATCTCAAACCTTTCTTAATATAAACTTCAAATCCTGAAATTGTAAAGCCACTGTCAATGTCAGATTCTCCTTTTCCCTTTCAACTACATATCCCACAATGCTCCTCTGCCCACCGTGTTGTTTGAAGGTTTTGAGTTGGAAGCAGAAATTCCCCACGACAGTACGGAGTCCACTAAAAGGAGTCCACAGCCTCTAAGCAAACCTCGAAGGGTTAGCCGTGAAGACTTTTCCTCCGAAGTTGACCGGGACAAAACGCTGAATGATGTGGGCTCGGGTGCTGGTTCGTAGCGGGGCGGTGGGGTCAGGGGTGCGGGTTCCGAGCGAGTGTGTGCGGGTCGCTGGAGCTGCAGTGGGGATGCAGCCCCATCACAGGCATGCTTCAACTTCAGAGGTAACTTCACCCAACTATCAGGAAGCTAAATAATTAACGACCCTCTTCTTCCTCTTTTAGATAGGGTATTTACTCCATGTGTAATCTTTCAATTCTACATGCCGAGCCGTTTTCTAAATGTCAGATTTGAGTTTGATTTTAATTCCCGTTATGAATGCAGTTGGTCAAGGCAAATCTAGCAACGTATTTTCCATTGCTGTTACATTTGTGTCAGAGAAGCCAGTCCATGCGGACCTAATTACACATCTCTGCTGCACAGCCCAGTGAAGCAGATGAGGGGAATCAGCCTAGATTTATTGCACGATTGAGTGACTCTTATGCAGCTTAAACTGAATGGAAAATCCCATTTAATTCGTTTTCAAACGTCTTCAAATTAGTAATGGATTTATTCATAGACTAGGCTGCGTTATGATATTCCCTAGTAGGGCTACTTATATCACTCAATATCAATATATTGTTGTATTTTGAACATGGTGATTGTATAAACAATATGTCTCTATCCCTGTGTGTTTAGAAGCACACACCTCTTTTCTATTGATCTTGTTGATTGATATACATTGTGAGCGACTGATAACGATACTACAGTCCCTAGACCCCTGCACTCAATACTGGAACATTTTAACTGTTTTGTGGGTCAGGTGCTTATTGTGTAACACACACACACACACACACACACACACACACACACACACACACACACACACACACACACACACACCCCCACACACCCACACACACACACACACAGAGAATACACTATACTTCGGCCTTGAACACGTCTGTCTAGTAGCCAGGCATCTGTGTCGTAATGTAGCGCTCTGACTTTGATAAGCCCTTTTCTCACAGCTTGATCAAAGGTCGAAGTTTAGGTTGAAAGGGAAGGATACAGCCCTAATAAGTACCCTATCAACAGCGTGTAAAAAAAGAAATTTGTTATCACATTTAATGGCACTATAAATGAGGCTTTATGTTTTACCTGTCTCCCTATGAGTGACTTCAGATGGAAGAAAGCTAGCTACATTATAATGAATATATAGGGCATATGACTTTGATACTACTGCACTGTGGTTCAACTACTACTGTCTTCATTTTATCATCTTTATTTAAGATAAGTGGTGAATGCATTCAGGCATTGTCAGTGGAAACACGGCTATGCTATTTCAATCTTAACTTTATGTCGCTGAAGACTTTATGTTGTAAAACCAACCGTTTCAACCACACTGTATATAAGTATGGTTATCTATGATGCAGTGTATGATCTGTGTGGTGGTCCCCAGGCCCCCTTGAAGCAGACGGTGCTGTACGACTTCCACAGGGCCCATGGAGGGAAGATGGTGGGCTTCGCCGGCTGGAGCATGCCTGTGCAGTACAAGGACAGCCACATCGCGTCCCACATGCACACCAGGGAGCACTGCTCCATCTTTGATGTCAGCCACATGCTACAGGTGAGGGGGGGGGGGGGGGGGGAACGCATATGTACATACACACAAACACACGCAAATAGACATGCACACACACACACACACACGTGCATGCACGCACGCACACACACTCAGACATAGTGTGCACAGACAGAGATTTACACTGACAAAGACGTGGACACAGAAAGACATGTACAGAAACACAAATGTTCTACATAGAAGCAGGTACTTTCTCCTGCATGCTAAACGTGCAATTAAGTAAACTCTGAAACACTACAGTGTAATAATTGACATAACATTCGGTAACGCATCAAACCACTTCATAGTAATGTGTGGTGGTGATGCATCAGATTCATTTGGTTTTAATTTATTAATTGTAAATATTTAAACATTTGGGCCTATGGAGGAATCCCTGTGCAATTTCTCTGTATACAGTGGTCTGCTATAAGTGAACCATGATGCAACAAGGGTCACAACTTAAAAGAGCCTGAATGCTGTTTTTCTTCTTGTCAGACCAAAGTGCACGGCAAAGACAGAATCAAGTTTATGGAGTCGATGGTGGTTGCAGATATTGCAGAACTGCAGGACAACCAGGTGAGTTGAAACGCCAACACAAAGGTACAGTTGTGTACTCGTCTCAACCAGTAGATGTCATTCTTGCATTAATACAAGTTTAAACATTAATGCATTTCAGGTATTTCCTTTCCTGCGAATGTAGTCTGACTTTAGAGTGTTGTTAATGTTAATGTTAACACAAAAAAGTTTATTACAACAAAATGGTTTGCTAATGATTGAGAGGCGGCACTTGCATAACTTCCTACATAACGACCAATCTCTTTCTCATCTGTACTCATTATCAGGGAACATTGACCCTCTTCACCAATGAGAAGGGAGGGATCATAGACGACCTCATCGTCACCAAGACGGACCAGACTTACCTCTATGTTGTGTCTAACGCCGGCTGCGCCGACAAGGACTCTGCGCTTATGAAGGTACACCCAGACAGAGGGCCTGCTGGCCGGCAAACATGTCCCCTCACAGAGAGGAGATTACCGGTACACTACAACATCAATAACAAAATGATAGGCGCACAGTCAGAGATATAGACGTGTGTGTGTGTGTGTGTGTGTGTGTGTGTGTGTGTGTGTGTGTGTGTGTGTGTGTGTGTGTGTGTGTGTGTGTGTGTGTGTGTGTGTGCTAATCGTAGGCCAGACTGGCTGAGTTCAAAGCAGCAGGTCTTGATGTGGATCTGGAGTTCCTTGACCAGGCTCTGATTGCCCTGCAAGGTAGTACACAACATTTATTACAAACAACAGCAACGCAAATCCATATTACAAATCAAATGTGTGATGCATCCATATTAATATCATTTACAGAATGCACATCAGTAAACAAACTCTGTGTGTGTGTGTGTGTGTGTGTGTGTGTGTGTGTGTGTGTGTGTGTGTGTGTGTGTGTGTGTGTGTGTGTGTGTGTGTGTGTGTGTGTGTGTGTGTGTGCGCGCCAGGCCCCTCCATGGCTCGGGTGTTGCAGGCGGGGGTGAAAGAGGACCTCAGTAAGCTGACCTTCATGACCTCGGCCCTGGCCACGGTGTTTGGCGTTCCGGACTGCAGGGTGACGCGCTGCGGGTACACGGGGGAGGACGGCGTCGAGGTAAGCGACTCGTTAGCAGTTCACTGCTATTTGCTAGCTGTCTCCCAGCTCAGGGGGCCTCAACCACCGGGCCGCCGACCAGTGCCGGCCCGCGGAGCATTCCGCAGGGATTTAGAAATGAAGCCTTCAAAAAAATGTAATATTGAATGATAATTCATCAAAATTACTTCCACCAAATTCACATGAGAGGCCGTCACACAAATCCCAACCCCGCTACTCTATTATGCCACTACGTTTTTATTGGCTTGATGTTTACACAGTATATCACGGTCGTGTTGTTAGACTGTTACTGTCTATCAATACAACTGTCTTTATGCTCTTAATAATGGTTCTACAGTATCTGCCTTAATTAGATTAGATGAGGCAGGTTTGTGTCCTGCATTAGCGACCCCCCCCCCATCCCCCATACTGGACCTTGAACATATTTAAAGTATGCACAATGGGCCTCAGTTATAAAAAGGTTGAGGAACTCTGTCCTAGCTGTTCATTAGGTACACACTAGCTGTTCCTTACTAACTATATTAACTATATACCAGCTAAACTTTTAACCAGCTTTTTTAACTATCTGTTCATAAACTGTTCATTAACTGTTCATTATTTATCCATGAGTTGTGTATTATCTGTGTATTGGCTTTTGGCTGGTTGTCCGTAAGGGAGTGCAATATCGGCCGATGGCCGGTCTGACAAATGTCGACTTTTTGAAAGGTTCAAAGATCTACGTCCACCAATGGGAGTTGTGGACACTTTTAACAGTAATATGTGTATGCAGCCATGAGTCAACATTGTATGTCTCTTTCTCTTTCTCTTCCTCCTTTCCTTGGCTTCCCTCCCTAGATCTCAGTTCCTCTCTCTCGCGTGGTGGAGCTGACAGAGAAGCTGTTAGCCAACAGCGAGGTCAAGCTAGCGGGCCTGGGCGCGAGGGACAGTCTGAGGCTGGAGGCGGGGCTATGTCTCTATGGCAACGACATTGACGACACGACCACCCCCGTGGAGGCCACCTTAGTCTGGACAATAGGTGAGTTTCTCAGGCTGTTTTTTGTGATGGATGTGATAGAAACATTACAGAAGTGGAAGCATCAAGTATACGATTGTAAGTTAGACCCGTGTTAAGACACACGTTGACGCGCAGGTTAATCAGACGAGCAGGTTAATGCTGGTTGTTACTTCAATCCCTCTCATAGGCCTCCCAGCATATGAAGTCATTTAGCAGATGCTTTTATCTAAGGCAAAGGGCCGTGAATTCAGATACATCTCATTTAGGAGCAGGTAGGGGTTGGGGAGCATCTGGCTGAATGATGCCTACAGGTAGGCTGCGGACATTGTGGATCAAACCCAGAACCTTTCGGCTGGCAGTCCAGCACCCTATATTCTTATCTCCGGTGTATTGGTCTCGAAGTGACCGCGTTGGTCAACATGTTAAAGCTTGCCTTCTTGTGTTCTCGTCCGCCACGCGTCCCGCCAGGCAAGCGCCGCCGCCAGGCCCGGGACTTCCCCGGCGCCGACATCATCGTTCCCCAGATCAAGGCGAAGACGGCGAGAAAGAGGGTGGGCCTGGTGTCCACCGGACCGCCGGTCAGGCCGCACACCCCCATACTCGGCCCCGACGGGAAGGTCATAGGTCAGCGAACCCGCTTGATATAAGTGTGTGTGTGTGTGGGTGTGGGTGTGGGTGTGGGTGTGTGTAATATTTAGATTCTATTATGTAGAAATCTTGCGGGTGAATCATTTAAAATGTTTGTGACTCACAGGTGAGGTGACCAGTGGCTGCCCCTCCCCCTGCATGAAGAAGAACGTTGCCATGGGTTACGTGGAGGCGGCATTCGCCAAGAACGGTACCGCGGTGCAGGTGGAGGTGAGGAAGAAGGCTTTGCCCGCTGTCATCAGCAAGATGCCCTTCGTCCCCACCAACTACTACTCTGGAAACTAAAGCAAACACAAACTCTTGTATAAATACCAACACACACACACGTTGTTTCCTCGTTGGAATAGTCGCCAATGCTGCCCCCTTGTGTTGGTTTCTGGAAATG
The DNA here is from genome assembly GCF_964030765.1 of Micromesistius poutassou. NCBI lineage: Eukaryota > Metazoa > Chordata > Actinopteri > Gadiformes > Gadidae > Micromesistius > Micromesistius poutassou. The sequence goes on along the minus strand of NC_140285.1, from coordinate 4,157,814 downwards.
CAAGTTGGATTTAACACCGAGATGTTCGAATGGACTCGACTGCCAGGATTCCATGAAATTACATTCCGATTAATCCCACTTTACATCTTTATTCGCACAATCAATAATCAATCAAGTCACTGAAGATTTAAAAAGGACATGAGCAACTAAACATCATGAAACCCTGATGGACTGAACATCTGCATGCTAAAAATGGCTCCTCTAGAGACGTCATTCTCCTAATGCATATTTAATTAAATGAGCCAATCTGGGAGTGTGGAGAATCTCCCCTTCACAAATTACCTAACACTTAAGTTAAACTGCCTCTATTGACAAGATGGTTTACGTTTTGTTTGGAAGTTTGAAAATATGACTTTACAGTTTTATGGTGAGGAATCATGCAGTGTAATGTTTACTAATGAAAGTTGAAGAGAAAACGAATGAATGAAAATAAATGTTGTTGCATGTGTTTAATTCACCTTCACCTTTTTTTTTTTACAAGTCTGCATTGTGTGTTTTATCTGAAAGGTGGTAGGCTAATAAGGGGCCAAACTTCAACTAACAATTAAGGAAACCTGTTTTTATGGTTTCATTTAACCAAATTAATGGTTTAAGTCTACACTGCTGAGAAAATATTTTATTGGATCAGTGTGCCTGCAGTGAAAAAGTGACATTGTGCTTTCCTACTGTAGTGTATCCTTATTGTGTCGTTATTGTTAAATGTTGAAATTGGATAACAATTAACTAATAATATTTTTATACCAATAAGACAATTGTCTCTAATAATAATAATTGTATGTTTAAAACATGTCATGAATTTAATTAAAATGATAAACAATATTTAATTGTATTTTTCTGATGGTCTAAATGTAATTACATTGTCATGTGGTCTTATTGCATTGAATACTCAATCCGAATGTAGTTATATTGACGTAAAAAAGAAATTGTGCTATTTTCCAACCTTAGGCTACTGTATTCAAATGTAAGGAGGTGTCTGCTGGTTGTTTTGGTATCTGGCAACAAATGGTTGTACATATCTGGCAACCCCGCCTACCGGTGTAATAAGCAGCTACTGAGAAAATGGTGGACTTCGCGACAGCAACGTGCTCAAAACTCCGTCCTAACTACCTTCTAATATCCCTATCTTCTCAACCTGGCATTAAATATAGGTTACCCGGGGACAATCAAAGATAATAGTGATTGAAAACGCGGAAGAAGGGAGCCTTTTTTTCAAGATCCTCCTCGTATTATACCAACAAAGTTGGTCTCGAGTTGGTAAAAGGCGCTGGTGTCGACTGCTAACTGGGAGGGAGGTTAGCTCACTTTAGCCTCTTGGATCAGTATCTGGATGTGCTTCTGTGGAAGGCGTTGGGCTGTCTCTGACCAGAGACCACGGACACCTTCACCTTGTCGGCTGTGACAGCCGCTGTCCACCCTGCGGACATCCCGAGGTGACACCTTGATCGACAGCAGCCCGCTAGCCATCGTTAGCTCGCGTTGACTGGTGCTCAGGCACTGGGAGCAGGAGAACAACATGCCGCGGAGTAAGAAGGGGAAACGTGGCCCAGGCAAAAGTGGTAAGAAGCAGCTCTCTAGAAATAATGTCAATACACTTTGAACTGGACTGTTCATAAAAGCTGTAATGTGCGGTTGCCACACCTTGAAAGCAGAATTGTCCGTATTTAAGGTTGGAAGGCAAGAGACAATTTCCATATGGCAACAAAGCGTGGTGGCAAACTGCATTCATTTGGGTTTCCCTCTCGTTTGTGTCTTTATATTAAGGGGCAATATACTGTTTGAGCCACATTCGCAAACGTTACAGATGTTCATAGCATGCTCCTGGAAGCTTTGCTTCCCAATCATAAAGGGATTTCTGTTATTGATCATATAACAGGACCAATGACACTGATGCTGGGATTGCTGAGACTAAGCACATGGCTGTTTAGAGCGTAGCCAAGTCACCTTATTATGGGTCTAGTGTCATGCTGCTCAATTTACTGCAAGCTATTTTGGAGCGACCAAGTATAGTTTCCGTTCAGTAGTTATTTGGGGGGGGGGGGGTGCTCTGTTCACAATCGGACGCCTGTCCGTCCGATTGTTAGAGACATTAATTTGGTGTGGGTCTTGGAGGGCGTTCCTAAGGTTATAAAATAAGGTATTTCCATTGGCACATAGACTCCCTGGACCTGGTTTTTAGTTTCGAAGTCACAGATTAAATGTTTTTCTTTCTTTGATACATGTTTATGGATTTCTTATGCTTCTGTAGTTAGGAGTTATCTCAAGTGTTGTTGAATGGTTCTACAATTGACACCGTAAACGGTTCCTACTGTACCTTGGACTCACGCTCAACGTTCCACTTCTCCACCTTTCCATCATTCTGTCTGATTCCGCCCATGATTTATCCACCTATCTCCATCATTACCTATCTCAATCATTCTTTCTGTACATCCATACCCATAAATCCATCCATCCATTCTTCTACCTGCCCCCCCCCCCTCTCCCATTGATGCCCTTGTGTATCCCTCTCTTGCCAAATCAACCACTCCATCCTCCCCGTCATCTGTCTCTTTTTGGGCTCCTCCTCGTTCCCATCCTCCTCTGAACATGGTCCTCTGCAGGTTCTCTACGACAGGAAGTTCTCCAGCTGCAGCTCTCTGCTAAAGCACCTCTGTCACTGTCGAAAGGTAACGAACCACCGACCTGTCACCCCCAACCTGTGCTGCACTCGCATACGTGTTTTTTTTTCTTTTTCTTTTAGTAAATATCTTACGGCTGTCTTACCGCCCTGGACGTAGCCTGCCTCAAACCAGCAGTGGCTCTCCCAACGCTAGACCACTCGCACAGAGCTTCAACTACATTATCATTCGCACCGTCTTGCGCTGTAACACATTTACCCAGGCTAAATCATTCTCATCACGTCGTCTTTGTGCTTGTCAGATTTTTTTCTTAACCCTAACCACATAAGCTTGACTTCATGGAAAGCATCAACGCAAGCTGTCCACGCCACTAGGAAGCCCGTTCTGCATTGGTGAACTTCCCATTCATCAGTGTGTTCCACGTCAGGTGGACATTTGCTTTTGACACTTCTTCTGCTTGGGCAGCCTTAAGTGTGAGCCAATGTTCTGCCATGCTTGTCCTTCATCTGGTGGGAATACTTTCAGTAAGTCCATCCTGCATGGCCTTACCTTTAACCCAGGCTTAATCTCCACAGGTGGCTATCTGCGTGGACTGGAATGTGCCAATAGCTTTTCCACACGGCCAGTTTCATCATGCATGTGACCGTGTGCCTGTCACTTTCACTGAACTGTGAAGAATGAAATTGTTTAGATGGGTTTATTATTATGTCAATTTCTGGCTGATCACGTTTCCTCACCAGTAATGGTGATCTTACATCAATGCATCGAGGCATACTGAAATGTAGGGTTCATTTCTGTTTCATGTCTCAAAAGGCTTATTACAATTTATTGTAGTAGAGAGGAACTGGCTAACTACTGTTGTCCTCACACTATTATGGTCTTTTTGTCAAGCCGAGCGATCAACTCCCTGTTTCCTTTTGTATTCATGGCCTGGTTCCTATCCTTCATCTCATTATTCAGGCCGTTTGTTCCCCTACGCGTTGTTCCAGTGTGCTAGGCTGTCCTCTCCAGGGGCAGTCTTTATACCGTGCTATTGTTGGGCACCGTTGTTTGGCTGTTTATGGCCAGTGCATTATCTGCCACAGAAAGACATCGTTTTTTGTTTCTTCGATAAAAAATACTGGAGAAACATTTGGATATTGGATTGCCTTTTGACCTAATCAAGCCCACTCTATGCCAGTTAAATACGGAAATGCAATTTTGGTGTCAACTTTTCTTCTGTATATCTCTAAAGGCTTACATTTCTTTGGTGGAGAAAGCCTGATTGATGTCAGTGGAAGGTCCAAGCCATGGAAAAATGATCCAGAGCATAGTGACCTTAAGACTAATTATAATGGTAGGAGATTGTTTGGAGCTGTGAGATCCATGAGCCACAAGTGGTCCACTCAGGGCTTTTTCATGGACCAGACAAGCCTTAAAATAGATTTGGTATTATGTACACTCTTGGTAATTTAGTTCAAATATTTACTTGAGTTTGTACACTCAAATATGTACAATCTAACAGGGTGTAGTTTCAAGAAGTTCAAATATTGACAATACAATGATTTAGGGCTCCTTCCTAATGATGCCTATAGGTAGCCTGCAGTCATTGGGCTTCAAAGTTCAAACCCAGAGTTTTCCGGAGGCGAACACACTTACCACTACACTGTCCTGCCTATTTAACAACTCAACAGAAACTGTCAACACTCTGTGCTTATTAAAATGCATTGCATATGGCCAAGAGCTAAATGTATATTCAAAAAAATATTAATCTCACAGCAAGAAAGTCGTGATTCACATTTGATCCAGTCATGCAGCCTGTGTGTGTGGGTGGGTGGGTGTGTGGGTCTTTAGACTCTGGAGTCAGGGTTGAACGCCAGTAGGTAATGACATTAGGTAACAGGTAAAGGTTTGTGCAGTGTGCTATCTCAACTTGTGTTAGGTAAATCATGAGACGATATGCATTAAAACATTTCCATAGAAGTGGGGTAGAGATTATGCAAATTTAGGTTTACGAATGATACATAGTCGATTTTGTGATTATTTGTTCCTAAATGTAGTACACCTGCAGCAAATGATACACATGTCATTTAATAAGTAATCAGTAGTACCATGAGTCATTGTCACACTTTTCTCTAGCATAAAGAATTTGACTGGAATACAAAGTACTTGTCTATCTGAGTTTAAGTATTATATTTGTACGGTCAAATCATTTGAAAGCATACAGATGGCAGTTGATATTATTTACAAAAAACGAATGGGCAAACTGCCTTCCTTCCACAGATAGCAGAATGAAAGTCAATATTAGGCTAACCCGTAGACAAACTACATCTCCCATGTAGCACCCTGGCAGTTACCAACAAGCATGGCTTGGTCACCCTGGGCCGACCTTGTTGACCTCCACACACACACACACACACACACACACACACACACACACACACACACACACACACACACACACACACACACACACACACACACACACACACACACACACACACACAGAACTCCACTCACACCTCTCACTCAATGACCATTCCATTCTTTGACTAGTCTCTCATGCACCAGCTGAATGACCTGAATGGAGGCTGTACGCTGCAGTAATCACACTAGCTGTATCTGTATCCCTGAGCCAGCAGGACCTCAAACCACTGGCTCACAGTGCCCATATAGCTCTATCTGGGTTATTTGTATAGTGACCACAGTAAGATGTGTTCAGAGTCAACACCCCAACTGTTAAGCGTAAATGTTTTTTATGCTGTTTTAAATCGTTCTTTCTTTTTAAATATTAAAAAATGTAACCGGACATGAGGGCATTGTTCTATTTCATATTTGTAGGCTTATGGTAAAATGGCGTAGCCTACATACGTCATTGAACGATATTGCCATATGGTGGCAATAACACCCAGCCTGTCAATGGGAGCTTATGTGGATATAGTAAAAAAAATAATAAATACATTTTTCGATAATACAACCTTTCTCCTCCAAGTGTATGTCTAAGCCTGCATTTCAAACTTCTGGTGCTTGGTTACAGACAAATCGAGACAGCTGAGCACAGCATGCTGGCTAGTGGCTACTAGCTGGTCTCTGCTAAAGCTGGTGCAACTCGCTAGTCTCTGCCATTAATAACCAACAAGCCATGTGGTTTTTAGACATCGGCATGTAGCAGATGTATATACTGGTGCCTGTAATGATAGCTGGCTATTGAAATAGTCCCAGCCTCTGGTGAGGCCCTTTCAGCGTCTGGTTTGGGATTTTATAGTTTGCAGAGCTGACAATATGAACCCAATGATCAATATCGCAAATGTTGCTATGACAACCGTTCTATACTCCTGCCCAACACCTCAGGGCACCATGTCGGGTTCTAGAGGATCCAGCACAGCTACCTGCTCTGCTCTTTCAGTCACCATGCCCATCATTACAACTTAGTGGAAGGAAATGCTTTTTTTCGTTCTCCGTCGAATGATTGGATGAAGAAATTGAAGTCTCTCTCTCTCTCTCTCTCTCTCTCTCTCTCTCTCTCTCTCTCTCTCTCTCTCTCTCTCTCTCTCTCTCTCTCTCTCTCTCTCTCTCTCTCTCTCACAGGTGGTAGGAATGGGGTGAAGGGCGAGTCAGGGGCGAGCGATGACGACCTGGCGTCGGAGGTGATGAGTCACTACAGCAGCACCAGTGAGAACGCATCAGCCTTGGAGGACGGCACCGGTAACACACACACCTACCCACCCATCCACCACCTACCTACGTACCCACCCATCCACCACCTACCTAGATACCATCCACCACCTACCTACCTACCTACATACCCATCCACCACCTACCTACGTACCCACCCATCCACCACCTACCTACATACCATCCACCACCTACCTACCTACCTACATACCCACCCATGCACCACCTACCTACCCACATTGCATTGAAATTCATTGATGCCAATATCAATGATACAAATATTGTGTGTGTGTGTGTGTGTGTGTGTGTGTGTGTGTGTGTGTGTGTGTGTGTGCCTGTGCCTCAGCAGCGGAGGTGGTGGATGAGCTGACTGCCCAGGAGGAGTCGGACGACAAGCTCAAACAGAGTATAGAAGATCTCACTGACAAGAGGTGAGCCTCTGCCTTCGCCAGACACACACACATATTCTCATATACTCCCTCTTCTGGGCCCTTTCTAGGGCTCTCGCTCTTTCCATTTCTCACTCTCTCCGTCTCTCCCTGTATCTCGCACTCATCACACATTCTCTCTCCTCTCCTCTCCCAGTGCCAAGACGCGGCAGGCGGCCCAGGAGTCCCTGCGCCAGGCCTTCTCCTCCAGGGTGATGTACGACTTCCTGACCGAGAGACGCATCACCGTCACCGACTCCCTGGAACGCTGCCTCAAGAAGGGTGAGGGGGGAGGGACGGACGGACGGACGGAGGGAGGGAGGTGGAGGGGGAGGGGGAGGTAGAAATAGAGGGAGGTAGAGAGAGATGTAGTGATAGACCGGTAAAGAGAGTAGCGAAAGAGATGGAGAACCAGAGAAGAGGTAGAGGGGTAAAGAGAGGGAGTAGCGAGAGCTAGAGATGGAGAGAGCAAGCTAGTGGTAGAGGGAGATCTAAAGAAGAGGTGAGGGGAGATGAAAAGGTCCAGTGAGAGCCAGTGAGGGAGAGCTGGGATAAGACCGAGGGTTGAAGAGAGATGATTTATGTACGCGAGATAGAAGCTGTATGTATCTGCTTTGACTCACAGTGGTGTAGCGTAAGATAGTGGTAGGGTGTCACCTTTTTTTTTTTTTTTTTTTCCAAGACAATTCTGTTAACAGCGAGATGACCCAACAGAAATGATTCCATTAACGTTGTCCTCGAACGTCATCAGAACGGCACACATTTAGGACTAAAGGCTAGATCGAGAACACATGGCTTCACCATTCAGCGGTGATTGTGACCAGCGACCTGGTGTGTGTGTGTGTGTTCGGTCAGGCGGAGGGGAGGAGCAGGCGGCGGCCGCCACGCTCTTCGTCCTGCTCTGCGTCCAGCTGGGGGGCGGGGACGAGGCCGAGGAGTGCTTCAAGATGCTCCGCCCCCTCTTCAGTGCCATCCTGATTGACCACGGCGCCAGCGTATCGGCACGCCAGAGCGTGAGTGGAGAACGTTTTGTCATCGGGGGGGGGGGGGAGCACCTGGGTCCATTCTTTAGGGGGCGGGAATGAGGACAGTAGGCGCCCGAGGGATGGTCGTTGCCGTGCGAATCTGTGACGAGTGACATCGCCTGCTCGATCACAGCCAATCAGGAATAGACACTCGCTGAGGGCGCTGTGTATGATGGGTAGATAAGCAAACACTTAAGCTACAGTCCACTGGGTAGGCTGGTAGACGGATCTACCCAGCGTACATCTAGGGGCACACTCCCACTTGTGATGTCCTTTAACATAAACTTGGTCCGGTTGTTGCTATTTGATTTCTGCCTCAAATACATGATTTAATCTCCAGAGTGGTACATGTATATAATGGATGATGATCAGAATCGAATGGACATTTTCTTATATTGTGTGTGTTTATCAGTGTGCCAGGGCCCTTGGGGATGTGCTGCTATGTGTCTGCTGCTGAAGACGGAGAGGTGAGCGAAGCCACCTCATGGCAACCACAATACACAGAGCTCACAGACCCCTGCCATGCTGCCTTCACTCCCCCTCTACACTAGCCCGGGTATATCCATGCTGCCTTGCGCATAAATTAATTTCACTCTGCTAGGCAGCCTGGATTCCATGGATCGCATTGTTCCTCAGCAAGGGAACCTATCACAGAAGGGGGGGTGGGGGGACAGCAAGACGATGACGACGTCAATGCGACACACCGAAGCTTGTCGTTTGTTTATATCTATGGATCCAACATGGCAGCAGACGAGAAGTAACCTTTTGATGCAGCCCTAGATAGTGTTCCAAGTAGTTTAGAACGCAAGTTTCCAGACTAAATCTTCTTGAGATTTGGTCTGGCGTTAGCCAGGCTACCTCTACACCTCTGTTGTTGTGTGTCTGTGTTCCTTCTGTTCTTGTTGTTGTTCCTTCTGTTCTTGTATTTTCAATTGATCTTTATCCCAATTTTGTTCAATTGTTTTTTTGTTTCTTTTCTTCTTCTTTTTATGCTTCTTATATTTCTTTGCATTTATATTAAAAAAATGTCTCTATTGGCAAGAAAATATTTGACAATTTCTGTCTCTCTGTCCCTGTGTCTCCCAGGACCTGGTGCGCTCCATGGGCCAGCTGGAGGCGGTCTTCATGTCCTCCTACCCCAACAGAGAGGGGGCGCTGCCCGCGGCCAAGCCGGGGCCACGCCGCGCTCTGCGGCGCCGCCCTGCAGGCCTGGGCCCTGCTGGTCACGCTGTGCCCCGTGTCCGGCTGGCCGTGCTGCTGGACCTGTAGGTTGGCTCGCCGCCCGGGGCTCTGGGGGTCAGGACGGTGACCGTTATGAAGTTGTAGTGATAATGGAGAGGGGTGGGGGGGCGGATGTGCAGGGGAAGAGGGCTGACCTATGACAAGGGCTGCTCGATTAGGGAAAAAATCCTATTATTCCCACCCATGACTATTTTGGTCAATAGTTTGAAAAACATGATGCATTTTTTTCAGCATTTCTCTCAGACTAAACACTTTGTAACTGCGAACTTTGAAATTTTGAAGAAAGTACACAAACTGTTCAAATAGAAAATGTTCAGATCGAAAAGAATGTACAAATATGTATCCAGCCGTTCTGCCATTTAGATAAGACGAGATAAATTGATAAATAATAGTCTCAAAATTAAGGTTTATTATATTTTGGGGGGCAAAACATCTATATTAATTTACTTTTTATATATATAATATATATTTTTTAATGGGTCTTTTTAATGAGCAGGAGAGTGAGGAGTAGGTTCAAAGAGGGAGCACTTTTATTTTGATAAAACAAACCTCAGACTAACGTGGTTCTCATCCCCCCCCCTCAGCCACCTGCCCAAGCTGCAGGCCTGTCTGGAGAGCAGCGACGTCAACTACCGGATCGCGGTGGGCGAGACCATCGCCCTGCTGGTGGAGCTGGGCCGCGACATCGACGAGGTGAGACACACACACACACACACACACACACACACACACACACACACACACACACACACACACACACACACACACACACACACACACACACACACACACACACACACTTTAACTTGTGTCATTATAGGTACGACAGCGGCACATGATTTGGTGTGAGTGTATATGAGCCATGTTGTGTGTGTGTGTGTGTAGGACTTTGAGGTGGAGGACAGTGTCGGCCTGTGTGTGAGTCTGAAGGGCCTGGCCACGGACAGCAACAAACACCGCGCCAAGAACGACCGCAGGAAACAGCGCTCCATCTTCAGAGAGGTGCTGCACTACATCGAGGTGAGGACACGCTCTGTGCTATGCAGTCCACTGAAGAACTCTTGACCTGTCATTGTTGTGCCGCTTGCTGTTCCCCCGACAAACCGTTTTTAAATTCATGTTTCCCCTCCTCCTCCTCCTCCTCCTCCTCCTCCTCCTCCAGAATGAGGACTTTCAGGAGGAGAAGATCCGCTTCGGCGTGGAGGGGATCTACATCGACAGCTGGGTGCGGAGACGCATGTACGACGCCTTCAAGGACCTGCTGGAGTCTGGGGTCCGCCACCACCTCCAGGTAGGTACCGCTTTACACACACTCACACAACTCTCATAACTCACACCCATATCACACGTACACAGGCAGCATGACCATAGAAATACTTCATCAAGAACCACAAAAGAGTACAACTGTCTTTGAGTTTCAAAAGCATTCTGGAGCGATGACAAGACATTTATGTAATCAATAATGTAATGCCCACTTGGTTATAGAGGCGTATACATGATGGTTTGTCTAACGAGCCGTCTCGGTGTCGTGTGTCCAGTTCAACTGTCTACTGAGGGACATCTTCGGCTTGGGCGCTCCCCTAATCCTGGACGCTGCCGTCAAGGCCAACAAGATCTCACGCTTCGAGAAGGTAACCGCACGCTGGGAAAGGATTGGTCAGGGATCGGAGTGATAGATCCAACCTCGACGGGTTGTAGCTGGCCCGCCGGCGGTGCGGCTGTGATCTGTTGCCGGTGGGTTAGACCTCCAGGGCTTCAGGGTCGCTGTGGGGCGACAGTGAAATCACCACGGTGCAGGTGGACTGGCGGAGGCGGGTGTGCAATAGGTTCCTTTTGTACACTTCGTAAAGATCCCCAGTTGTCACTGAAAGGGAAGGCGAGAAATCCCGTGGCCAATCAGTGTACAGAATGACCGACACAAGCGGCTGTTTGACACGGAAGTGTAACCCTAACTATTGGTGTGATCTCCTTTAACAAGGTCCATTCAGAAGCCTGACTCTCTCTCTCTCTCTCTCTGTCTGTCTCTCTTGTCCCCCTCCCCCCACCTCCCTCCCCCACAGCATTTATTCAATTCTGCTGCCTTCAAGGCCCGGACTAAACTACGGAACAAGGTGAGGGACAAAAGGGCTGACGTCATGTAGAGTGAAGGAAGGCGCGGAGGATGAGAAGACGGGACGGAGGAGTGGTTGGTGGGGGGGGGGGGGGGGGGGGGGGCAACGGAAGAAAAATAAATAACGGCCAGAGCTGCCTCGAGTGTCTGCTGCAAACCTCCACACTAGAACTCCTCATGAATGCATTTTAATGGTTTCCAAGTGTTTTAAACCCGGCTATTTGAAAAGTCTTGCCTTTGCACGCGCTGTCCATCAGCTCTGTTGAAAGCGAGGTAGGAGAACACTTCATGTTTATCCTTCTTAATCTCTTGTCTCGCTCGCAGTGCCGCCGTTAGAGAACGGCCGTCTTGTGTTGCTCCTAAAGGAAAGGTTAGCATTCGTCAGTTTGTTCGGCACGCCAAACGGGCCGGATGGCGCCGAGGTCCGGCGTGGGACCGCTTAGCGTGCCCTTGGACATTTCTCCAATATTTGGATCCAATACTTGAAAACCGGATGCCAACAGTAAAATGGTTCTTAATATTTTTCTGTGTTAGATTGAAAAGCATATATGACGTTCAACTAAATCCTATTCCTCATGCAAACCCGTTCATGCCATAGTTTTACTAATGGAATTTGAGACTTATGCAGACTGTGGGAATTTTTATTGTGCAAGTCGTAGATTTTGAAGCGGTTCAGTATCAGTGGATGCTTTTCGATGCCTTACATTAAGATATTCATACCAAAAAAAAAAACATGTGTAAGGAAACGATGGTGCTTTCATGTTTCTCCCCCCCAAAAGAGGAAGAGCAATGTATTATGAGGCCCTAGCCTGGTCCAACCCGCCATGGTGTGAACACAGAACCAGTCCACCGCAACACACAACAGGTCCAGCTTCTCGTCCAATCAGTAGAGAAGCCAGAGAGAAGTCATCCATTTCTGCTGACTCCCCCCTAGTCTCCCCCCCCCCCCCCCCAACTTACTCCAATTGACATCAGCAACTCACTTCTTTGAAATCATTTTAATGTGTGCGAAAAGAATAGGAAATAATCCCTTTTTTTATTTCTTTCTTTACCATTGCTGGTGGTTCGTGTTTGACTTTGTAATTTATAAAAAGAAAAAGTGAAGATGGGTTCTGTGGGAACATGAAATGATGGGTTTATTTTTCGATGCAGGTTTTTGGGACAAACAATCTATATAGATAAAACATTTTACTTGAATCACTGGGAATGGAAATTAAACGGTCTGGGTAAATTCACTGGAGTCTGAACTCCGCCGTCATCACTGGAAATCACGTGAATCACGAGTGAATAAATAAAGACTGGTTGCTAGCCAGATTGCCATCCTATGCCAACTGTGCAAAGTATAACTGGCATATCACCATGGCAATGTTAACCGTGGTCAATTTATGTGATTTATAGAACTTGCATTGTTTTAAGGGAGATTACATCTTCCTTTTTGGTCTTAATACATGTTCAAAAATTACATTTCTAGATCTATAGTTCAAGCTCCATATTTTAGAATCTGATGAAATGAAGGTTAGAGAAGGCATTAAAAACCATGCAACCATTTTCACCAAGCCTCAGGGACATAAGAAATATCACGTGTTTCAAAGGGACATGGCCCAACAAGAATTCCTCTACAGATACCTTAGAGAATAGCAATGATTCGTATAACGGACACAAAGTTATCCTCTATTTGCAATTGACTCAATCCTCCAACATGGGTGTCGCAGTATGTGTCCAAACCTCATTTAATCATTAATTATTTGGTCTTATTCCATAATTCATATTCACATTGGTGACTACAGTGACATGTCAAATGTCGAGTTTTTAAAATGATTTATTTTGACTAATCAAAGAGGGTTATACATAGGCTACTATAAAATGTTGATAGTTTATATTTACTATTACATTATCGGTTCGCAGATGGTTATAGGGATTACACAGTTGGGGAAAGAATAAAACCTGACTTATTGAAACATTAGGTTATTGTGAAAAGCATCATGTTTTACTTTGGCGATAACATTTTAAGATAAACAATGAAGTTGCTGTTTTGATTATTTCATTTTTCAATAACAACAATGTGTATAAGTTGCAAATTTGTTTACCATACCATTCTCAAACCCACAACAAAAGTGTGAATAAAGTAATGAAGTATTTTTCTGTTGTCTTGAAGTCATTGATTAGGTGCATGATGACGATATAAAAATGCAGTGAGTAGGCCTAAGGGACCTTTCAGAATTTATGGAATGGACCACCGGAGGAAAATGGGGGGGTTATGTCTTAATATTCTTTGTTGAGGGGTGGGTCACCCTACAATTTTTAGTCTGAGGGGGGGGTTCCTCAATTTTTGTCTTGAAACAGCAACATTTCAAAGTGCTTTAAAAAGTGTGTTTGGAGCATATTTTTCCATGTAGCTCTCAGTCTCGGCCCCCACCCTACCCCCATGATGAACCACACCTGACCTGTCCCCCTTAATCACAGGCATTTTATCAACAATGGGTAGTGATGTTGCTCCTGACGCTAGTCACCGCAACTACAGTAACCTTTAGAAATCCCCGTTGCGCATGGAACTGCCACATTGGCAGTGTTGTGTTTCACCAATATTATATACAGTACAGTAGCCTACATATATAGGCTACGGTACAGCAGGCGAGGTCAGCTCGACTCGCTTCCAATAACTTCAAAAACTCAAAAAACTTTTTTTTCCTTTCCTTTTGACCTTCATGCCCTGGAGCATTGGAAGTACTACAATGCAGTGTCCCACGTGGCCCTGGGCCCAGGTCTATTAACAGGGCTGTTTACATGCACATGAACAAACAACTCTTTTTCAAGTTCTTTGGTATTGGAAACAACTGCCACATTTCCATATCCTCATTCCTGCTAATGCTCAAAGATACTTCAATATAACAGAGGAGGAACAACAGTTCTCAACCGATGTTGGTTGAGAGAACCTCAGGCCAAGATAAGGCAAGGCAACTTTATTTATATAGCACTTTTCATACACAAGGCAGACTCAAAGTGCTTCACATATAAACATTGTCATACAATAAAATAAAATAATAGATAAGTAAAAAATTTAAATAGATAGAAAATAAAGGCAAAGTAAAAAATAAAAATAAAAGCATTTTAGAAAGTGCAATGTGTTTAAGATCAACAGTCTCTGATACCCACGTCATGCAATTTTCGGGACTTGGCCCGACCAAAAGGAACTTGGTCCTTATCCTGGGAGTCTGACCCAGACACATGTCGTATCTCCACGACCTAAAGGAAATTGGTCCTTACTCTTTCACATTTGTCGGGACTCCGACCCGACCTAAAGGAACTTGGTCCTTACCTACGTCGGGACTCTCTGGGGTCTCTCTGGTATCAGATCATGTATCTCTCTGGTAAAAATAGGCAAAGATAAAATGCTGCTTGCAGCTTTAATTTATCTTATTATTATTATTTTTTTTTTTCTCTTTTTTTTTTTAAATACACAACGCATGTACTTGCCATTATGGCTGAGAGACAAGGTGTAAGGAATGTGGCAGAAAATTTAGCCAGTCCAGTTCTGCCTAAAGGAAGGGGTATGTTGGGTGCCTGGCAATGTAGCGATAGTGGTGCTGTGGAACATGGGTTGGTCAATGGGGAGGTGGGTTATTCCCAGCCATTAGCTGACAGCGGTAGGGGTACAGGGTTAGGTCAGAACCCAGGTTGTACTCCTGTTGGCCAGTTCATGGGGGAGGGTCCTCTCACATCCACACCCAGTAGCGATGATGCCACCGCTATTAGCCAACTCACAGGTATGATGGGGGAGTTGGGTGCTCAGATTGGCGAGTCCATTGTAGCCAGGTTGATGTCTGCTGGTGTAGTTAATGTTAACAGCAACCACCCGAGCTGCACGTCTTTCAACACATCACCTGCACACAGAGACACTGACTCACATAGTATTGACACCGTAGCTCCTGTTGCACAATCTCAGAACCCTAGTTTATCCACACAGGTGAGATCTAGGTTTGGTCGCATTATCAGGCCAGTTGACAGACTGATTCATACTATGTTGAGGCAAGACATTACATACACACGTCCGTCTATGCAGTCTGTTTACAGGTCGGTGTTTCCAGTCTTCCATGGTTAGACAGTAGGTGTCAAGGTTTATTGACATACATTTAAATGATATGGTTGAACCAGGCCTCGGTTAGTTTAAGGAGGACTCCTTTATTTCTGTTTGTTGACTTTTGGTATGCGGTTACTGGGTCTCGTGGGGTGTATAAGGCACCCTAATGCCAGTGGTTGGTTGAAGAGTTTGTGTGGCTCTCCTTTCACTTCATCCTTATTGGATACCTTCGTGGTTGTATATATCTGACCATTTAATTTTAGGGGAAGCCGAGCTTCCCTTGCAGTCGAGAAGTCGCCACTACGAAAGAATGCCATGTAGCCTATCCAACTAGCGGGATCTAAACAAACTAAGCTCCAGCGAATTACTACAATGCAGAAGTAGTGGAGAATGGCGAAACACAGCAACTCTAGCCTACTCTCAACCAAAATAAAACTAATCGCAAACCTAAGTTAGGTTACTTTTTAGCAGGATGGAAGTGATGCTGATGCGGCTCTCAGCTGTGCCAGAGCGTTCACAGTTGCTAGGGAGACCACCTGCCGTCGCCGCCCGGTGCAGCAGTGTGAACTGCCCCGTTTTTAGAACGTCTCAGCCAGTCTCGCCGCAAGGAGTTGCAAGAAGAAAAAAAAAATTATATAAAAAAAATTATGAAAAAAAAAAGTAGATAAAAAAAATTATATAAAAAAAATTATTAATTTTTTTTTTATAAATTAAAAAAATAATAATAAAAAAAAATTGGACCTGCGCACAAATGTTTTTTTTTGGACCTGCGCGCGCATCTTTTTTTTTGGACCTGCGCACGCGCATCTTTTTTTGGACATGCGCGCGCATGTCCAAAAAAAGATGCGCGCGCAGGTCCAAAAAAAGATGCGCGTGCGCAGGTCCAAAAAAAAAGATGCGCGCGCAAGTCCAAAAAAAGATGCGCGTGCGCAGGTCCAAAAAAAGATGCGCACGCAGGTCCAAAAAAAAACATTTGTGCGCAGGTCCAATTTTTTTTATTATTATTTTTTTAATTTATAATTAAAAAAAAAAAAGATTATATAATATTTTTTTTATGTAACTTTTTTTAAATAATTTTTTTGATGTAATTTTTTTTTATATAGTTTTTTTATTATTATTTTTATCATTATTTTTTAACTGTCTTCTAAATTAAGGAAATGATACAGGGAAACGAATAAATCATTACACGCCACGAGTGAACTTAATAAGCGATCGAAATACTTTTTTCAACCACCACCTCTTTCCCTTGACATTTAGTTTTCACCTGACAAATGCGACCGATGTAATTAAGGCAACCCGGTCTCACAGGAATCCGTGAAATGAGTCAGTCTACGTGACGTATAGTAGGCTAGCCTATATTTTAATCTAACATCTTTAATGGTAAGAGACTGCACGGGGATGGATGAGTGTTGTTTAAGATGGAATTACAATGCCAAATATGGCAGACACCTTCAGATATGAGACCCCTCAGTTTTTTGACTTTGCCTTTTTGGAAGCTCGGTTCCCTCTGGCTCCCACGTAATTCGAACACTGATTTATACATTTGCATGGCATGTTGAATAAGTGCGGTGTAAAACCAAAGATATACCGTTAGCATCTACAACTTGTATTTAATAAGCCTAAATGGTTGTGCTGTATCCTGATTGGCTGAAGAGAAATAGCCACATCGTTGCGTTCTAAAACTGGACCTGGCGATTTGACATGTTCAATCTTTGGGGACTCCTTGCAACGGCATCAGCCGCCTTGCGACGACCAGTTCACACTGCTGCAACTTTTCCCCTGCGACGTCCCAAAAGAGTCTCGTTGCGTCGCGAATCTTTGGTCTGAACTGGTCTTTAGAACGCAACGATGTGGCTATTTCTCTTCAGCCAATCAGGACACAGCACAGAACAATTTAGGCTTATTAAATAGGCATACAAGTTGGAGATGCTAACGGTATTATCTTTGGTTCCAGAACAACGATTGTAGATAACGTTAGGCTTGATAGCTGATTCATTGACATTATTTTAACGGGACTACCGTTACCGTTACACGTTAGCCGTTGTTATGGTTACATGCTGCCAGTCCGACATGTTCCCATTCCGACAGTCCTGTACGCGTATGCAAATTAGCCATGTGCGCCAAACAGAAGAAGGGCCCTATCTTGCGCCAGGCGCAATTGACTTTCTACACCGACGCATGTGTCGTTGCTAGTTTGCACCCGGCGCAAAGCTGATCTTCCCCCGCAGCAACCAGGCACCACTACACTTGCATGTTAAATATTATGATGTCAAAGATTATTCATACGTGTCAAACTGCATAGAAATAGCGTGTGGATTGTGGAAACATTTTTTTTCCATAGGGCTGCATGAATGAACATGAATGAAGTAGGCCTAGGCTATGCCATGCGTTAAAATAATAATAATAACAATAATACATTCGAGCAAAGTATATTCCAGGCTTCCAAAATAAAATCTAGTTTTAGGGTAAATGATTGGTTAAATGATTTGGGAAAGAACAGCTGATACAGCGGTAAGTTGTAGGCCTACTTTTAAATCAATGCATCTGCAAACACCGTACAGCAAACACATATGTTCTTGACAAAGACATCGTGTACAAGCCCATTACTTTTAGGATTGATGAGTATTTGATCGTGAGAAAACATAGTTTTACCGCGAGTGAGTGTTTAAAAGAATGAATGAATGCGGGTGATGCTTGGTGCGCGTGTGTGTGCGCGCCCATCTAAACACACGCAAATTAAACACGTAGGGGAGAGTGGGGTAAGTTGTGCCAGTGGGGAAGTAGTGCCACCCCTTGTTTCTAGAAAACCATAGAAAAAATTGGTCATGTGACCACATATTTTTGAAGAGCCATCCATTAGACTCATCCTGCAAAGAAGGGAGACACATGGAATGAGAGGTTTGCACATTTAAGCTCAAAAAACGTTTTTTGCCTTTCAAAGTAAAATTTCTACGATCAAGGTTTTTTGATTGTTGCGTCTGAACAATTATAGACAAGTTTGAAAACATTTGACACATGTTTTAGTGCTTTAGTATGCTACACTATGAGTCTATACAGTTAGCACAATGTTATCCCTAAACTGCTGAATCATGCTAGTTTTGCAAAATGGTAGGGTTGAGGTGAGTTTTGCCAACCTTTTGAAAACCTACTACAACAGAGCGACGGATGGTTGGATGCGCACACATCCTGGTCGAACCGTATTGATTTACGAGGTTGCAGAACTTGGTAAGCAAGCATTTATGCCTGCAATGACACCCACACACATCACATCAGGTTTCAGAGCAACGGGCATATTTCCGTTGAACAGGGATATCTTCCTGACCGGTCTGACCTGCCTGTACCATCACACAAGGAGCCAACCAATGCCACAGGTCAAAGATCTGTCTGCCAGTGACTTTGTCATTGTGAGCTTTGCAGATAAAACTACAACCTATAATTACGTTGGATTGGTGGAGAAGGTTGATGATGCCGACATCAGTGCAAAATTTCAAAGTTGTAAGAGGTGGATGGAAAGCCCATCTTCACATTTAAAGACAATCCCTAGAGGTGATGTGCTCCGAAAACTACCAACACCAAAAAATCTTGGTGGTACAGCCAGAAGGGAGGAGAAGTTCATATTCCCCTGCAGCATCGACAAGGGGAATGTTAAGTAGTAGGCCGGATCTGTGGTTTTCAGTCAATTACGGCCTGATTTTGAATTTAATTTTGTTCTTGTTTTCTTTCTCATTTTGTTCTTTTGTTCTTGTCTTCTTCTTGGTGTAGAAGAAAAGATGTTCAGCATTATCCTGGTTGGAACCCTATATTTACTTTAAATAAACCTTAAATTAGTCATTTTCTAATGGATTTGTCTTGCTTTTATATAGCATTACAGTTTATGAGATATATATTAATGGCACAATTTACCCCAACGTATTCTCTCCAAAGGCACAACTTACCCTGCACCGGGGGCAAGTTGTGCCACGAGACCACTTTTTTCTGAAAGCTATATTTCTTAAACAGTTTATTTCAGATCCATAGTTATTGTTGCCAGGGATGCACCACATCCTGAAATATACATACATATTTCATTTGGAGACATTACTGTCATGGCCTCACTTTAAAGTCACTTTGGGTAAAAAGTGGCTACTACTCACCCCACTCTCCCTAAGTGTATGAGAAGGAAATCGAGTCAGTCGACCTGTGATAAGCAGCTGATTCTGAACGAACTCGTCTTCGAGATGGACGTGTTCTAACGCATTTTTAATCAATGAAATGTTAACACAACAGTATATATCCGACCATTTAATTTTCGAAATTTTAGGTGAAGCCGAGCTTCCCTTGCAGTCGAGAAGTCGCCACTACGAAAGAATGCAATGTATCCAACTAGCGGGATCTAAACAAACTAAGCTCCAGCGAATTACTACAATGCAGACGTAGTGGAGAATGGCGAAACACAGCAACTCTAGCCTACTCTCAACCAAAATAAAACTAATCGCAAACCTAAGTTAGGTTACTATTTAGCAGGATGGAAGTGATGCTGATGCGGCTCTCAGCTGTGCCAGAGCGTTCACAGTTACTAGGGAGACCACCTGCCGTCGCCGCCCGGTGCAGCAGTGTGAACTGCCCAGTTTTTAGAACGTCTCAGCCCGTCGAGTCGCAAGGAGTCGCAAGGAGTTGCGAGTTGCAAGCAGTTGCGTCGCGAATCTTTGGTCTGAACTGGGCTTAAGGCAACTACAGCTTGTTCAGAATGCTGCTGCTAGAGTTCTAACAAAGACCAAAAAATGTGAACATATTACACCAATTCTTAAATCATTACATTGGCTCCCTGTATGTCAGAGAATTGATTTTAAAATCATGTTGCTAACCTATAAATCCATGGTTTAGGGCCAAAATATTTAACTGATATGCTTCCACTACATAAGCCTTCTAGGCCACTAAAGCTGACCCCACACTACAAGATAAATGTCCCGATATCGTGGCCGATTTGCCCCTTACGAGAATCGGGGTGGCGTTCCCATGGCAGCCGAATCGGGACGAAAATCGGCCAAGATTATCCTGTCTGCCGTAGTGTTCTAAGATAGAATCTCATAAACTTAAGACCTCCCGATCTCAAAATCGGGGTTATCCAACATGTTAGATATTTTCGGCATGTTGAGTGTGTAGTCAACATAATAGCGACGCACGCACACACAAACACACACGCAAAACACACACACACGCGCTGACCCGAAGGTGCTCCATAATGCCAAAGCGCATTCAATTCTCACTTTTCAATTTTCGTTTCCAAATATTTATTTAAAAACGAAAATATCTGTTTTAGTGCGTGTGTGTTAAATTAAATGTTTTTATATCTTAAACAAATTCCGTTGCAAATAGGAGGCGCGCAGCATCAATATCCTAACACAGACACATTTTGCAGATTGTAAATTGACATGATACATTGTAAACGTTCACAATCCTGCTCTATGCTCTGTGATATTTTGTTTATCATCATTTCTATTAACTTCTGCGAGGCGCATAAAGTGGTCATGTAGATCGGTCGTCTGCCCGTCTATTGCGCGTATCACACATGAGCAGATCTTGCACACAACGTCAGTCGTGTCCCTTGGCTGTCCTATTTGTTGTATATTTGTTGATGTTGTTATTGTCATGCGTGTTCTGGTTATTTGCGCATGATTAAACATGAGTCTTTATATGGCGATAAAACAAAGCTTTGTTGCGTTTTTTTTCCTTCTTTTTGAAGTGGGGATCGGGGGTGCGCCAACCCGGTTGGGACGTAAAGGGGGTGCGCAGGAAAAAAGTTTGGGAACCGCTGCTCTAGATCTACAATCTCTTGTCTCTCGATCTCTTGTCTCATGCTGGATGACGTAGCCTACATGGCCGAGAATCGGATAAGATTATCCTGTAGTGTGTGGTGTTCCGTCTTGTGTTCGAATCTTATGTAGGATCGGAGAGCAAAAATCGGCTGCGATTCTCGTTAAGTGTGTGGTGTACTCCGACTCAAAAATCGCATAAGATAAAAATCGTGTAGTGTGGGGCAGCCTTAAGATCATCTGAGACCAATCTGTTAATTATCCCCAGAGTCAACACGAAACATGGGGAAGCAGGATTTAGTTACTATGCAACAAATAGCTGGAATAAACTCCCTGAGAATTTAAGACTTGCCCCAACTCTGACAGCTTTTAAAACAAGACTGAAGATTTTTGTTTGCTTTAGCTTTCTGCTAAATCTTAAATCTACAATGCTTCTATTTTATTCTATTTTATTTATTTATTCATTATTTTATTTTATTAGTAACTTTTCCTTTATTTGATCACTTTTTAAAATGCATTTCTTTTAACTCTGCCTTTCTAAAACAAAAATTTAAACTTTGCCTTTATTTTCTATCTATTTTACTTTTTACTTAACTATTGTTTTCTTTTGTTGTGTGACAATGTTTGTGTGTGAAGCACTTTGAGTCTGCCTTGTGTATGAAAGGTGCTATATAAATAAAGTTGCCTTGCCTTGCCTTGCCTTCTTATCTTAGCTTGATTAGATTATCCTGGTCTTTGGGCAGTCCGGGTTCGTATCGCCTGTTGAGAGCATGTTTACAGCACTCTAGGACAAACACAAGACCATTAAAAGTGGGGAAAGACTTCAAAATCTTCCCTTAAAAACACACTTCGGCTTAGAATATATGTGCCAACTATTAATAAATGATGAGTCATGATGTGTTCTGTAAAATATTAGTTTTTTCTCATTAAATGACGTGACCTTTACAATTATTTTACAAAAGGTGTACTTTTATCTTTTATTATTAAGTTGAATCTTTAAGAGGGCGTGGCCCTGGAACTGCATCAAGACCTGTGGTGTAAATGTAGAATGTGACAAAACAGGTTTTTATGAAGAATGATAATTAACCCCCCCCCCCTCCTCCCTGGTGATGGCCATTTCCTTCTCTGGGGATGATAAATAGCAGCGGTGCTCTCCAGCTCGACTCACAAACCTGCAACTTCTCTCATCTCTCATTCAACAGCTGCACCATCTGTCATCCCAGGTGAGTCTCATACCTCAGGAAATGCCTGTGCTTGTAAACTGATGACTGAAAACTTTAAGACACTCATCTGATTATCCTTATTCTAAATTCAACGTATAGTGAAAGGAATGTGTTCGAATAAAAGTTTTATTATTTGGCATTTTCCGGCATATGATTGGATTGATTTACACATTTACACTGCCAAGATCCACGTATAGATCTTCACAGAGCTGCACCTGCATTTATGCTTCTAAGTCACATTAACATTTACACAAGGGGGCAGTATGGTGTTTTCGATCCCAAATGTTCATGCCATGAAGGCCAAATCCGAGTCGGCTCCATTAAAAAGGTGTTGACAAAGCAATATATCCGTGTGAATTTACTTTTTTGAAAGGATTAAAATGTAGCGTATGTAGTGTCCTATGCATACATATTATTCTCATGTCTGGCTGTCGAAATCTGGACACTATGCCTGTTTCCTGCTTTTAAAACAGAAGGTCATTTGGAAATGATAATGTTCTGACTTGTATCTGCTTGCATCCAAATCACGTCCTCAGAAACATGAGTCGGAACTCTCTCAGCACCAATCAGGAGCTCTTTAAAGGGGACTTCCTCATGAGTAACAACCAAGAGTTCAAGGCTATCTTTCAGGTGAGCATGGATGTAGAGATGTAATAACCGTAATGTCATACAAGCAAACTAGTCTTTCACCTAAACAAAATTTTATCTTCATGTCCTCAGGACGATGGAAACTTTGTCATCTACAAATGGTCTCCGATCTGGGACACCATGACTAACGGTGGCCCGGCTCTCAGAGTCATTCTACAGGAAGATACAAACCTGGTCATTTACACCAAAGAAGAAAAGCCAGTCTGGGCCAGTGGTACTTACACTCCAACTCTGAGCAATAAGGTTCGTCTGACCCTGACCAATGAAGGGCACCTGGTAACTTCCAACGATGGGGTGAAAATCTGGTCATCTAAGAAATGCTAAGAAGTTTCAATTCAAACTGTGCTTTTATGCGGACGATCGAGACATGTCACGCAGACAGTGATTGGTGTTACATGAAATAAACATCATAAACATAAACATAATAAACATATCATAACCGCTCACTGTCTGGCCCTTTTTTTTGTTATTTATGTTTAGTTGACTTCTAGTTTTTAGTGATTACCATCAAACCGCATACTCTTTTCACTACAAACTTACTAACCAGAGGCCTTTGTAAGGATTTCACTATATAAGAAGATAAGGTAACACTTTACAATAAGGGTACATTAAGTAACCTTTAGTAAACATTTATTTGACAGTAATAAGCATTAACTAATAATTCGTTTTTTGAAAGTTAACTACTGGACGATAAATTATTTACTCATAAGTGTTCATTTTTGTAATTATGTTCATGTTAACTAAGGCATTCATTTTTACATTATCTAATAGGGTTAAAAGGTTTGCAGGCACACACACACACACACACACACACACACACACACACACACACACACACACACACACACTCACACACACACACCAGCATTGAGTCTGATCGTGAGACTAGGGGGGGGATCTAACACTGTGAGACAAGCGATGGATAACAGGGTTGTCTTGTTAGCATCTGATTTGAAGACCCCCCACCTAAAAGCTATCGTTGATGTGAAACCTCGGCCCTGGTACAAGCTCCAGTGTGACCCACAGAGAGAGGGAGAGCCACCCCAGGGCTCAGTACTGCATCTGCCTCAGCAGGAGCATGACGTGTCGGACCCGCTCGGCGCGACAGCTCGCCGTCTGGTGGACCGGCAGCTCGAAGAAGGAGAAGGTGAAGCTGCGCGTGAAGCTGAGGCTGGTGATTGGCCGCAGCGGGGGGAGGCGGGGCATGCGCGGAACCGGCCTCCGCCTGGGCCGTAACTCCCTGGCCTCCCTCCCTAGACAGAGAGACAGAGAGAGAGAGAGAGATACAGAGAGAGAGAGAGAGAGAGAGAGACAGAGAGACAGACAGGGAGAAAGAGAAAGGAAAGATAGAAAGACACACACACACACACACACACACACACACACAGAATACACGAAGAAAGAAAGACTATAAATTTACCCTTGGAAAACTATCAGTCAACTTACTGTGAAGGAAGTCAATAGCCTACTAATACCTACTTAGAGAACACAAGGACAAACTAATGTTTTGAAATATCTTAATAGTAACAGATATTAACTGCGATAATACATATATTATTAAATATATTATAAGGGAATCAGGACAACTACGGGATATCACTTGTGCTGTGGTAATATCAGCTGATACTAATATACAACTAAGAGATACCGCAGTGATACAGGGATAGGCTAATCACTTTTCGATCCTACCTGGGCTCTCCATCTGGGCTGAGACGCGGCGCAACAAGGAAGGAGAGCAGGGATTGGAACCGCCAACCTCTCTGCCATCCGCCCCGCGCCTCCCGTGGTGAGAGGAGGGTGCCGCGGGTCGAAGGGGTGGAGCAGGCAGGTGCAGGCGAGGTTGGGCCGGAGTTGGGGGAGGAGGAGGAGGAGGAGGTGGAGGAGGGGGAGGGGGGGGAGGTGGAGGAAGAGGGGGAGGTGGAGGAGGAGGAGGAGGGATGGAGGTGAAAGAGGAGGAGGAGAGGGAGAGACCTCCCCAGGGGGTGATGGAGGTGTCGGCGTGGAGGAAGGCGTGAGAGAGGGGGTGGGATGAGGACGAGGAGGTGGGCTGGGACGGCCGGCTGCGCCTCCTCAGCCCGGCCTGGGGGAGGCGCTGGGGAGGAGCGGAGGCGGAGCTTGAGGCCTTGGCTGGTGGGTAACAACACGTATGGTCGATAGAAGAGAGTGATTGATTGAGTGTCAGTGATTCAACATTTTGAAAAACATCCCACGTAAGCATTCTCACACCAACAGATTCTAACAACACCACGTCAACATACTCAAACCATTCAGACATTCTAAAAAACAACAACATTCTAACACCTAGAGATTCTAAAAAAACGGAATATTCTAAAACCAAAACATTCTCTCACATAAACATTAAAATTGTAAAGAAACACTTTACCATTCACTGTGTGTTGACTACATAATACGTCAACACCCATAATATATTAACACACACACACACACACACACACACACATTGCTCACAGGTGAGAGGCATGTGTTCTGATCATTTGAGTTTGCCTCTGTTGGAGGGCGATTAGCAATTTAATTAAAAGATAATCACAATTTTTTAATTTGCAATTTTATAAAACTAAATTAAATTAAATTACCTGTGCTCTTTTTTTTCGAGGATCCAATCAGAGGTAAGCGTTCTTGTGACATCATCAGTCCTGGTTATGTAATTAATTAAGAGATTCATTCAAAGTAAATACGACAATTCCTCAAACGCATTAGTGGTTGTAATTAGCACAATACTCACTACACATGCACGTCTCTTGACTTCTGTTTCGTCCATTAATTCCATCCTCATTTCCTTTACCTCTCTCCCTCTTTTTACTCAAACTCATCCATCCACGCCTTGACTTGTATTTCTGTCGTTGCGTCACTCTATTCTCTATTCTACTCTAATCATTAATCATTGAAATAGTTCTTTCTTATCTTCTTCAGTGCGATATAAAGTCTAATAAAGTCATACGTTTCCTGTGTTTCTCTTCCCCTCTCTCTCTCTCTCTCTCTCGCTCCCTCCCTCTTTCTCTCTCTCAGCATGGGGTCTCCCCTATCACTTACCACATAGTATCCCCTATCACACAGTGCATTCACCCTCCCTCTTCTTATCTGTACCGTTTTACAGCCACACATTAGGGCTATAAAACGTCAGAAATGTTATTATTACCTTAACATTCAAAATGTTAAGGTCCAATGATCATGAATTAAAGGTACATGAAAATATATTTGAAACAGTTACAATATTACGTTTGTTTATGGTTTTTGAATGAGCCTGGGGGATAGTCAATAACAAATCTTTAAATGGAAGATCATGAGTTATTCTAGAGGTCAAACAATGGCCCATTGATGAAGTGAACGGTGCCATTATGCACTGATGCCTCCTGCTGTCCTCACCTGGCCACGCCCACCTGTCTCCCTCTCTGCTGGGGCTTTGGGCTCAGCTCCCTTAGAACGGAGGACAGGACTGCAGAGGGGTGAAGGGCAGTGCAGACTTCCTCCTCATCCTTGCTTCCCGCTCTTCATACATATCTATTTTAGTGACCTTCTCTGTCTGAATGGGTTGTTCATCTCCTAACCTCATATTTCTTCTCTTCTTCTTCTCACTGTCACTCATTCTCTCTCTCTCCTTTCCATCTCCACAGATGGAAAGGATCCTGCAATCCTCCAGATTGCAGGACAATGGGCAATATGATATCAGGTTGAAATATTGATGGAAAGCAATGGGCCCCTCTGTGGACGGGTTGCTCACACACACACACACACACACACACACACACACACACACACACACACACACACACACACACACACACACACACACACACACACACACACACACACACACACACACACACACACACACACACACACACACAGAATACAATTTCATTCCTATGCAAGTGTGCACCCATCCGAACACTTGCATTCAATTAAAAAGCACACCATCTCACACACACACACACACACACACACACACACACACACAAAGCTCATGGTCTTGACATTGATCTCCTTCTGCTTCAGCGCACAACGGATCCACCTGCTGTCAAACACACATTCACATACTACACACGCCTGTGGAGATACACACTACAGACTACAGAAATACTGCGTCCTCTTGCGCACGTTGAGCGCCCAGGCACTACAGCTCATTCTACTCTGAGGGGCCGGCGGGTGGGCGTACACACACAAACAAAGTCCTTTTCAATTAAGCAGCAACAGAACACAGGGCCACATCAAATTACAGAAGGCTTCATCTTTGATCCCACACCCTCACTTCGTCTCACACACACACACACACACACGTAATATATTTTCCACTCATACATACATGCCACATTCTCCTTTGATCATTTGAAGTTAATCAATGAAAGAGATTTGTGATACAGCAAACACACACTTTGTCGAATGATATTGAATATGCACCAAATTTAGTTTTCACTTTATAATCCATCACATGTGCAATTATATAACCGCGTTGGTATTCAAATTTACGTGTAAAACTATAATGCACAGGAGAGATCTGGATTAAATTGGTATAAATTAATATTTATTATACAGTTATATTTAACAATATTGAAACAATACAGAATAAAATATCCATCTATTTTTGGCTATTTTGGCTCATAAAATTGGCAGGATTTCTAAAATGCATTAAAATGTACATCAGCACACACACACACACACACACACACACACACACACACACACACACACACACACACACACACACACACACACACACACACACACACACACACACACACACACACACACACACACACACACACTTTTCTTCTTCCCTACATCTCCTTTCGGCCAGCTCATGGTGAAGACTTCCTGACGTGTAGCAGCTGTAGGCCTTGACCACAGACCACCACCCACCCCCTCCGCCCTGCCGTCCCTCCACCACCTCCGTCCCGGCCGCTCTGACCACCGCTCCCCAGAACCAAGTCCCCGCTTCTCAGAGTTCCCCCCAGGCCCACACCCTTGCCCTCACATTCAGGACCTCCAGGATCAGCCCTCCCCCATCCCTCGTCCCCCTCACCCGGTCCCCGCTCTCCCCCCCACGCCACGAGGCCGGCCGCGTCCGCGACGTGGGAGTACAGCGCCCCCGTGGGGCGGAGGCCGGTACCGCACACCCTCCAGAGACGCACCCTCTGGTCCGGAGAGGTGGACACGAGGAGGCCCGGGGAGAGGAGGCTCAGAGCGGTGACGGGGGCGGAGTGGGCCAGCGAGACGCGGGACTGGGAGAGAAGAGTGAGATCGGACTGGGTGAGGAGGAGATGGTGGTGGTGGTGCTCTTGTGAAAGTACTCTGCCGTCATCTGTCTGCGCCTCTGGGTACCGCACCATAACCACAGACAGGGTCAGCTGTCCGTCGTCGCCTCCAGTGGCGACGGTTACCAGGCAACCGTCCTCTGTTCTCTCCTGCCACACCGCCAGGGAGTTGACTCCGCTCTGGTGGGCGGGAAAGGTGAGGCACGGGGCGGGTGGAGCTGCTGTGTCCAATTTTGAATTCGGATTTCCAGCCAGCAATGAGGTAGTTTGGGTAACGTCCCACAATGCAATCCTGCCGTCAGTTGCTGCACTAAGAAGAAGTTTGTATCTGTGAGAATCAAAGAGAAGGCAGAAAGTTGGGACAAAGAAATAATGTTGCGGTTAAGTTAATACGTATTTTCAAGTAGCAGACATGGTTAATATGTCCTGCAACTCTGGTATTAATAAATGTAATCTTATTTTATAAGATGGAATGTGATAAAATTCAGCCCATCAGAAAACTCTTCTTACCTGTTGTCTGTTGCGTCTGCCAGACAGCAGGGGGCGACACTGAGCACACAGCGCTGGTGGTAGAAGCTCTCCCATAACAAATCAATTTGACCTTTGACCTCGCTGATTGAGAACAATCTGGCAAAAAAACAACAGATGATAAGGTGATAAGGTGAAGTACAGGTGAGTGAGTGAGAGACGAGTGAGAGGCTTCCGGTTTAGCAAATGAGTGGATAGACGTTAAATCAGGAGCTCCCGGTGTATGAAGTGATAAAACATTGAAAAGCCTTAATTCAAACGCGCAACCAGAGAAGGGATGAGTAGTAAAAGGGAACAGACCAAAAAAGAAACTGAGAAGAAACAAAGAGAGCGAGAAAAAATGGGAGATAGAAAGGGAGACGACGGGTCAGATGCAGCTAACGATGACATGTTAATTAGCATGAAGGCTGGCTTCGATAACGTGTCTAAGCAGATCGTAACAATTAGCGAGGAAAACCGAAAAGAAATGAAAGACATTCGAGAGAGTATTCAAAATCTGGGAAGTATGTGGAGACAAGAAATAGCCAATTTTAATGAGGAGATGGGCAACAAGTTCGAGACCATCGACAGGGGAATGGAAGCCCAGGGCAGCGATATTGTGGACATTCAAGAGCGTGTGGTGGAGACCGAGGAGTGGAACGCAGATCTGAAGGAAATTCTCGCCTCTTCTCTCAAGCAGCAAAGGATGCTACAGGAGAAGGTAACAGACTTAGAAGGGAGATCGAGAAGGAACAATGTTCGAGTTTGGGGAGTACCAGAGGGCACAGAGAAGGATTCGACACCCGAGTTTATCGAGCGCTTGATTCGCGAGGAGCTTAAACTCGGGGAAGATGCGAGTCTACAAATACAGCGCGCCCACAGAGCGTTGGCACAGAGACCGGCCCCAGACAAGAACCCCAGGGCGATCATTGTCAACTTCCTGCAGTACCAAACCAAAGAGGACATCCTCAAAAAGGCCTGGCAGACGAAAATCGAGATCGGGGGAAAGAGAGTGACGTTTGACCACGATTACCCAGCGGAGGTGGCTGCGAAGCGCCGTAGCTATGCGGGTCTGAAGAGAGTTCTAAAGGGAGAAGGGATTCGGTTTCAATCACCGCTAACGGCACTGAGAGTCCACTGGCAAGGAGGCGTCCGGACCTACGGCAGTCCACAAGAAGCTGCACGGGCGATGAAGGAGAAGGGAATGAAGGTGGATGGACTGATAGAGGAACAACTGACGCTGGAGCAGCAGCTTGAGACCGCTTTCAAGTGGCGCAGAGTCGGAGACCAGGAGAACGACGTCGCTGGGAGAGCGAGGGAGGAACTGAAGCGGTTCTCCAGGAAGAAGTGAGAGGAGTTCTTGAGTTTTGGTATTTTGGTAGAAATTACGAACTCTGGTATTTTCTAAATTCTTTAGTATTTTGTTATTCATGTTGCTCTCAGACTCTAGTTGGCTGTTTTCTGAAAGTTACGGTTATTTGCGATATTTCATTCTTCATTATGTGGGATGGTTTGATCAGTGTGGGTAAAGATATATCCCTAATGTTTTGTTGGCTTTAAAAGAATCATTAGGTTAAGGCCGGGAGTGATGGTTGGAGTATGTTGGACATTTTTAGCGTGTACGGAGGACTTCCGTTTGGAGAGTTTTCCATCGCTAAGAGGGGCCCTCTTACGAGAGGATTTCCCCTCTCCCCACCAACAGGGGAAATGGGGATAGATAAAGATCCCCAGTTTACCATGGGAGATCACTTTTTTGTTTACTTTTATTCAGTTAGAACAGCTGTTGCTGATGTTTTTTTTGTGTGTGTTTTTTTTGTGTTCATATTTAGCTTATGGGTAATGAAAGGGCATTGGGGAACGGATGTATAATGCAGTATGAATGTAATAAGGTGGTATCACTGAATGTGAATGGGCTGAGTAATCCAATTAAGAGGGCAAAGTTTATGGCCAAATTCAGAAAAGAAAAAATTCAGGTGGTTTTTCTGCAGGAGACACATTTGTCTATAGAGGAACATGAGAAACTAAAGCGATTTGGGTATAACAACACATTTTACAGCACTTACCACAAATACAGTAATAGGAGAGGGGTAGCCATATTAATATCGAATTCAACCAAATTTGAACCTGAAAAAGAAATGCGGGATAGGGAGGGAAGGTATATAATGGTAAAGGGTAAATTAGAGGGACAGAGTGTAACACTGATCAATGTATATGCACCTCCTGATAGCAAGAAAGCCTTCTTTGAATCATTATTTGACATCATTAATGTAGAATTAGAGGGGATCTTAATATGTGGAGGGGATTTCAATATGGTGATGAACTATAATCTAGATACAACTAGTACGAAGAAGAATAGGACATGGCTTAATAGGTATATGAATACGCAACTGGTTGATTTGGGAATAGTAGATGTTTGGAGAGACTTACATCCCTTGGGGAGAGACTATACACACTATTCAGACCCACACCAAATGTACTCAAGGTTGGACTATTTCTTTATGACAAAGGGGGATATGCATAGGGTAGAGGACTGTAGGATAGGGGTAGCAGATTTATCAGACCATAACGCAGTCTACCTGACAATAAACTTAAATAAGAGAAGGAGGACTACAGTGTGGAGAATGAATGTGGGGGTATTGAATGACAAAGACCTGGTGGAAAGGATAAGGATGGATATAAATAGGTATATAGAGGAAAACGATAATGGGGAGGTAGATCCAACCATCCTTTGGGATGCGCTTAAGGCGGTCACTAGGGGGAATTTGATGGCACAGACAGCACTTCGCAAGAAATCCAGACAAGCGGATTATCAGACCCAAATTGGTTGTTTGAAAGACTTGGAGAGAAAGCATAAGGCCACAAGTGACCCAGAGGTACTTAGACAGGTGAAAGATACAAAGAAGAAAATTGATAATATCTTACTGTCAGAAGTGGAAAAGAAGGCTAGATTTGTCAAACAAACCTATTATGAGGGAGGCCCTAAAGCAAGCAGACTACTGGCTAGACGTATAAGGAAACAGCAAGCATTGAACACCATATACAAAATTAGAGACCCCCAAACTAACGACTTGCTTACTGAACCAGATGAAATAGAGAGAGTATTCAGGGATTATTATCAAAATTTATACACACAACCAGCAATGGCAGACGAACATGATATGAGAAACTTCCTGACCAGGCTGGATCTACCATCAATAGGGAAAGAGCAGAATACATTATTGACTGCAGACATCACTGAGGAGGAAATGGAAAGGGCGATATCTAGGATGAAGAACAATAAGTCGCCTGGCAGTGATGGATTCCCCTCAGAATTTTATAAAACATTTAGACAAGAGTTGACCCCGGTACTGTTGGCCTCATTTAGACATTCAATTAAAGAAGGGAAAATCCCCCCCTCATGGAGGGAGGCCATTATCACAACCATACCCAAAGAGGGCAAGGATAAAGAGCATTGTAGCAGCTATAGACCAATATCAGTACTAAATGTGGACTATAAGATGTACACCTCAATAATCTCCAAAAGATTCGAGACATTCATGACTGACATTATAGACGAAGACCAGACCGGCTTTATTAAAGGTAGACAGACACAAGACAATATTAGGAGGATGTTACACATTGTAGAAGAGACTCAACAAACAAAGAAAAGTGCAATTTTAGTTAGTGTAGACGCAGAGAAAGCCTTTGACAGTGTCAATTGGACTTATTTATATAAGGTGTTAGAAAGATTTGGGTTCAATGAGAAGTCTGTCCAGTGTATTAAGGCATTATATCAAGAACCGGCTGCTAGGATCAAGGTGAATGGTAGTCTCACAGACCCCTTTTGTCTGGGAAGGTCTACAAGACAGGGGTGTAGTCTTTCTCCAACTCTCTTTGCAATATTCATAGAGCCATTGGCACAGGCGATAAGGCAGAACCAGGACATCAAAGGGGTGGAGGTGAATGGTAGAGAACATAAGATAGGGCTGTTCGCAGATGATGTGGTAGCCTACTTAGAGCGACCCAGTGAGTCCCTTCATGCATTGATGAATCTATTGGAGGAGTATGGATATTACTCAGGATACAAACTTAACGTTACCAAAACACAGATCTTGGCCATAAACTATGCCCCTACACCAGAGTTAGAAGAGAAATACAAAATTAAGTGGAATTCAGAAACAATTAGATATTTGGGAGTGAACATCACACGGGGAGTGGGGAAGTTATATACTGCAAATTACATTCAGATTAATCAGGAACTCAGACGGGATATAGGAAGATGGTCAATACTACAATTAGATCTTAGTTCAAGGATAGAAATAATTAAGATGAATGTATTACCGAGGCTACTGTACCTGTTCCAAACTCTGCCAGTAATGATACCACAGAAACAGTTCATGGAGTGGGATAGATGGATATCGAGGTTCATTTGGGGGGGTAGGAGGCCAAGGATTCGATTTAGCACCATGCAGCTCCCCAAAGACAAAGGGGGCATGGCAGTACCGAGACTGCAAGACTACTTCTATGCTGCACAGCTCAGGGCTGTAACTTGCTGGTGTAATGGAGAATATATAGCTAGATGGAAGGATATAGAAATGAAGGTAGAGGCTAGCCCAGTACAAATATTAATAACTGATAGGGAATTATTTAAGAGGGAAGAGGGATTGTTAGACCCAATAGTTAAACTCACATTGTGGATTTGGTACTTGGTAGTGAGGAAGTATGGGCTACAGACTGAAGCAAAGATTCTGAGGTGGTTAACCCATGACACGAGATTCAAACCAGGAATTAGAGACTGGGGCTTTGAGAGATGGGCAAATAGGGGTATTACAGCAATATGTACACTAGTTGAGAGGGGGGAGATGCAGAGTTTTCAGGCTTTAAGGGAGAAATTTGATTTGGAAGCAAACGAACTTTTTAGATATTTTCAGGTGAGGGATTATTATTTAAAAGAAATAAAGTTCGAAGAACCCAAAGAACAGAATATGATTATTAAAATAATGATGAATGCATATGAAGGAAGAAAATTTAGAGTCATCTCAGCTTTATACCAAGCTCTTGGTGCCAGTGGAAGTAATTCAACTGTCTATGTTAAAGAAAAATGGGAAAAAGAGCTTGGAGTAGAAATAACAGAAGACGACTGGTTTAATGTGTGCAGGGTTCAACACTCAGCCACTGGTTCTAGGGTGTGGCGAGAATTTGGGTGGAAGAACATTATAAGGTTTTTCATAACACCAAAGATTAAGGGAAGATACACATCAGGTCAGAATTCATGCTGGAGGTTGTGTGGTCAAGCGGAGGCAGACCATACCCATGTGTTTTGGAAATGTCAAAAGATGGAGGATTATTGGGAGGGAGTGTGGAGTGTGCTGAGGGAGATACTGGGATATGAGATACCAAAGACTTGTTTGGTATTGTATCTGGGGAACATTCCACAAGAGGAGGTACAAGGAAGAGATAAATACCTGGTGAAAGTATTATTGGTGGCTAGTAGGAAGGCAATTACAAGGGCCTGGTATAAGTTAGAACCCCCAACTAGAGAACAGTGGCTGAGCATAGTGGAGGAGATTTATGATATGGAGAGGTTCACACATACCTTGAGAATGAGGGAGGAACAGTTTCAAGGGAAATGGGAGAAGTGGAATTATTACAGGCTATTAAGGGGGGAGGACGATACCACAAGTAATAACAACTGAACAGGGGGAATAAACTGCTGCATTGTGACTGAATGGAAGGACCTATAAGCTGTATTTTATTTATTTTATTGTACTTTATTATTATTTTTTATTATTATTTTTTCGTTTCTTTCTGGTTTCTAAGAAATGTGTAATATTGTATTTAAATGAAAAATCCAAATAAAAATTAAAGTTTAAAAAAAAGAGAGACGAGTGAGAAGAGTGGATTTAAATGATAAAATATGATGAGTCCAGTATCTGTTAAAGTGCTTGAAAGGACAGGAATAAAAATGTGTCAGTTTCTGTTGATTAATACTAAAATGGGGTTGACATTTGATATATATAAAAATATAAAATAAATATAAAATAACATAAAAGCATATAAATAATGTAAAGCATAATACATAATAACTTCCTTCATATTTTACTGACTTCAAATTGTTATCAATCATAACAAAAACAACCACAAACAAATTCCTGTTTATTTTCTTAAATCTTCATGATTGGGGCAAACTGACCTGATTGCTCCATCGCTGCAGGCTAAAGCCACTACAGCTGTCGCGGCGTCGCTGTTAACCACTGCTATGGACATGTATCTGGAGACAGACACACATAACATAAACATTCATTTAACTACAAGTTCAGTTTTTAAAACTCTAGATATAAATATGATCTTGAATCACTGAGGAGAGGAAAAACTAAAGAAATGTATTTATCGTAGCTGATACACCTGAGAGATGACTGTCAACGTATATCACGTGTTAATCTATATACACCGCTTGCCTTGTCTCTGGGTCTGCTTTCACCGTCTTGTGTCGGTTCCGCCTCCTCTCCCACTGCTCGTCCAATCGGTGACTTGCCACCTGAATCACCTGACAATAAGCTTCCCGCCCCTTTTCGTCCCATCCAATCAGCAGCCGGTAACACTGCATTTGAGCCCGACCACCGGCGGAAACAAGCAGGGCAGAGAGCGAGTGTTTTCCGGGCCTTGCGCCAGCTGGGTCCATGACAGACGCCAGAGTGCGGATGTTGGAGATGTGGTCGGTGATGACGGACAACACTTGGACCGTTCCAGAGCTTGGCTGGACGGCCAGGACCGTCAAACTAGTGTCCTCGCCTCCGGTCACAAAGACCTCCCAGTGTCCTTCATCCGACTCCATGCCCTGAGTAGTTTGAGACCCGTCCCCCGTGCCCCCTACCCTTCCCAGCCTACAGACGCACCCGATGCCCTTCCCATGAATGCCCTCTTGGAGGCCGCAAGCCCCGGTCTTGCTTGCCATCCCGGCCGAGGTCGAGGCCTCTCTGGGGGGCTGCGAGGCTACTACGTCCCCATGCTTGATGAAGACCAGGGCGCCGTAGCCAGGCCACAAGCTCTTGCAAGGGGGCCAGAGATTCCAGGAGCGATGGCCGCCACCACAAGGCACCGTCAGCAGCCTCTCCTGCTTCACGGGATCCCACACCACAAAGTTGACCGCATGAAACCCGGCGATGACAAAGCGGCACTCTCTTCCGTCATGCCATCCCTCTTTTTCCCTACCTGTAGATTCCTGCCCAGCTTTTGTTTCCTCGGCCCCCTTGCGACGCCAGCCTTCCTTTTCAACTCCTCTTCCCTCTACCTCGACCTCCTCTTCCTCGTCGTCGTCGTCGTCCTTGCATTCGAGCGGATCGGCCGTCGAGTGTTCAGGAGGTGCGAGGATCAGAACCCTCTCCAGCCACTCCATGCCCTTACAGGCCCGCTGGACCCTCAGTACCTCCAGCTGAGGACCTCCGACATCGGGCTCCCCGATCTCCCCAGCGCTGGGTCTGCGGTCCCCCGGGAGGACCCGCTGCGGTGTGGCGGGGCGAACCCTGAGGACCCGCACACAGCCGTCCCGCCCGGCGCTGTACAAGAGGTCCCGGTGCACGCAGACGGAGGTCACCCCCTGTTTCCCGTGCACCCCAAACAGACAGCTCAGAGGCTGGAGGGGCGAGTCACCCTTTCCTGCGGGGTTCCTCCCACCTTCATCCGACCACTCCTTCCCTTCTTCGTCCCAACAGTTTGTTTCCTTTTCATTTTCTGCATCTGCGTTGCTCTGTGGGCCAACTGAGCTTATGATTAACGAGTCTTGATCTACCCTCTCCTCGTCGACTCCCTCTCCTCCTCGTCTACTACTGCTGCTTTCCTGAAACAGCAGCAGGGATCCTCTGCGGTCCCCACAAACCCACAGCGCCCCCGCTGGACCTTTGCGGAGGCGCACTGCGCTGGTTAACCACCGCTTGGCACAGGGGGGCAGAAGGAACGGAGGGCGAGGCTCGGCGATCAAAACTGAGCCCGAGTCCTTGTCCGGCCGTGCCTCCACGCACCAGCGGTGCACCAGGCCGTCTGAACCCGACGCAAGCAGGTACCCCGCGTCGGGCGCACGTCCCTCGACCCAAACCAGGCTATGGATCTTCCCGTTCCCTCCTCTGAGAGACAGTCCGCACTGGGGATGAGAAATGTCGAAGACGTGGATCCCACCGCTGAGGTTCCCCACCGCACACAGGTGAGCTTTCCGTGGGGTAGCACTCGTCACCGTGACCGCTAGGACCTCCATCACGCAGTAGGACTGGTACGCCAGATCCCCCTGCCACAGTAGCGCCCACTGTCCGGCGGCAGCACAGCAGCCCTGGTACACCGCCCCCTGGTCAGTGCATGCCAAGATTTTACTCCGGGCCCAGTTTGCGGTTCCGTCCTCTATCACGCACACCCCCTTGGGCGTACCTCTTCCAGAAAACTTCAAGTCCGTCAGGGCCGCTGTGGCAGCCATCCCGTGTGTCTCCTCCCCCTCCTCCTCCTTCACTTTTGTCTCCTCCACCCGCCACAGCCTCACTCCTCCATCCGCGCCCCCGGTAGCCACCCGTCTCGCTCTGGTTCCACCCTCCTCCCTTCCCCCGCTCACGGCGAGCGCTCGGATCCCGCCGGCCCGATGGCCCTTCAAGGTCTGGGCCACCTTCCCCCCGCCGCCGCGGGACCAGTCCCAGACCAGACAGCACCCGTCCTCCCCGGCGCTGTACACCTTCCCGGGGGAGAGGTGCACGGAGAACACCCGGGCCTGGTGTCCGTACAGCACCATGAGGCACGCGGGGTCCGGGTCCCCGCACGTCAGACCCGGACCCCCCAGAGCCCCGACGCCCCACACCCTCACGCTGCGGTCGTCGGAGGCCGAGGCCAGCCAGCCTTTCTCCCGGAGGTAGCAGATGCTGAAGATGACACCGCCGTGCCCCAGCAAGCGCCTCTCCACGGGGGCTTTGCATTCAGGGTCGCCCCCTTCCTCCCCCACCACCACCTCTCCCCTTCTGTCCGGTCTCCAAAGAACCAGCTGGTTGAAGACTGTGCCCCCGACCAAGACAGAGTTATCCCAGGATTGGTCCACCAGTAGCAGGGCAGAGTACAGCAGACATCCATCCAGGCAGCCGCAGCGCGCGAGGGTGATCCCTTCATGAGGGTCCAGGAGAAGAGCGCTGTTATGGGCTAGAGCCACGCCGAGGAGGGAGCGTCCATCCTGAGTCAGCCAGCAGACATCCAGGATCCAGTCTCGGAGCTCTAGGAGGGGGCCATGGGCCTCCAGGCGCACAGGGTCCCCACCGTGGAGCTGGGTGATGAGACGCACCAACCGCACACCCTTACCTCCAAACACCACCAAGTCATAGAGGTTGGGCTCTGCGGTGGAGCGTCCTCCTGGGGGAAGATCAAGGACATGTATTAGATGCTTGATCAAGATTGACGAAAACACATGATTGTCATGACCAGGAGGAGAAAGCATTGTCCATATTCACTGAATAAAAAAACAAAACAAAACAATAAATATTTCACTGAATGACACTAAAATACATGAAGATTAGTTCACTAATAAACAGCTATGGGATGCAGTTTCATATAATAACAGTTGACTTGTGAGTATAATCCTGCCCAACCTTCTTCTTTCTCTGCCTCATGGTTCTGTTGTGGTTGCTTGTCCTGATATTTGGGGCGGACACCATGAATCCGATAGTGCTGAAGAACAGCAATCGAGGCTGTGGCTTTAGTGCGCGACTGGAGACTGAACACTGTCAAGATTGGACCCTCGCCTGTCAGAACATTGTTAGGGGAACAACAGTTAGGGGCCTTCGTTAAGAGAGAGGGAATGGGCAAGTGTAGAGAAAGACAGAAAAGTAACGGAGGTTGAGGAAGAGCGTACCTTTCAGTAGGTAATCTTCCAAGAAAAACTCCAATGCTGTGATTGGAGCAATTAACACCACCGTTTCCATTGTGGAGCTAGGTAATTATTACCATCCTGAGTGAGAGAAGACGGGTTTGTATATAACGTTACAGCAGGAGGTGTTCAGTAACTTTGATATTTGCCTATAACTTGCAGGTTCAGCCACATAACAAGTGCAACAGTTAGTAAATAAGGTTTTTTTTTCCTTGTAACGAAACACAGTATATATTTATGCATGTCTTGTTTTACTTACATACAGCTATACGTGATAAAATGGGTCTACAACCCAACCGAAGGTCGTTCTCCCTTGCAGCTAGATGGAAATGTGTCCAACGCATCCACGCCGTTCCCATGGTCCTTCTTCCGCATGTGTATCTCAACCAATCACAATTGGTTATACGACAGTCAGCTGTATCCAACACGGCCGCCTATTGGCTTA
The DNA here is from genome assembly GCF_964030765.1 of Micromesistius poutassou. Lineage (NCBI taxonomy): Eukaryota > Metazoa > Chordata > Actinopteri > Gadiformes > Gadidae > Micromesistius > Micromesistius poutassou. The sequence goes on along the minus strand of NC_140285.1, from coordinate 4,118,912 downwards.
GCACTGTTGTGATGGGGTGAACGTCACACGTGACAGCCGCAAAACTCTGGTCTCCTGACCATTGTGTGAGGGCTGCGGACCTGCGCTGCCGAACTTTCTACGGCCATAAACATGCCTGGAAAATGTAAATTCCAGGTTGCGTGGCTGGCCAAGGATATATACAAAGACTGGCTCGTCAAAGACCCACAAGACATTCAGTTGGCCAGATGCAAAGCGTGTTGCAAAGCAATTAAACTGCAGACGATGGGAGAGGCAGCCCTCACAAGCCACGCCGCGGGCTGTGGCCATAAAGCAGCCGTCCGCAAGCTCGTAGAAGGTAGTCCGATCCACAGATCATACATGCACACCGCCACACATCTCGTGTGTGACAATACATCTCGTTTCTCCGGCCGTGTTAATTTGCCAGTGGTGAGGTTGGGTTTTGTAATTCTTGTTCCCCTTGTTCTTTACTGCAGCGACAAACGCAAACGGTGATGTCCATGCAAGCGTGTGTGTTGACATTAGGTGGTCGGATCAGCAACCAAACACCCCCCCCCCCCACCCAACAACATATTAAAACCCCTAGCATCGATGTCACTATTCCATTCAGACCGCCATTTTGGGTGTCAAGCGCAGATCATGCCTAGGGCCGAGGCTTGCCCGCCTCAGAGAACCTGTGTGCAGTCTTGAGTGGTTGGTTTTCCAGGTTATATAGTCCCGCTCTACTTTGGCCATAATGGTGCACGCTTGTGTTGCTGTTGGGTGTCACGAAAGGAAGACTCCTGGCTCGCTTGTGTCATTCTACCGATATCCCCGTGATTTGGAGAAGAGGCAGCACTGGGTGGCCGCTGTGAAACGCAACGGAGCCTGCCTGGGAGTCCAGAGAGCCGAGTCGACCCTGCAGTGCACTCTGCATCTCAGGTAAGTTTTAAAACACTCTCAAACATGTCGATGTTAGTGAATAGACGTTAAAAAGCGCCTGCAAGCAATCTTACTCACAAGTTCATCAACATAATCATACTACTTGATTTAATATTACATGTTAAGTAACTTTATTTTTATGCACAAATGATTGTGTGCATCAAAGTGTTTTCATGCAGTAGCAACACAAATAAAGCAAATAGTGTTGATAATAAAAGTTGCATCGATGGGACAGTTGAGTTAAACAAATGTAACATTTGCTTTCCTTTTTCTCTAGGTAAACAAAGTAGGAGTCCTACTGTCCCCGGACTACGCTCCAACAGTGATGGAGAACTTTTGATTTCCGTGTCAACCAAAAAAAAACCTGCAGGTCTTAAAACCAAAAGACGGTTGAGCAATAATGAGACGCAGGATGATGATGATGCTGCTGCTGTGGCCACACTCCTGGGACAGGACGACAGCCCCACACAACGTGAGCCAAACACACCGGCCATACCCCGAGAGCCTTGACGTAGTACCCCCCTGGTTACCCCTCGTTTGACACCCCAAATGGCGGCGTATGCAACAGTGACATCACACGCAAAGGGTCCATAATGTGTGTGGCGTTCGGAGTAGATGCTGGTGAAGTGATCACCATGGCTGTGGTACTCTATTATTCCCAGAGGGAAACACTGGCTTACAGTTTGAATAATTTTTCCTCTCATCCACCCTCTGATTTCCATCTTCTCTTCCCCGTCTTCCTTTTTGCTACGTTTCTTTTCTCCCCCTTTTCGTTTAGGTCACATCATGGTGATGAATGTCGGCGATCATGTGAATGGCTACAGCAGCATCAAGGTAAAAGCAGTCACCTGCTATAACATAGATATTACGTTTTCTAAGCGGGGTCGTCGTAGAGTAGGATGGGACGAGTTGTACGGTTTGTCGAGTTGTACGGTTATACTCTCAGGAACACGAGTGGGACAGGTTAAAAGGGGGCGTGCCTTGGTGAAATATCACAAGTGTATATCACGGGTGGTGTACGATGCATCTCAAACACGCTTCTGGAGAGTGCCACCACCGCTTGGTAATAAATACACGTAACGGTTCCCACCTTCCCAGGATGAGGACGACAAGGAGCCGGTGGCGCTCAGCCTGCACCTCAACGCCTTCGACCGGCTGACTGGAAGTGACCCGTCGGCAGACCTGCTGGAGCACAGTGTCCTCGGCGCGGGCTCCGCTTCCCACAATGCATCGTTCCAGGAGGTCACGTTCCCGACCAGCTTCATAGACTCACGTGGCGTGCCGAGCCAAAGCAGTGTCGACTGTGGTGCGTTTAAAAAAAAAAAAAGCATACAGACCTTTTGTGCGTTTTTGGTTCTTGAATCAAAATTTACGAATCAAAGGTTTGTTTGAGGTAAACCTTTTTGATTTGGGAATTTTGATTCAAGGACATTTCAGTTGTCAGATGTCATCCACATACAACACTTGCATAATGATATGTTTACTTGTATTAATAGTCACCCCACCATAACATGACACTCACCCTTGAACCCTGACCTCACCAGGTATCCCCAGGGTCCAAGCTCCCAACCACCACAACAACAACAACCACCACCCTCCCCGCCTCCTCCTCCACACTCCCCAGCAGCCCCCCCACCCTCTACACCACCGGCCTCCGTCACCAGCCCGCCACCGCTACGAGGAGCCGCCGCTGCGAGACACGGCCCCCCCTCCCAAGTTTCCTCGCCCGCCTCGCTCCGTGGCGGCGGCGGCGGCGGCCCTCACCAGACGGGACCGGGAGCGGGTGGAGGCCCTGGAGGAGGAGAGGGTGGAGATGCTGGGGGAGCAGCAGCAGCAGCAGGCGGGGCACAGGGAGCAGATGGAGAGCCTGGAGTGGGAGCGGCGGATGCGGGTGCTGGTGTGGGAGCAGGAGGTGCTGAGGGAGAAGGGCAGGGCGGCCCGGGAGAAGGCCCGGGCCTACCGCATGAAGAGGAGGTACTACGGGGCCAAGCTGAAGAGGATGGGCCAGGACGTCCCGCCGCCGTCCTCCTCCTCCTCCTCCGGCAGCGACCAGGACGAGTGGGGGAGCGGCGAGCGGGCGACCAAGGAGGAGGCGATTGTGTGACGTCAATCGAGATGAACTTAATGTGTTTTTTTTTATTATTAACTATATTCCCTTTTGTCTTCATAAGACAAATGGAGAAGACTATTTTTATATATCATTCATTTTTTGTTATGTTACAAGTGATTGTATCCACTACCTTAATATGCGGCAACGTGTCTGCATCTTGAAACGATCTCTGATGTTGCTTTGAAGAGATTGTTGATTTTGCTGCTGCTGTTTGAAAGACAATATTGAGTTAATGGAGGATTATATATACGTATAGTTCTAAATTATTGAGGGCAATAATTTCAAAAGTCGATACAAATCTTCTGGAAGGTTTTAAATTTCATGATTATATTGTCATCTTTTTTTTTAACACTAATATATAATTGTACTGTTTTGGATGCCCATATTGATCTTGTTTGTAAATGTTTGACTAGTACGGTTTGATGGCCTTGTGACAGTGAAACCATCCAGATGTTTAAGTTTTGGAAGCAATGGATTTCCACATATGGGCGTGGCCAGATATTGTTAAAAGAACTTGAGCTAAGAAGATTAAATTACTAAATAACGCTTTTGGTCTCTTCGCTTGTGCCAAATACAGTCAGAATATAAGGCAGAAACATCTGAAATAAGCCTTTTGTGCAAATTTCTGTTTATCCTGTAACCTTGTTATTCAGTCTATTTCAGATGACAGGCATCTGATGCTAACTCCTCCCCCTACAGCTGATTGGTCCTATCGTTTTTAAATTTGAGAATGGCTGATTGATATTTAGCAGGTTGAGAAGGCCTCACTCACAGTGCTTTATCCAGTATGTTCACTTTAACCATCCACACAGAATAGACCAACATTTGAAATGTGACAACATGAGTCAATTCAGAATTAAATGCATTTAAACTTACATGCTGGCCTGGCAAGGTTCAGTAGCTGCAGTCTTTAAAAAAAGTGTGTTTTAAGTTGGTTCTGTGAGAGGGGGAGGTAAGGATCTGGGCAGCCTATAGTTTTAAGCTATTGTTAGTAAGATGGTTAGTTATGTTTTAAATATCTATGGAGTCTCTCTTGACCCAAGGTGTTCTTCCCATGTGAACTAGAATCCATACCAAACCACACAAACATACCACACCGTGACAGAATAGGTTAATTTTAGTTTTCTTTTAATGTCCAACATTTCTTCATGTTTTTTTGCGATGAACATCTGAGGAACAGCTGTGACAACGTCCCCGTCCTGACAGTGAGAATGACGATATCCCAAAATGAACAGACGCAACAAACAGTCTCCCAAGCTTTCATGTCTCCTGCAATCCACCCCACTCCAACCCAAGGTTCAAATCCAAAATACAACTTCATCCCTTAGTGTCTAGTCAGTCATTAAGTAGACAACTGAATCGCCTCACTCTATTCAATGTTAACTGGACCAATCCAGACATTTTTCACTTTACTATATATTTATATATAAGTCCCAACTATCCATATCCTATTAAGGCTGTGTTTACACAGTGGAAAGACAGTTGAAATCCATCTATCGTCAATGCCAAACCTCTTGCATAAAGGGTTAGGTTTGCGGCGTTATAAAATGTTGGATTACAGGGACGAATAAGCATTTTATAGGCCTACATTAAGAATAGTAGTTTGAATGTAGACAGAAGTTGTAGACTGCATAGAGGACCATAGGTTATATCAATCGCTAGATACATTTGAATCAGACACAACTGTAAAGGGATTGTTGTTACATTTTTTTTTAAGGATTTGTCCCAGAGTGATCTTTCATCTCATTGGACAGGAGGTCATACAAAACATCACGTCAAAAAACAAAAGTCGAACAGAGATGTCCAGTGCTCACATTTCAAACAGACAGCCATGGACAGCCATTTTGAATCGATGAAACCCCCAGGTAAATGAATGAATGGATCAATAAAATAAATCTCATGTCTGTACAAGAAGGAGGTTAACTTACCACTAGATCAGCTGAATAGGGTTGGGGATGGATGAAACAGGAACGTTGTGTCAAGGAAGTGGACTACCTTGACAGGAGGAATGACAGACAGTAATACAGCGCCTCCCAACCCTGGCACAACAGTTAATGGGAATTGATGCACGTTCACCCTTCTTCTTTCCCCTAAACCTCATCCTTTGAATGTTGATATGCTTTTCCTGGAAATCAAATTCAAACATGGCCTGTCTGTGTTTCTGCACTTTAGTCGGTTTGGTCTGTGTTCCGTGCTGTCATTTTTCTGATTTATTTTCATGGTCAATTAGTCAGGATAAAATACAAAATTGATTACATGATGACTAAATATTAGTTGTACAATGTTTGTGAGCCAATCAATCTCCTTTGTAGGTGTACAGTTTGCATAAAAGTAAAAAAAAAATACACAAATAAATAAACAAATAAAAAGATTTGTTCAGGTTTCAGAGTTGCAGGCAGACCAAAGAGAAGACTGAAGACTGAAGAAGTGCCGAGTCAGTGTCCGTCTGAAAACACAGACGGCTGAACCAAAACCCAACGCTTTGAGCTGAACGTGCATGAACCCGGAGGCCAGTTTATTGAACGCTTCTATGGCACATTAAATAATACATCGCAAAAGGAATAAATAAATAAATAATACATTTATAAATAAATAAATTACTGCATTCAAATTCAATGCAATACTCTGGTATAGATAATAGAAAAAAAATGAGGTTCTTCTGCTTACAAACAATGTCGGAGAGAATCATCGGAATTACAAAATGGAGATTGAAAACATGAATCCTTTGGCATAGGTTTGGTCGTGAGCACAGGGCTTTAGTAAGTGCGTCGGCCTGCGTTTGGGCGGGAGATTCGTCCGTCTCCTAAGGGTGCTGGGGTAGTTTTCTTGAGGCAGGTTGAGACGGGATTCAGCAAAGTGTGTGTAATACCTGGATAGGTTTGAAGATACCTGCTGCGGTTGTAAACGGACATACTGTACGCCTGTTGCCCACGGAGCCGGACGGACCTCACGCCTCTAACTAGCAGGTCTGGAAAGTTCTATAAGGTTCCAGAAACACTTCTAGATCCAAATCGATTGTTTTCTTCCGACAAACTGATATGGTTGAAACAGCACCAGGCACAGAAAAAAATAATAATAATAGACAAAAAGATACTAAGACGAAGGAAACATTCACCAGTAGGGGTCGGGGGTTCCCGAAAAACCAAAGTCTGTCGAGAACAAGACCTCTTCCTCTCTCTTCCTGCGTTGCCATCTTACCATCAAACGTCTGTCCTGGCACAATCGTTTCGTGCCGTCGATTTTCGTCGTCGTTTTTTTTTTTTTTTTAGAATTCCTCTCTGTATCTACAATCACTTCTTTCAAATCACTTCCTGTTAATCTCATCCAACACAGTCGCCGGCCCCCTGATCCTACGTTTTATACACAAAGGTAATGGTCAGGGAAAGAGAGCAAACGGGAAAATGAATAAAACTATTGGTGGTGGTGGTGGTGGTGGTGGGCGGGTTGGGGGTGGGGCTGGGTTTGTGAATTTCTATTTTCAGCAATAATTGATATTCTTCTTCTTCCAGTCGCCTCGCACACATCCGCACATGGACATAAATCTTCAAAAAACATCACAAGTAGTTTTCATCTTTTCCTTAATCTCCAATGAAAAAAATACAAAATGTATAAAAATGTTATGTACAGTTTTACCCCTCTTCTTTCTCCCTTCTCTCTCTTTTTTCTGTGTTTCGGGCGTACGTTTTGGAGATCAGACTGCCCGCTTTTTTGTGTTCCGCCAAAATCCACTCAGACATACTCTCCAGGTAGAAGAGGCAGTCACCATGGCAACCGTGTACATAGTAAGACTCAACCCTTGCAAGGAATTTGTGACAAAAACCCCCCCAAAACTCAATCTATACAATCAGCCCATCATAGTTGCATCCTTTTGAAAAAAAAACGATAAACCAAACCGAAAGCCTTAGAGACGCTGATTTCTTTTGACATTGTATCTTCCCCGCCCAATCTCTCGGTCACCCTTGACCCCATCGGAGATCAGAGCTCCGGTAACCCAGAGTCGGTCCGTCACCTTTGACCTTAGCCCTGGTGACTCAGGCACACTGCATCATAGGATTTGGAGGCGGTCATCAGGACTGGCCTTCGCTTCTGTTGGCTCTGTAGACAAAGGGAGATGCAGTTGTTAAAATGTGCGCTGTAAAAGGTTTGAGTTTTAGCCTTCGTAAAGGATCCCAGTCCCCAGTAGTTAGTTTGCTAGTCTGCTGTTTTTCCTAGCGTTCCAGAAAACATATTTATTATTTTATACAGGAAAATAGTTAAAGAATATTAGCTAAATAAAATAAGATGAATAGATAAGTATATTATGAACAGATATAAGACAAACAGTAGGTAACACTTGGAGGGCGGGATGATGGAAGGAAGGAAGGAGGTAGGAAGGAGGAAGGAAGGGATGACAAGAAACTACACATGACAGCCAATCAGAACTGTGCTGAGAGGAAGTGAGGGGGTAGGGTTTTCGAGCAGGGGGTGGGGTAAACTAGCAGGGGGCGGGGTTAGCTAGAAGGGGGGCGGGGTTAGCAGTGAGGGACAGACAGGGGAGCCGGGGGGGGGGGGTGGGGGGGGGGGAGGGGAGGGGGTAACTTACTCCGAGTCGGGGGAGACCTCAGAGATGCTCTGGGAGGTGAGGGAGCGGGGCGGGGAGGGGGAGGGGCCGTGGGCGGAGCCATTGGCCCCGGGGGGAGGAGTCAAGACGTTGGAGCTGAAGGAGGCCAGGATGGAGGACAGGATGTCCAGGTGCTCGCTGGAGGGCGGGCGGGTCAGGGTCAGGGGCGGCGCGCCCGGGTACCTACACGAGGGCGGCGGGGCCCGGCCGCGGGGGGCCCCCGGGGCGGCGGGCTGCTCCAGCTGGGGCTCCTCCGAGATGGGGGGGGGGCGGCGAGGCGGGGGGCTGGTCCGGGTGCGAGGGCTGGCGGGGGGGCAGCGTGCGGAGCCACTCCCGGCAGGGCTGGGCCCCTCCTCCTCCTCCTCCCCCTCCTCCGTTGGTCTCCAGCTGCTCCCGGGAGCGGCTGCTGACCAGCGGCCCGGCCGCCGCCAGGTGCTCCCGGGACGTGGCCTGCCGCCGGGTCAGCGTGTTGAGCTGCGAGCGGGACCCCCCCAGGTAGCCCTCCCCGCCGCCGCCGCCGCCGCTCAGGTCCTCCCGCGAGGCGTGGGCGCTGCCCGCGTGGGGGGGGTAGTCCAGCCGGTCCCGGGACCCCGCCAGGTTCTCCCTGGAGGAGGACACCCGCTGGTGGTCCAGCTCCCTCCGCCGGGGCAGCAGGTCCAGGTTGTCCCGGGAGCCCCGGGAGTCCAGCCGGTCCCGGGACCCGCCCACGGTGGGGCGGCCCAGCGGGTCCCGCGTCAGCTGGCGGCGGGCCAGAGAGTCCAGGTGCTCCCGGGACGAGTAGCGGGAGGCGGGCTGCGAGAGGGAGCCGCTGCCGCCACCGCCGCCGCCGCCACCGCCGCCGCCACCGCCGCCGACCGAGCCCGTGGCGTGGGAGTACATGCGGCCGTAGGAGGCGGCCGGCACGCCGCGGTGGCCCAGCGTGGACGTCCGGTACCAGTTGAGCTCACTGGGGCCGCGGCCCTGCAGGGCCGGGGGGCAGCCCACGCGGTTCTTCAGGATACCTGGAGAGGGGCGAGGAAGAAGAAGAAAACAGATCATGTGATGCGGGCGGAGAGAGGAATAGGATGGGTTGATTGTGGTGAGTAATAAGAGTGAGAGAGTGAGAGAGAAAAGGGGGAGAGTGAGAGTGAGAGAAGGTGAGAGTGAGAGTGAGAGTGATAAGGAGCAAAAGGATGGGGTGCATAAAAGATGAGTTCAATTACATCACAACATTTTATTTAAAGTGTCTTTATCACTCTGGCGACTGTGTGTGTGTATTTTGTGCGTGTGTGTGTGTGTGTATCTTGTGCGTGTGTGTGTATTTTGTGCGCGCGTGTGTGTGTGTGTGTGCCTCACCCTTGCGGTGCCTGCCTGGCTGCGTGAGGCCGCTCTCGTCCCCGCTGGTGAGCGAGGCGTCGGGCTGGTTGTTGTTGGCGGTGTCCTTACTGTAGTCGGCCCCCAGAGGGCGCTCCGAGCCCCACTTCTGGAGGCTGCGGTTCTCACACTCCTCCAGGGCGGGCCAATAGGACAGCAGGTCGTTGCCATCCAGGTCTGTCAGTCGCAAGGAACAAAGGCCATTGATTATTCAGTGGATCTGGGAACAATGCGCGGCCTCTGAGCATTTATTACAACACAACCGCTTAGTGCGTAAGTGTTTTGTCATGTTATTTATCAAATGCATGGTATAACAGATATCGCACGTCTTTCTGGACAATGAGATCTCTGCGACAAGGCAAGGGTCAACTATGGTATTTACACACTAGTAATCACAGTCAACTACTATACTGGAATCAGTATCCAAAAATGAACCCACAACTTATTCATACATTACGTGAAATGAGTAATTAAAGCAATGAAAGTATTATCTTATCTTAACACTCATCTTCATCAACACTGATGAATGCAGTGTGATGCATATTCTGGATTACTTTCTTTCTGAATAAATATTTATTATATTCTAGATGGGAATGTGTCCTGTATTTAGTGTTACTTTCTGCCTTTTCCATTCCTAACTTGTCCTCTTTGTTGTGAATGTGTTGTGAATCTACATTTAATGAGCCGGGCTCACACACTGACATCATCTCCAGGGACGCGAGTTGTGTTTCCATATTGCAAGGAACAAACGCTTTCTACTCAGTGCTGGCAAAGCAGATTCACAGCAGGCATCCACACACACTCACAGACTTCTGTCACATTTCAGATGGCCTAGCAGGCAGGAAGGCCACGGATATCTTGTGTTAACCCCTTAAGGAAACACCCCAGTGTGTTTTTTAGGTTCTATATCGTTTGGAAAAAGAAAGCAACATGAAGGAAGGACTGCTTCAAAAGCAGTCTGGAAAGCATGTCGGTGAAGTAGTAGATGAGTTAGGAGATGAGAAGATAAACCGCAGGCTGTAGATAGACACAATGATGGTGTAATCATTCGTTATGAACAGTTATAAACACGGTTGACTTCATCTCCAAATCGATTGGGCAGTGATCCCGGTAAAGTAAAATGCCTTTTTAACAGCGTGTTGCTGTAGCAGATGGAATGAGACATTCTTTTTCACATTCCCTAAGATACCCTTTTAATCATTGGTAAATGACTGGGCTGAGTGTATGCTTAGGGCTCTCTAAATCACTGGGGCATTGTTTTATAGGTTGAGTAAGCACCTGCGTTATCGTCCCTGCTCCACAGTCGTCGAGCCAGAAATGATTTTTCAACAGCTGGGGCTAATTTGCTTGTGGGAGTTGCAGTCCCCGTGATGGGAGTTGTCCCCTGTTCCCTGTTGGAACTGTATCGCTTTCCTAGACTTTTACAGCACCTAAACTCATCTTAATTATAAACTAAACGATAACTAAATGATATCAAAAATAAAGTGATCATGATTTGGTAGTTCTATCCTGGTATTCACACAATTTCCAACTTACCCCTTTCAGGTAAATAAGCACAATCGTTCAGTGCAACACACTCCCACAATGCATTGTGGGAGGTATTTTAGGAACCGGTCCAGTTGTTTACCTGCCACTGAAGCTGTAAATTGGGGATGGCTACAGTCTGGTGGATCCACATTAGGTGGATGATGTAGGCATAACAGAGCTTTCTGTAGCGATTGCATTTTGAATCACCATCACAACGTTTCAGCCAAATACCACCACCCATCATCACCAATCTTCACCCATCATCACTATGTGTTGCAGAACCTATAAAAGGCTGCCTTTTTTACCACTGGCTTTCATATTGAATGGCCATTAAAAGCCATTACAAAACCTACTCTATCGTGCCGTCACACGTGGGAGGGTCAGCCCACCGGATGAATGACTGATAGATCGGCCTATCAGTGTGTAGTACAGTCCACTGGGTCGGCTGGCGGTAAAAACACAGGTCCGTTAATGGACGGCTCGGCCTAAACGGTGCTGCCCAGTGGACCAGCACTTGGCGATTCCCGGAGCTGGTCGTCTTCGGTCGGCCCGGAGTGCATGGATCTCTCTGAGAACGCTGTGACCTCTGACCCCGTCCAGATGGCTCAGAGGGTCATGCATTGATCTGGTGTGTGTGTGTGTGTGTGAGGGAGTGAGGCCGGGCGGGTGGGGAGCGGTGTGCACAGCGCGACATATGCCTGACATATTCACACTACAAAGGTTGCATGTAGCGCACGTACGCATTCATTATGCATGACATCCTCCCCATGCATAGTGGATGGGAGGTATTGATCGCTATCTGCAGGTGTGTCAGTGTGTGTCTGTGCGTGTGTGTGTGTGTGTGTGTGTGTGTGTGTGCTCCATGAACTTTTATAGACAGTGGTAAAGCAGTGTGTTTAGGGGTTGTAACCTCCTTTAGCAGACAACTCATCAATCTGCTTGCACAGAGTAGTGTGTGTGTGTGTGTGTGTGTGTGTGTGTGTGTGTGTGTGTGTGTGTGTGTGTGTGTGTGTGTGTGTACCTACCTTTGGTGCCGTTCTGGGCGGGCTCGGTGAGCAGTCGCTCGCTGTGATTGGAGCGTTTGAAGCGGCGCTGAATGCGTCCACGGAGGCGCACGTTGTCCTCGCTCTCGGACGACGGGATGGAGAGACTGCGCTCCTCGTCCAGGGAGAGGTCAGAGTCAGAGTCTGAGTCCTCACCTGGGGGGGGGGGGGGGGGGGGGAGAGAGAGAGAGAGAGAGAGAGAGAAAAGAGATGTGAGTGAGAGTCATAAGGGTAGAGGGACAGACACGGGTAGATGAGAAAGAGAGATACAACCACTCAAGGAGTGAGAGAGAGAGAGAGAGAGAGAGAGAGAGAGAGAGAGAGAGATAGAGAGAGGGGGGGGATATATAGGGACAGAGGGTGAGAGATAAAGAGAGAGAGAGAGAGACAATGACAGAGGTAGAGCCAGCAAAGAGAGAGGGTAAAAGAGGGAGTAGAATGGGTGGATGTGATTGACAATAAAGGTCAATATTTGATGTCACCGTTTGTTTTAATAATGGCGTGTATGTGTGACAGGTTACCATGGATACAGGTCTGAAGAGATCCCAGATCTGCATGTGATTTATAAGCCTTGATGTTGGCTGCTCTTTCAAACCGTGCAAGTGAGTCTGTGGGTGAGTGAGTGTGTGTGTATTCATGTGAGTCTGCATGTGTGTATATACGTTCGTATCTGTGTATATGTGCATGTGTGTGTGGGTCCGCGTGCGTACATATATGCATGTGTGTGTGTATGTGCATGTGTGTGTGTGTGTGTGTGTGTGTGTGTGGGTGCGCGTGCGTACATATGTGCGTACCTGTGTGTACGTGTACATGCATGTGTGTGTGTGTGTGTGTGTGTGGGTGCGCATGCGTACATATGTGCGTAGCTGTGTGTATGTGTACATGCATGCGTGTGTGTGTGTGTGTGTGTGTGTGTGGGTGCGCATGCGTACATATGTGCGTACCTGTGTGTATGTGTACATGCATGCGTGTGTGTGTGTGTGTGTGTGTGTGTGTGTGTGTGTGTGGGTCCGTGTGCATGCGTGCGTGGGTCCGTACGTGCGCGCGGCCGTGTACCTCCGTCTCTGTGGAACATGGCCACGTCCAGGTCAGTGGCCCCTGTGAGTCCGATGTTCTGCTCCAGAGTCTGCCGGGCCAGGAGGTTCTCCCTGGAGACGGAGAGCGGAACATTCAATACACACACACACACACACACACACACACACACACTCACATGTAGTAATTATATATGCACACAAAAGCTCATGCAGCTACACATTACAACACACACACACACACCTCCCATAATACCCAATGAAGCATGAAGATAAGAATATCTCTGTGAGACCATTAGTCCCGCTCCATATAAAGTACAGTCCTCCTTCGGTGTTTAACACACTAACCCAGACGCGACACCGAAACCATGGTTTTCAACCACGGTTTCAATGACAGCAAGAGTTCCCCCCTCCACACACCACCCCAAACCCTTGCGGTGACAACTTCAACTGTAACACGCACCGTATGTCTACCATGAGCGCTATCCAGACAATGCCACGCCAATTAATCACATATAATGACATTTTAACTATGATTAATTATGTCATTAAAATAGGATACAGGTAGGTAACAAAGTGCTTTATATTGTGACATAATCGACATAGTCATACAATGCCGCAACGACGATTGCAAAAATAATTCATTAATGATAAGTGCGCGTGTGCGTGCGTGCGTATGTTGGTGTCTAACAGTACGTGTTGTGTTACATTCAACGTGTTAAGTCCTATGTACGTTCGTAGAAACAATTAGAAACAAACACTAAAGTGCTTGTGTCCACAACATGTGTGTTTGTCTGTTTGCATATGCCTGTGTGTGCGTTCCTGAAAGTGTATTTGTGCATGTGTCCCTGTGTCCCTGTGTGTGTGTGTGTGTGTGTGTGTGTGTGTGTGTGTGTGTGTGTGTGTGTACCTAGCGGAGCTGACGGAGGAGACGGTGGAGGTTCCCAGGGTGATGCGGTGCAGACCGCTCTGCTCCAGCAGGGACGCGTTGTTGTAGGGGTTCTGACCCTGCACACACACACACACACACACACACACACACACAACGTGAGTGAGAGAAAGTACACAGCAAGTCATGTCCTTCATTTACCTGATAGAACTGATGCTTTTGGCTACTGCTGACCCACACACACACACACACACACACACACACACACACACGCGCGCGCACACACACGCGAGCGATCATTGATCTGGGTCGGCTCGTCTGGCCTGAAGGCGGAGCGGCCAGAGAGATGAATGGACGGAGTAGAGGGAGTGGAGGGAGAGGTGGAGGTGGAGGACACACAGCCGTGCTGCTGGTGTCCCTTTGTATTGAACCCAGAGAGAGAGGGAGGCTTACCGGTCTAAACTTGTGTCTGATTGGACACTGTACCAAAAGGAATGTCCAATGAGATCAAATGAGTCGGGCCAATGGGAAACAGGTTGAATTAGGGCAAGGGAGCTGGTCTTGCATTTTTTCTTTTTGTTTGCATTTTTTCGTTGAAGGCTGAACCTTAAAATGCCTTAAACTGCGTCTCCATCTGTGCTGGGTCACCCGGCCGTCACGTGTGCTCCACAGGGTGCACTCATGACTTTAATTACACTCCTGCCTTTTATTCTTATTCTGGCGGTGCCAGCTGAAGGCTAAGGCTTAAGGAAGGCCTGTTAAACACACGTCACTCAGTGCAGCTCCAGTCCGGCTGAGCCCTGATAGTGATTATGACGTGACTTTCTCAGACGTAGCAGACTTAGTAGACGTAGTAGACTTTCTCAGACGTAGGGTTCGGACCGGCAAACCCCACTATTGTCGGCCAAATGGCCAGAGCCATTCAGCACAGCAGCATTCCTGAAGCCTTATGGAACGAGGTTTCATTCCTGTAGAAGTTTGTAAATAACAAACTATAACACACTAATGATAAAAGACCTAACCATAACTATCAGACCATTGCCTATTCTAACCGTTGTGACAGTGTGATGGTACACAGTTAGCGAACATCAGGGTGCACGGGGGATGTGGGCGGGTGGGTCCAACTCACAGGGGTCTGGGGGGGTCTCGGGGGGTCCTCCCCGGGACTCTTCTTGCCCAGACACACCGCCCTCCAGGCCTCCTGGACCTCACTGTTCAGAACCGTGAACACCAGCAGCACAGACAGACCCTGGGAGAGAGACACAGACAGCCGGAGAGAGAGAGAGAGAGTCATATTAATGTTTAATAGAATACCACAGTCCTGTCAAGCTCTCTTTCTACGTACTATATGAGTATTTTTTGTAAACACAGAGAGCTTTAGATGTCTCATCCCAGCAACACTTCTGCCTAGAAGCCAAATTGGATATTTTAACAACAAACACTGCATATCCATTTACTATTTAATGTTCAGAACTCTTACTCAGAATTTGTTTTAGATACAAGTAATTAATGAGCAGGTTCTTGAACTTTGCGGATCTTGCTCAAGGATGGACAGTCAGACATTAGTGGATTTTAACCCACAATCTTACTGCTGGGAGTCAAACATCCCCCCACCCCCCAAATTCAGACACATTGGATTGCTCCATAGACTAATGTTCTAACTGCCGTAGGGGTGGGGACCATGTGACCTCACAGAAATCATGTACACAGGAAACAAAAGTGCATTGCATCATAGAAACACACATTACACGTGTGTACTGGATCAGGGCCCTACCTGCATGAGGCAGAGCACGTCGAAGATGTAGTGGAAGGCCAGGATGCTGTTGTTGACGGCCATCAGGCCACACAGCCAGGTGGAGGTGGTCACCAGCAGCAGCAGGAAGGCATTACGGATGGTGGAGCTGAGGAGAGAGAGGCAGGGAGAGAGACATAAAGACACACTTAACACACCACACATCACACCGATAGACAGGGAGGGAGAGAGAGAGAGAGAGAGACAGAGAGAGAATGAGAAGGGAGAGACATAGATAGACAGGCAGGGAGAGAGAGAGAGAGAGAGAGAGAGAGAGAGAGAGAGAGAGAGAGAGAGAGAGAGATTGCAGTTTAGGAGGATATACACGAGAGAATGAGAAGGGAGAGACATAGATAGACAGGCAGGGAGAGAGAGCGAGAGAGAGAGAGAGAGAGAGATTGAGGAGAGTTATTTTTATATTTTTTTCTATACTTTATCAAACACCAAACACACACCCAGTGTCTCCAAGCCAATTAGCACTCAGTTGACATTCTGACTGATAATCAGGAGAACCTTGCAGACTAATCCCCCGTTTAGCTGGGGAGCAGCACTAACACGTCAGCAGTGTTAGCAGTGCTAGTTCGCGGATAGCGCTAGCCGGGCACGTCGTGAGAAAGGAAGATTCTATCCTATTCATTGAAGTCAATTCAATTAGCTGTTAAGCCATTACTTATGTCTGCTACATGGATTAAAGTTGTCCCCCCCCCCACGCAAGACATATTGGGATGATTTCATGTAATTACAGTTCAGAGCGAGCTGTCTCGGGAAGCCCGGAACATCGGAGAAAAAGCATGTCCGGAAAACATAACGTTCTTAACCAATGGGAATATTGGTTTAGTACATTAACCTTCAGGGAGTTGCTTTCGGGAATATTTTTCTGCATTGTCTAGTATATTTAAAATTACCTTTTAGATTAAAGATTGAAGTTCAACTATGACAGGGCTATACGTGTTGTGTGCTCTGGTTATTAAGTTGTGGCTATTGATATATTAAAGTCCCCGGTCCTGCTTTGTACTAGGGTAGGTATGAGGCAGTAAAAAGCATACCTTCTAGGGGGGTCTAGGGGGTATACTATCATTACACTCAGAACAATTTAAGAAGCGTTTGTAATATTTTATATAATTCTCTTTCCATCCTGACAGCAATCAATAAATCAAATGCATATCAATGTTTTTTTTTTATTTATAATTATGCCATCTGTGGCTGTTGCAGGCCTGTAATAAGCCTGGCCAATCATTTCAGCCGGCCGGAATGAAATCATTGGGCCTTCCTGTCTGTCTACCTACCTGCCTGCAGACAGACCGATTGGCCTGTCTGTCTGCAGGTAGTAGGGTCCGTAGAGTGAGCGCAGGCAGACTAGCTGTACACTCATTGGTCATGAGTCTTCCACGAGGCTAGGCAGACCTATTGCTAAAGCTAGCGAGCTAGTCATGTGTATGGAGGGAGACCTCAAGTCAAATACGTGCTTCACATACAACTTAAACATTTGAATACCAAACAGGAAACACAGCCAACTACACTACAAAAACAGCAACAAGGGTTAAACACAGCGTAAATAAAACGCCTGAGTTCAAAGCTAATGAAAATCGATTGGAAAAAAAATACGGCTTCTTCTAGCTAATGTCAAGAGATTCAAATGAATGCATTCATTAAATTAAGCACATTAAATATTCAGCAGAGTGCCTGGAAAGACCATACTGATACTGAGCGTGTTAAAGCTCCACAGACAGGACTGTTTTCCAGGACCTCGGACTGTAAAGGACTGACCCGGTGTAAGCGTTTATTTTCTTTACCTCGCCGGTAAAGGAGAAGCCTGGCTACTGACACGTCCCGTTATCTAAATCAGATACCAAGATACCCAGGGTCTGCTTCTTAAAGGCTGCCCCAGACGCACAGTGCATCGGACAGAGGGGGGGGGGGGGGGCAGATCAGAGATTACACTGGATCGATGAGACTCACATGACCGGTAGCTTCTTGGTCTCCTTCTGCGAGGGGTTGCAGGACATCTTGGCCACGATAAGGAACATCCCTCCGTTCATCTGCGGGGAGAAGAGCGAAGCAAGGGGAACTTAGCGGTCTGGACGGAAGACTCATCTCTGTGAGCGTCCGCTGCCTCTAGGCAAAGGACGGCTAGCCATTAGCGGAGCGGACGCAAATCAATGCCGCTGGGATCCCAAGGAAGCCACAGATTGACTTGAGTTGCCGGCGGCAACGCGTATCGCAGTCTAGGGATCTAGCGCGGACTGTGAGAGGCAGTTTGAAGGTTGAACAGGGCCAGCTGATGGACACGGCTCCCTGATAACTGAGGCTTTGATAGAGGCTACACTGCATTACATACCATGTACCAACACATAGTATTATAGAGGAGGCAGGAGGGAGGGATGGGAGGGGACGAGGAAGGAAAGGGAAGGAAGGGAGGAAGGGAGGAAAGAGGGAGGGGAGAGGGAGGGAGGGGGGAAAGAGGGAAGGAGGGAGGGAGCCAACAGGTAGAGAGTGAGTACGGACAAACAGACAGACAGACAATTACCAGAATCACTATGGCGATAGGTCCAGCGAAGCTCCAGATGAGCTTGTCGTAGATAGAGATCCAGCAGAAGTCTGGGTTCCCATAGCCCTCTGGGTCCAGCCCCACTGCCAGGCCTACAGAAATAACACACACACACACATGCACACGCACACGCACACACACACACACACACACACACACACACACACACACACACACACACATGTGGTCACCACAGGAAGAGCACCACAGTGGAGGAGCTCAGCTCACGACTACCGGACCAGGACTGGGACCAAGTAGAGAGAGCGACGGGCCCAAACAGAGAGGGACATTTGACCCGGAGATTAACTGACTGAGGACAGCGACGCACAGATAAAGATGAGCCATGTCGTCCAAGGGTTAAGGCACAGCAAGTGTGTGTGTGTGTGTGTGTGTGTGTTATAGATCCACCCTTCTAGCAAGGGTAGACATCGGTCAGATGTGTGTGATTGGGGTTGCGAAAAAGAGAGCGAGAGAGAGAGACACAGAGAAAGAGAGAAAGAGAGGGCCAGACAGAGAGAGGGGAGTAAATGATGTGTGTGTGTGTGTGTGTGTGTGTGTGTGTGTGTGTGTGTGTGTGTGTGTGTGTGTGTGTGTATGTATGTGTGTGTGTGTGCGGAATTGTGTGGGTTTGTGTGTTTTCAACCCTCAAACCCAGACAGGTGAGTGATATTGCCATTTCCAAATCCAGGTAGAATGAAATTGCTTCCGTGTTTATCTGTGTGTGTGTGTGTGTGTGTGTGTGTGTGTGTGTGTGTGCGTTCGTGCTTGTGTGTGCGTGTGTGCGATCGTGCGTGCATGTGTGTGCGTATGCCTCTCCCATATCATCAACCCACGTTCGGGTTGCTTATCTTCCCCGCCATATTGTGTGTTGCGTGTCACTGTGCGCACATACGCGCACGTGTGCGCGGCCACGCGTGCCCGCGGCCTTACCGGTGATGATGGCGGGCACGCCCCAGCCGATGGCGTAGTAGAAGCGCATGGCGCCGTAGTTGATGTTGCGCTGCTCCGTCTGCATGCGGTACACGTGGAGGCCCTCCACGAACATCCAGGCAAACGTCGACATGAAGAAGTAGTGCAGCAGGATGGCCACCACCGTGCACAGGAACTGGAGGACGAGAGAGAGTCAGAGAGAGAGAGAACAAGAGAGAGAGAGAGAGAGAGAGAGAGAGAGACACAGAGAGACAAAGAGAAGCAAAGAGAGAGAGAGAGAGAGTTAGTGAGTGAGTGAGTGAGTGAGTGAGTGAGTGAGTGAGTGAGTGAGTGAGAGAGAGAGAGAGAGAGAGCAAGAGCGAGGGTGAGCATGAGAGAGAGAGCGAGAGAGAGCGTGATAGAGAGAGAGAGCGTGATATAGAGCGAGAGAATGATCAAGTGAGAGAGAGAGAGAGAAAGAGACAGAGCAAGAGACAGAGTGAGAGCGAGAGAGATAGAAAGAGCGAGAGGGAGACAGAGTGAGACAGAGAGCGTGAGAAAGAGAAAGGAGAGAGAGAGCGAGAGAGAGAGAGAGAGAGTTAGAGTGGAGGGCAGGGTAGTGCAAGTGAGGGAAAAATAGACAGCAACAGATTTCACAGAGTTTTCAGATTTCAGTCTAGATGAAGACATGCAAACTGAAAGATTAGGGTGAGAGGGAAAAGAGAATGAGGGAGAGATAAAGGAAGCTGGGAAACTAACAGAGGCCTGGAGAGGATGATGGATGGGAAAGGGAGGGGAATGGCCCAGGAGGGCTGGGAGCGAATGAAAAGGACACAAAACATAAACACATGATGGAGGCAATAACGTAGAGATGGGGAGATGGAAGGTAAAAGTGGAAATACATTGTCACGGGAGAACAGCATAGAGAATGTGAACGCAAAGAAAACATGAAATATGAAGTAATTGGAAAATAAGGTAACAAACAAACACCGTTTTATTGTCATCTCCAGACTCGAGGGGGTCTGCAGTATAACAGCAGGAGGTTATAATGTAATCACAGACACGCTCCATGAACTAGCTTCGGAGGAGGCTAACTGGATCTTTCGGATGCTTACGAACACTGCTCATCGTAACATGAACATGAGGGATAAAACAGAGAGCCCATAAGAGATCCGAGCGCAGCGACCTTTAAGGGCTGCAATCAACAGGTACTCGAAAGAGTCGCCCCGACGCGAACGCCAAACCGACTCCGCTAACGTTGTTTTGGCGGCAGCCATGACTACATCACTGCAGTGTGCCGCCACGTTTCTAGTGAAAGCCAGTTCCCCGAGAAAATGGGTTCCCTTATACACACTGAAAACAAATGAAACACACAAACGGATTCATCTGTGATTTTGACGAAGGTAACGATGCATGGTTTGAAACAATACCAAAAAACACGCAGAACCAACGACAACTGCTGCAAGTCTCTGCAAGTCTACATTCCCACCCCGCCTTCCTCCTCCTCTCGATATTCAAAATCAGCCAGACGAGCAACGCCCCCCCGCTGTGCCTCTCTCTGGCGCCCATCCACTCAAATGTCGCGTCGTCCGTGTTGTTCTGTGTGACATTTAAACACGCCCTCCCCCCCCGCCACCCAGACGACATCACAGCCACGCCTAAGCTGAGCCTCCGTGTGCCGGCGCTGATACCCTTTGGGTCCTTCGTTTGCATTTCATTTGGTTACCACGGCGACTTAAGGGCAGACACGGAGCGGCATGCTCTTCCTCTGCAAGGGACTCTGATCTATGCGTCCCCGTGGCCCCCCCCCCCTCCCCCCCACCCCCCACATCCCCCCCCCCCCCCCTCCTCTATTGTTAACTTGACCATCTCCACGCTACCAATTACAGCCAGACGGTCACGGCGGAGCCCTTTCCCCTCTGGCCCCCGCGCCCGTTTCTGGCCCCCCCTCATCGTTTAAACCTTAATGGGATTCCCTCGCATCGCTCCGACAGGAGAGCTAGAAGCTTCCGGGCCATTTCAAAGAAAGCCGAGGGGATCACGGATGGTGGACAGAAAAAAAAAAAAGAAAAACGAATTAGTGATTCCTCCCACAGGGGGAGAGGAGTGAGGAGTAGGGGTGCTGATGTACACACACACGGACACACACACACACACACACACAGTCAGCATTTCAATTATATAGTCCAGCGGTTCTCAAACTATGGTACGCGTACCACTGGTGGTACGTGATGCGCTATTAAGTGGTACACAAAAGTTTCCAAAAAATCATTCATTACTACATACATATACATACATACATACATACAACAACAACAACAACAAAAAAACATAATAATATCAAAATACTAGGACGAATGGAAATACGTTAACAAAGAGATCATTAAAAAGGGAGTTTAAAATAAGTTTTGCCTTTCCTGTAATATTTTTGTTTCAATATCAGCTGACCACATCACATCAGTGCGAGAAAGTCAGACAATAAATAATATATTTTTTAAGACTAAATGTGCCTCCGGCGTGAACTGTGTGTAGCAGAATAGGGCTGCAGGCCTACGCTACTGTAGTTTGTTATATTTTATAACATTGTTCCTAATGATGGTACTTGGGGAGACAAATATTTTCTGAGGTGGTACGCGGTATAAAAAGTTGAAGAACCACTGATATAGTCCATGAAGACACAGAACTATCTGATTAAAGCAACACACACACACACACACACACACACAGGGGCGTAGCACCAAATTCTGGGCCCTATATACAAGAAGTCCTGATGGGCCCCCACCCCCCAAAAAACAAAATTTTTTACTAGCAGGCAGCTAGGATGATATAGCTATTTTGTAATGCAATGACGTCTGCAGCTAACTAGCCTATATGCCATAGGTTATTATTTATCATGTAGCCTAATAACGGCTTAGTATTTTTTTTTTTTGTATTTTATACTGCTTTAAATCAGTAGCCTGCTGTTGCAATATTAGCCTACCGTACACTTTATTTATCCTTTACCTTAATAACCAAGGCCTCATCATTTGAAGTGTGTAGCCGATTGTCTGCTCTTGCTTTGGGTTGTCTCTGTTCGTTTTAGTAACGATAACAGAGGGTTTCATCTTGCGTGTTTAAATGTTTGTGCTCACCTTTCTTAGAAAATAAGCCTTTTTTCTGAGAGCCAGACTTCAATTTATTTGACGGTGTCTGTGACATATTGCAGCATGACATTTAGTTATGTTATTAAACTATTTGAGCAACAATCAAAAAATACAAAAATAAAAAGCTTTTTTCTTTTTCAAATTTCCCATGGGCCCCCCCAAGCCTGTCCCACTTACACCCGCAGTCTGTCGGCCCTGCGAGCAGCCCAGGGTAGTAACAGTGCTGGGTGTAGTATAGAGGTTTAACGGCTGTGATTGTGTCTCTGTAATAAACCGCTGTACTGTGAAACATGCAGTCAACATCTCACTTCTTATTTAGATGTTATGCTGGGTGCGCACACACACACACACACACACACACACACACACACACACAAGAACACACACACACTCTAATTCTCCCTCTCTCAATTACATGCGTATAGATATACTCAAATCCAAGATAAAAAGATACACTCACACCTGCACACACACACACACACACACACACACACACACGCCCACCAACACACACACGCCCACACACACACCCCCGACCCTCACCTGCTGCTCGGTCTGGTTGATGCCCAGCAGGAAGACCAGCTGGGAGAGCAGGGCGGCGGCGGCCATGTTGGAGTGGATGCTGCGCGTGTTGGACTTGAGGCCGCGCAGGCAGGAGAGCAGCAGCACCGTCAGCAGCAGGGCCAGCATGGACACCACCAGCGCCGTGTAGCTCACCACCGCCAGCGTCTCCAGGTCCCCCTCCAGCTGCTGCTCGGGGGCGGGGAGAGAGAGGGTACGGTTATATGAATGGGAGGTTATGGGCAAGGTTTGGTTGTATATATATATATCAAGGGGGGTTCTATACAGAGTTAGAGAGAGAGAGAGAGAGAGAGAGAGAGAGAGAGAGAGAGAGAGAGAGAGAGAGAGAGAGAGAGAGACAGAGAGAGAGAGAGAGAGAGAGAGAAAGAGAGATACAGAGAATACAGTTATACAGAGAATACAGACTATGAAATGATTGCCAGGATTAGTTGCATTTATAGTTAGTTTTCTACACAGACAGAGAGAAAGAGAGAAAGAGAGAGAGAGAGAGAAAGAAAGAGAGAGACAGAGAGAGAATACAGATATATGACTATGAAATGATTACCAGGATTAGTTACATTATAGTTAGTTTTCTACACAGACAGAGAGAGAGAGAAAGAGAGAAAGAGAGAGAGAGAGAGAGAGAGAGAGAGACAGAGACAGAGACAGAGAGAGAGAGTGTACAGTTATACGACTATTAGTTATTAAAATTGGTACGGAAGTGCAATGAACAGAACCCAGAGCAACCCGACTGAATCCAGTAAAGTGAGAGTGACAGGAGAGGGAGAGGACGGGGAGGAAGTGTGTCGACAGTGACAGCAGAGATGTCACAGAAGGGAGGTAAAAGAAGGGCCGGTGGGTGGGAGCGCAACTTCTAGGGATATCTGGATGACGGCCAGGCGGGGACGGGCGGAGATGATGTTTGACACATGGATTAGAATATCGGGTATGTAGCAGAGAGAGAGAGAGAGAGAGACAGGGAGAGAGAGAGAGAGAGAGAGAGAGAGAGAGAGAGAGAGAGAGAGAGAGAGAGAGAGAGAGAGAGAGAGAGAGAGTTGGTAGTTGGTGACAGAAAGAGAGGGTGAGAAATACAGAATACACAGGGAGTGAGTGTGGCAGTGTGGCATGGGAAGAGAGAGAGAGATAGAGAGTGCGAGAACGACAGTGAAGAGCAAAGAGCGAGAGATAGCAAGAGAGAGAGAGTGATTGCACGGAGGGCAAGTGTGAGAGGATTATCATTTTATATGTATTTCTTTCTTCGATAACCAAGACAGTCTCCGGGACGCTATAATTAGTTTACACACTAGGGTAATCTCTACCAGGAAAACGTCTGCATATTTGTGTTCTCTTCAGCAATATCATATCCACTCAACACTTGAATTGAGTCGAGAGAGACTAAGGACGAGGTGAAAGAGTGGGAGATAGAGGTGATCTCAGACATTTGAATGGAGGTAGATATGAGGGCTAAAGCTCAAGCGAACAGACGACGGAGGGTACCGGAGACAGACAGAGAGAGAGAGAGAGATAAAGATATAGAGAGAAAGAAAGAAAAAAGAAAGAGAGAGAGTAAGAAAGAGAAAGAAATAAAGAGAGAGAGAAAAAAGAGATAGAGAGAGAGAGAGAGTTCATGGTTGAAACATCTCATAATATCAACAATTTATTTTAGCTCAGCACCAAACTGCACACTAAAGCTGGCTTCCCACTGGTATCTGGCGGGGTTCATAGACATTTGTAAAACAGTAACCGCCTTCAGACAATAAGCGTTAATTAAAATATCAATATCCTCCAATATGGCCACGTATCAAACCCTGTCCTAAAAGATGCTTCAGAAGATGTAGTGGAGCAGCACAGATTAAAGGCCAACTGAAATCTCCCTGAGCTGATATCATGTCATGTTTTATGCTCGGAGAGGATGAAACCGCCCTTCTATCAACTCTGTAGGAGGGGGGGGGGGGGGAATTTTGAAACGGGACCTTGAGAATTTCAACAAGCTGTTTAGAGTCTCCAGCGTTCAACACCTCCAGTCCAGAGCGCTCACGGGAATGATTTATGATCCTCCCTTTGGAAAATGTCAGACTGCACAACCTTTCATACTGACGGAGAAAAGGTATTTCTGCTGTATATTTCACAAGGGTCGAAGCAGAGGCCAAACGTTAGCAGGTCTGTGCGCTGAATAATGCAACAAGTGGAACAGGCTAGCAAAGGTATAGAGGTAATATATAAATCTATCCTTTTCAAAGAAACATTGTGACTTCGACGCAATGAAGGAAAAGCACTCGCCTTACATCTAGAGACATGTGTAAGACCACAGCCACCACAACACTCACTTCCCTTCCTCGGTGTGGCTGATTAACATTATACGCTTCCACATCCCTTCTCGACGCTCCTGACGCTCCCCCCACCTCCCCCCCCCCCCCCCCCCCCAGGAAAGCCTTTGGGGCCCACGAGAGCACCATCGATCTCGGGGGCCTCCCATCGGAGCGCCTGGAGGGAGACACCTCACAACATGTTCCTGTTTTGGCGAGTGAGGGCGGGACTTGCGACAGGGCGAGACTTCAGACGGAGCGGCGTTCCGTCTGGGGTGGGTGCGGGAAAAGCCGACGCATCGGTGGCGTCATACAAGAGACGTCAGCGACTGCCGCGTTGCCGATGTCGCTTTGTCAAAACATTAAATGCTTCTTCATCGTCGTCTTTGTTCGCCTCGCTCCCAGGAATGTTGAACTGACGCACGCAGCTCACAGGAAGCGAGTGAGCGGTAATGGCGCTCCGGTAGACCGGATAAGCCCGATAAAACCTCCTGCCCTTCTCCCGGCCCGCCGCCCTGTCAGGTGTGTCGCGGTGCTGACCTCTCTGTGGGAGCTGTCCATCAGCACGGCGAAGGTTCCCAGCCGGTGGCACTGGCAACGCACGTGGGACGTGTTCCTGTACACCACCATGCAGTCCCGCACCGTCCAACAGCCCCCTGACTCAGACCTGGAGCAGGAGAAGGGACGGAGAGAGGGACAGAGAGAGACAGAGAGAGAGAGAGAGAGAGAGAGAGAGAGAGAGAGAGAGAGAGAGAGGGAGAGAGAGAGAGGGAGAGAGAGGGAGAGAGGGAGAGAGAGAGGGAGAGAGAGAGGGAGAGAGAGAGAGACAGAGAGAGAGAGAGAGGGAGAGAGAGAGGGAGAGAGAGAGGGAGGGAGAGAGCAAGAGGGAGAGAGAGAGAGAGGGAGAGAGAGAGACAGCGAGAGAGAGCGAGAGAGAGAGACAGCGAGAGAGACAGAGAGAGAGGGAGAGAGAGAGAAAGAGAGGGAGAGAGAGAGACAGCGAGAGAGAGAGAGAGAGAGAGAGAGAGAGAGACAGCGAGAGAGAGAGAAGGAGAGAGACAGCGAGAGAGAGAGAGAGAGAGAGAGAGACAGCGAGAGAGAGAGACAGCGAGAGAGAGAGAGACAGCGAGAGAGAGAGAGAGAGCGAGAGAGAGAGGGGGAAAAATTGAGAGTGAGCGAGACGCAGAGAGAGCGACAGAAAGAGATGGAGAGAGGGTGACACACAAAGAGTGTGCGAGATAGAAAGAAAAAAAGAAAGAGAGACACACACACATACACACACACACACACACACACACACACACACACACACACAGAGATACAGAGAGAGACAGAGACAGAAAGACACACAGAAACATAGGCTTAATTCTTATCTCTGTGAATTAATACAATTCTGCACTAACAGCTACCGTCAAAGCCCCTCAACTCACGTGCTGCTGTGATTCCACTGCACACAAAGAGGCTTGCTGCGATTGGCCGTCTCCAGCAGCTTGAACTCCAATAGGAGGGGCTGGTCCAAGTGCCCGCCCACAAAGGTCTGGTTGTTATAGACGGAAATGCTGACCACTGGGGAGTTCATCACTGGATGCCTGGGCAGTCTGGGAGGGGGGGGGGGGGGGGGTTAAACAGACAGCAAGTTAGATGGAGAGCACTGTGGGCAGTTACTAGGAAACCAGGTGAGGGGGTGAGGGAGAGGGGGAGATGGAGAGAGACGGAGATACAGTGAGATAGATATATGCTACTATACTACAACTTTATATTTATATCTGTCTAAACACGGCAAAAAGTTACATTTTTTACACCAATGACTTATTATTATATATACACTGTATAAACATATAGAAAGCAGGATTGAAAGATTGATAGAAAGAAACCAATATATACATATTCCTATTTCCTCCCTCCCTCCCTCCCTTCTCTCTCTACCAGTAGCAGCCCCGTCGTATTGGTGGTGGCGAGGGGTGGTGGTGGGGGGGGGGGGTGTCCTACCTGACGCCCCGGCGGTCGGTGTGGTACTTGGGAGGGAGGGCGGACCCCAGGCTGCGGTAGATCAGCAGGATCACAATGGTGATTGGCGGCTCAGCCAGCGAAACAGTGCGCCTGGCCGCGGCATACTCCACCGTCTGATTGGCTGAGATGCTGACGGGGGCGGGAGCGACGCTCAGGGGAACTGTGGAGGAAAACAGAGAGTCACAGAGATGTATAAACTAGATGACAGGTAATCCGCTCCTGACAAGTGAGGAGTATTTCATCTATTTTAAGATACGGATGATAAATGGGATGTTTACCATATTTGTTCCCAGAGTGGAATTTGCCCAGAAAAACTGGTGTGTGTGTGTGTGTGTGTGTGCGTGCATGTGTGTGAGTGTGTACTCACATGTGTGTGTTTGTGTGCAAATGTGTGTATATTCATATATATCTGCCTCTATGTTCCTGTTCCTGTGTGTGTGTGTGTGTGTGTGTGTGTGTGTGTGTGTGTGCGCGCACGTGCGTGCGTGCGTGCGCCAGCCCGTGAGTGTCAGTGTGTATGCGGGCGTGGATGCGTGTGCACGTACGCTCTTTCTCCGTGCGCTCCCTCTCCTTCCAGCCGTGCTGCTGGTGTCGCTGCGGCACCAGGGCAGCAGGGGGCAGCACCACGTGGGTGTGGGGGTCCCACAGGGCCTGGCCGCGGAACAGAGGGGCGTGGTAGCGCGGGAAACGCCTGCGCACGTGGGTGTGGTTCTCCACGCGGTCCAGGTTCATCACTGCGGGTGACGCCGGACACACACACACACACACACACACACACACACACACACACACACACACACACACACACACACACACACACACACACACACACACACACACAGACAGACAGACAGATAGACAGACAGACAGACAGACAGACAGACAGATGTAGAAACAAGCACACACGCGTGAAGAAACACACACACACACACACACACACACACACACACACGCACGCAGCCACCCACACACGTAGAAACAGGAACACACACACACACATACCCATGAAGAAACACACACATGCACGCACACACACACAGAAAAAGCTCATGAAACATGGCACACGATCAGTGTTCAAAAATGACAAATCTTCTTAGAACAACGTGCTCCGCTCTCACGTCACTCACAGCCAGACATCATTAATCTGAGCCCAGGAGTCAGAACCAGCAGATAGAACCCTCAGCGCTAGGGGGAACGTGGATCTAATGTGTGTGTGTGTGTGTGTGTGTGTGTTGAGGAGAGGAGAGGGTGGGGCTTCAGATATACTTGAGCTTCTTGGAATACAAATAGAAACCACACGCACATACAGAGAGGCCACCGAGGAGTCAGTGTGTGTGTTTGTTGCTGTTCGCTGTGTGTGTGTGTGTGTGTGTGGGGTGTACACTGTGTGTGAGCGTGTGCCTGTGCGTGTGTGGGGTGTACACTGTGTGTGAGCGCGTGCCAGTGTGTGGGCTGGTGGATGCGTGTTTATGTGTGTGTGTGAAATCGACAGCGCTGCGTCTGGCTGCCTGGAGCCCACAGTAGCGTCTGGTGAACGTCTCCATTTGCATGGCGTTGTCTCGCTACAGGATTAACATCAGGCCACTTAAACTGCTTTCACAGCAATGAGTCAAGGGAAGGAGCCCTGCTTCCATTTGGGAGGATTAAGATTGTGCAGCTGCTTTAAATCAGTGATAATAGGACTGTATGGTATGGCGCGTGTTAATGTGGGATTAGAGCGTCTGGCTCTGTGTGTGTGTGTGTGTGTGTGTGTGTGTGTGTGTGTGTGTGTGTGTGTGTGTGTGTGTGTGTGTGTGTGTGTGTATATGATGAATATGATGATGTGTGTGTGTGTCAGTAGCGTTGGTGATTGTATGTTGTCTATGTGTATGTCTGTATGGTCCTCTGTGAGTGAATGTTTATCAGTGCATATCACTATAGTCCCCATAGTGCCACGGACCGGGTGACCCTCACCTATGACGGGGGCCCCTAGGTCAGGCTCACCTATGTTGGGGGCCCCTAGGGCCACAGGGCCACACTCACCTATGTTGGGGGCCCCTAGGTCAGGCTCACCTATGTTGGGGGCCCCTAGGGCCACAGGGCCACACTCACCTATGTTGGGGGCCCCTAGGGCCACAGGGCCACACTCACCTATGTTGGGGGCCCCTAGGGCCACAGGGCCACACTCACCTATGTTGGGGGCCACTAGGGCCACGGGGTTGAGGTAGGTGAGCTTCATGTTCTGGGCCAGGGTCTGGGCGTACTGCTCCAGGAGCTCCGCCAGCCCCCCGGGCCCCCCGGCCAGCGGGTGGTTCTGGTTCTGGGCCAGGGCGCGCCACAGACCGGCCGTGTCCGCCCCCAGCACGCCGCTGCAGCCCCGCAGAATGTTCTGGAAAGCCAGGGGGGGGGGGAATTCAACACATTTTAGTTCCACCTCGTTTGTAGGGCGCATTTCATGTAAACAACGTGCAGTTCAACACGCTTAACGCAAGACACACAATAAAGCGATCAATTGAATCCTGGAACACACGGTGCGCTTTGAATGTGGTCGTGTAAAGAATTGCGAATTGAGAAGAAAAGAACACAAGAAATACTTTGAATCGCGTGTCACAGATTATACAACAGTTTCATTCTTCGTCTATCCCGTATAGCCAGTGTACCCAACTGCACCAACTCAAAGAGGAACACGAGGTAAACACTTTATGAATGACAGTGCAGGGTTGCAGGGTGCTGGCCATTTATTTCAAAGCAGCACAAGGTTAGGCCTCAGTCATGGACTCCTGCCTCATAGACTGTTCCGGGTGACAGAGCAAGAAACAAACTGTCGATCAACGAAGGCAAAGAGAGAGAGCGAGAGAGAGAGAGAGAGCGAGAGAGAGAGAGAGAGAGAGAGAGAGAGAGAGAGAGAGAGAGAGAGAGAGAGAGAGCAAGCCATAGATGGAACACTTTAGCAGGGCACTAAAACTGTTCAGCACGTCTTGGGCGGGGATCGTGACCTGTCAGGATGCGTCCTTCACAACAATAGACAGGAGGAGAGAGAGATAGAGAGAGGTTCATTCATCCAGTCAGGGAGGGAGAGAGAAAAAGAGAGAGATAGCATTTTTTCAAAGAAATGATGTTGGGTGTCTCAAGTGCTATCAGTTTGATTTAAAAACTAAACGTCGTAGCTGCCCCCACAGTTAAGAATTGCCACCGGCTGTTCCCCCTCGTCACACTAAAACTTCTCTGGGTACATCAGCCCCGGGCACGTGCACATCAGCCTCCTGCACATGCACATCAGCCCTGTGCACGTGCACATCAGCCCCCTGCACGTGCACATCAGCACTGTGCACACGCACACATCAGCAGCATGCCCATCAGCACCGTGCACGTCAGCCCTGTGCATGTGCAAGTCAGCCCTGTGCATGTGCACGTCAGCCCTGTGCATGTGCACGTCAGCCCTGTGCGGGCATACAAAAAAACCAAGACCGGGAGAGGAGGAGAGGTTAAATGAAGACAAGTTCAGTGTCATTTTAGATTCAAGCCCCGGGCGGGCTGAAAGGCTTTAGCTTCCTGTACAAGATCGGCACAGAACCACACAGGAAGCTGGTAAGAGGGAGAGGAAGATGATTATCTACAGAGGATAAAGCCAGCAGGAGAAAGGGCTGCTCAAAGTGATGTGGTTAAATCTTTTATAGAGCTTATAGAGCTAGACCCGCACCTAGCCATAAGGCAAACGGAACAGACACACAAATGAATCATCAGGACTCGGGGTGTGTTCTATATATGATGTTATTGACGGCTTCAAGATCATGATGAAAAACAACATTTTCTTGAATTATTTAGAACAGAATTCCGGTTAGCCAACAGACAAGAGACAGAATGAGCTAATGAAAATGTAGCTTATCATATCAACTTTAGCAGTTTGTCATGTGCATGAACACAGACGCAACACTCAACGAGACGTGAACTAGCTCTTGTTCAGAGCACCATGTGGACCTCGTTTCCAAGTGTATTTGAATAGTGGCTATATTAAAACCCATTCCCTTCTCATTCCATAGTTATTCAGGGATTACAATTCTTAAATAATTGCTGTCTTCTCGTGTAAACATCATAAAATGAATGACTGCGCTGTCCAAACAGAAAGATGGCGGTGTGTGAGCTTAGCCAACACATTATCCCTCCTCTGTGTGTGCAGATGGCCCGTCTCCCTCTCTGAGGTATAGCACGAAACGGAGAGTTTCAGACAAACAGCAGGGACGCTATTTAAATAGAGCGAGAGCGCCGGGATGGATCAAGATGGTCTCTGTTGTTTTTGTTTGTTTGTTTGCTTGTTTTAAATTGAATCCATTACCAACTGGGCGACAAAGTAAGCGAGCTAGAAGGGGAGATGCAAACACAAGGGGAGATGAAAATCCTGTTTCAACCCTTGAAAGCCCAGAAATTGGCTATATTAGTTGTAAGCATATCCATAACTTTCCCGCTGGGATGAATAAAGTATTTAGTATTACCTCGGTCCTTCACCCCAAGGACGTCATCACTATAGTTTATGTTCAAATAAAATGTGTCCTGTTTTTGAGTGGAAATCTTGGCAATGAGTCCAAAAGACTAAACAATTGTGTTCAGTCAGTCCCGGCAGCTCAACCTGACCTGCCACGATCTGCTTCAAAGGCTCCGCTGTTGAAACCGCTGTTGAAACCAGATGAGAGGTCTGCACGAGGCGATCAGACACCCACCACCACTGGAGTCCCACTCCCATCACGCTCCCAGCGTCTACCACATCCCACATCAAATCCTGCCGCTCCCCGTCGGTCATCAGCGGCTCCGGGGTTCCCATGGCGACCACTGCATTACTATGGTTACCTGGTGTCGGAGGCCCCTTATGTGCTGCTCTTTGAAGTAAGTTGATTCAGGGCTCTCTTTCATTATTCCTGTCTTTTTGATTTTTTTTACGTCTGCACGTGTGACTCGGATACCAATCAGGTGTTGCTATGGTAACGCCCCGCCACCCATACTCCATTCATGGGCTAAAGTGGGGTTGGGTTGGAGCAACAGTTGGGATTCTGTTCCATTAGGGTTGTTTGACCACAACGCAGCGTTCCATCGGCGACAACAAACCAATAACATCAAAACACTATTGATCTTCGTAACAGTCCTTTTTTGTCTTTCTGATGAGGCAAAGCCGTTCAATGGAATCCGACTGAGCTTTTACTCACGAAATAAGTCAGTGATGGGTTGCCTTAGCAACGGGTTAGCCAATGAAACCGTATTGATCTCATAAATCCAGACCTCTATTGTCAAGATCTAAACCCTCAGGGCAAATAAATCAGGCTATAACCAGCCAGAGAAAGAAATAAAGAAAATAAATTATCCTTAAATATGATCATATAATAGTGATTTCATTACTAATGTCATTAGTAGTGACGTGCTAAGTAGTAGCAACTACTGCTGTGCTAAGAGTAGTGATAGTTTAGAAAGTATTATAATAGAGAAAGTAATAGTATTTTATAATAAGAGGAAATAGAGGTATGTAGGCAAACACACATATTTTATAATATTATATGTGGCACAAACTGCAAGGGGGATTCCATAACGCTGTTTCTATGGCAACGTATCTATCGCAGGATAACTGTAGCATCATAAGTGATGGAGCAGAAATGCCTTTCCATCACAACAGTCGATTTTATCTGGTTCTATCTACTAAAATATTCAGAGCAAATTATGGTAATATAATCTTTCTCCATATAGTATTGTATTACTCTTGCGACAAAGATAAATTAGCACGACTATGACAAAAGCTACTCCTACTACTTCTACTTCTACTTTTACTACTACTACTCCTACTCCTACTCCTACTCCTCAAAATTCAATCCTATATCGCCCTGTACCACAATTCAATTTTTAATGCACTTTACTAGAACATTCCCTTCACGGCCATCTTTGTCCTGCTGCAGAATTCTGCCTTCGGTTCCATCACCGAGCTATCCCTTAGAACCGACATGGAGCCCAGATGACCAGGGTGATTCAGGCCCATGGCAGCTCAACAGACCCTAAGGAACTCTGTAGAAATACCACTGTACCAGGTGATAATATTGTCACCTTTCAATTTCGAAAGAAGCCAGACAAAGCCAAAGTGAACACACCGGACATAGCGCTTCATGTTGTATGATGTAACATAGCCGAGGTTTACTTAAGTCACAGTTTTAATCAGACCATGTTTTTAAAAAAAACAACAACTACCATGTAGCTGCCTGCCGCTACAAGTCGCACACCCCCCCACTCAGACGGGGCGGCGAGAGAACCCATCAGGTTAATGAAAAAAAAAAAAAAAACCTTTCCTGTGATACTGTCAGATGACATGTTGAATTAAATCGCTCAGTGCTGTTGCCCAGTTGCCATGGCAACAGTACAGACCGCCTTAGGTAAAAAAAAAAAGAAGAAAATTGAAAAAAGTGAAAAATATATATTTCCCATTGTGATGCCGTGTCACCGGGGGCCATCGTCAGCCACCACGCTACACCCACCCGGGGGGGGGGGGGGGGTGGGCACTTTATGCTGGGCGATAGCTCCGTGTTGGTGACTCACTCTGGTATCTTATGGACGTGTCCAGGAGACATATGGACGGGGGCGAGGAAGGAAGCGGAGATCCAGGGGAGCGACGGTTAATCAAACGCCACTCACCGTCAGGCCATTCTGACAGGGATGAGACACCTTACTCTAAACCGGTTATTTTGTGCCGGACTGTAAAGTGTGCTGTGAAGTAAAGGTGTAAACTGTTGTGTACAAACTGTTATGTCTTGTACAAACTGCATGATTCCTTTTACAAACGTGTATTCTACGTCTAATAACTGAACTGAAGCAATGCTGGACCCAACCGTCGACCCTAGCATCAGTTGGAGCAAAACCATGGCGGGAACTACACAGTTCATGGAATGGACTCAAACCGAGAACCGAATCCCGCACCACTCATCACCGAACGGCCAACACCAGGCTACAGATTCTGGAATATTCTACATAATAAACAACCCACCATGACCCTAGTTGGAGCCAAACCCATGGGACTACTGCTAGAACCTTCCGGGTTCCACTCGGCATCAAGGGAAAGAAATTAGAAAAGCATTAAAAAAAAACGGTTGGTTGGAGCAAAACCACGGCTGGAACCTTCCGGACCTGGACCGAGGGAGAGTTCCTGAAACGTTTCCAGAGCGTTCCGCAACACACACCTCGTTGAAGTGGGCGTCCTGCGTGGCGGTGAGCCCGAAGCCGGTCTGCTGCGTCTCGAACGCCAGCAGGCGGGACAGCAGCCGCTCGGCGATCTGCAGGTCGTTGCCGTAGAGACGGGACGTGGCCTCGGTGACGTCGCGCAGCTGGTGCGCCAGCTTCTTCTCCACGATGGTGCTCAGCTCCGTCTCGTTGCGCTCCAGGGACTCCAGCTACACGCACACACACACACACACACACACACACACACACACACACAATCGTGCGCACACACACACCAATTCACACACGCAGAGACACACACGCACACACACACAAATATATTTTAAAAAGGGGCATTAAAAAGCAAATGACCCTAAAAAGAGTGTATTTGTAACCATAATTGAGAACCATGCCGATAAAATTGGGGTTATAGATTAATCGGTCTGCTACACTTTCCTCATTCTCATTGGTTGGGAGCACATATTGGATTTTACATTGGTAATCAAGTTAGCATTAAAGATGGAATCAGTAGTGTTAACAGTGTTATCACTATGAGTAGTTGGTACTAATGGTAATTATACTATTACTAATGACATGGGTAGGTTATATCAGTGTGCGTTATATAGTACCACGGTTGACGTGTACGTTGTGGTGCGGTGCAGTTGACGGTGTACATACGGGGATGTTGAGCTCCACGAAGGGGGGAGAGGTGCAGTTGTACAGGTCTGGCTCCAGCCAGCCCCTCTCCTGGTCACAGTGTCTGATGGCAGCGCCTGGAGGGACGGGGGGGACAGGAGGGTTACAGACACAAGTCCCTCTGCGTGCACGGTGATGCTTTTCAGAAACACAGCAGTAACTTGGACATAGAATGACGGAGCGTTATATTCTGAGCATGTTATTCCCTTGGTACTTTTGCTTGGCTTTATTTCTTTATGTTTAAGGTTTTCTTGTATAAGTCGGTGACAGTGTATAATTGTGTGAGTGTCGCATTTCTGTGTATGTGTGTGCGTTTGTTTGTAAAGCCCAAAGCTTGTGACACCCACAGCAGGTAGGTAGGTAAGGAGGTTTGTGTGTGTGTGTGTGTGTGTGTGTGTGTGTGTGTGTGTGTGTGTGTACAGACCAATGGATCCTTTAGGACAGGCCACCACGGCCGGCAGGTTGAACTTGGTCCGTGGCCACCAGATGCCCAGCGTGATGGTCTTGGGACAACCGTCATAGATCACTGCAGAGAGAAAAGAGAGAGAGAGAGAGAGAGAGAGAGAGAGAGAGAGAGAGAGTGGGGGAGAAGCATGTCAGAGAGAGAGACAATATTACTCAAAAGACCAGAAAGAATTTGGATGGTCAAACGTGTGGTGATGGATTCCTAGGAGTGGAGTGGAGTGAGAGAGTGAGAGTGAGAGACATAGAGGGTAGACAGAGAGAGTGGTCAGAGTGAGAGAGCAATAGCGAGAGACACACACACACACACACACACACACACACACACACACAGAGTAGACAGAGAAAGTAGAGAGAGAGAGAGAGAGAGAGAGGGTGGACAGAGAGCGTGAGAGAGGAAGAGAGAGAGAGTTGACAGAGAGACAGATCGAGAGAGTGAGAAATAAATTAGGTATAGAGAGAGAGAGAGAGAGAGAGAGAGAGAGAGAGAGAGGGTGGAAAGGAGGGTGATTGTTGGGGGTTTGGTCGGACACAGAGATTGCACAGTGAAGAGGAGAAGAGAAGTGGGCGGTGGATGAAGATGAATAAAGAGGACGAACAGGAGAAATCTAAAGTAGGTGGGGGGGGGTCGAGACACAGACACAGACATCTAGACAGCGAGTGGCGAGGGAGCCAGGAAGTAGCCTCAGCAAGACGTTAACAGCATCAATCACTCTTATCTTTCAACTCTTTCAATAAAACCTTCTACAGAAAGTCTCCACCACAGGGGGAGTTGCTACATTTCTTCGGCTGATTTGAAGTGAGCGGGGGAAATGTAACACGGCTGTGTGAGGACAACAAACCACTCACAGATGACAGGAAGTGGTTCTTAGGAGAAACAAGCTATTTATCTCTGGAAGCAGAATGGTGACTTTCTCCACTAAACTTTTGAGATTGTGGGATTAGGGTGCAAGCCAAGTGGAAAAGTGCAAAGTGGGAGCCAACACACACACACACACACACACACACAGATAAGACACGACATGGAATTGCCAAGCAGTAGCATTTAAATAAATTTAAAACGTCAGACTTTTACATAAATAAAGCACAGTCCACGACACATCATAGGAAGTACCCCAAATATCGACCTAACGAAACGCAAATCAAAAATATTCAAACCAAGACATATTGACATAAAACAAATCAATGCGTTCAATCAGCAAACTGCTGGAACACATCGATCCGTCTTCACATTCACTTGCCTTCGCAGCCTGAATTGGTGACCTCCGCAAACGGGTTGTCGCACATGTTGCACTGTCGGCCAATCACCCCGGGCCTGCATTGGCATTGGCCCGCCTCCTGGTCACATGACCTGGAGAAGGAGCCAACCGGGTAGCAGTCGCACGGCAGACAGGAGTCACTTCCCCGCGGCCAATAGTGAAACTCCTAAGAGACGGAGAGGGAGAGACGGAGATAAATTCATAAAGCATGAGCAATAATAAACGCGTTGGCAGGCTTGACGGCCGTATTGGCAGAGGAGACCCTTTCCCGTGCCATATCTGAGTACACACAGGTGCCGTGCATCAGAATTAACGATACGCCCATTCCGTCACCAGCCATGCACCGTGCACCAGTACAAACCAGTGAAGACAGAGTGCCGGGATTTAAATAGAATAGAGCGCAGACACTTGCTTTTGCGCCGGTGTGAACAAGTTCTCCATGCCTCCCCGTCTATACTCACAGAGGAGCGTTGATAGCAAATACATCAGACACACACACACACACACACACACACACACACACACACACACACACACACACACACGGGCCCCTCGGGGGGAGGGGGACATGGGAGCCCTGGTTGTACGACGGCGTGACCATAAAAGGGCAAACGGGGAAACAAGGGAAACGATCAAGAGCGAGACGGCGGGGACAGCTGGTCAGGTGGTTGGTAATCCGTCCGCAAAGACAGGCGGACACGTCTGTACTTCAGCCCGAGTGTAAGCAAGGGGGCGTCGCGAGAGGCTCATTTACATCCTCAAGTGCTGATTGCTGCGTGTGAGGATGTTGTTGGACTGAAGGACGGTGGGGGATTGGTTGGTGAGCCACTGGAGGCAGAGCTCTGTAGCTGGGCTCGTATTGGTAGGAGTGCTTTTGGCCACGCTTTGATCGCTAAAGGCACCAAAGGGCACCGGTGAACAGAGAGGACATTTGAAATACATTTCAACAGCACTATTCATGACATGTCTTTCTTTCTTTTTTTTTTGTGGAGAAGCGATGCCTGTAGTGGCATGAATGCAAATGTGGTCATCTTTTTTTAATTAAAAGGACGGTTCCCCCAGTGAGTGTTATTGTATTGTATTGATGAATATATTATTTTAGAGAATGTTCCTTATGAAAATATTTTCGCTGCATTTGGGTGTCAGTCAGTCAGTCAGTCAGTCAGGCAGTCAGGCAGTCAGGCAGTCAGCCACTCAGTCATTCAGTCATTCAGTCAGCCAGTCGGTCAATCAGCCAGCAAGTCAGTCGGTCAGTCCGTCGACCAGTCAGCCAGTCAATCAGTCTTAGAATAAGATCTCTGTGATTGTAGTCCTGTTGTTTGAACGATTCCTGTAACATGACAGATATCTGCCAATTATCCAACAATTTTCAGCAGACCTGTTTTAATAAAACCATCTCTCTTCACATCGCTGTTATTTCAGGAACTGATGCTGGCTTGAATTTAACTTTAATGAAACCCCTCTGCTACACACGATAATCTATATCACTACTCCCATTGTGCTGGAGATATGTACGTATAAAATGTAGCTGTCAGGAGCGTTACATCATAATAAAATAATACTGTATTCCTTCCCCGAGGGAACGCCACTGCATCTCAAATGAAGCGCTCCGTGAGATTTGAGCACGTGAAGTAGACAAGGCGATAAAAAGCAAGATGTATTTGTGTTCAAATTGACTCAGACACTTCTGTGTTTATGGATTGAATGGCGGCTGTGAGTTCGTTTTTGTTTCATAGCGTCTCACCCATGGTGTTCACCGTTCTGGGGGTCCACTTGGGCGGGAATTAAAGGTGCTAGTGTTTATCTGTTTAATGGGTGCTGGGGTGTCAGTCCCCACCTCGGGCATCTGTCCCATACGGCGCAGACAGATGGAGGGAATGTTTCGCCGGCGGGGGAAAATCCCAGAGGGGACGCCACAGTACGCGTTGTACTCATCAATTTGAGGCCGACATGCGTATGTGTGACGTTTTTTCAGATTTTTTTCCTGTGTGTGTGTGTGTGTGTGTGTGTGTGTGTGTGTGTGTCGGATCAATAACAGATTATTATTATTGTGATAACGGATTGGGGTCAAACGATAATCTGCGTGAGTGAGGGTCTCGTCAGACATGAGTTGATTACACAAATAATTGCACACGCACACCCACACACACATACACGCACACACGCACATGCACACGCACACCCACACCATACGCAGGAGATCAAATAATGAACTCACGATGAACTCATGCTCATTACATACAACATGTGTGTGTGTGTGTGTCTTTGTTACTGAGAACACCAGTATGATTATTTGCACTTCTGTGAGTATAATTGAAATCTCACACCGATTTAACACCATGCACTGCTGGGCTCATATATTTGTCTGACCGTTGTGTGTCCACTCGACTAAAAGTCCACGATGCCACTGAAACCAGATGAGTCCGAACTGTCATGAACATTACCTCACCGTTTAAAACGTAACCGTGTAAAACACAGATGGCCAGACAGGGAGTCATTACTTGATGAAATGTTCATTAAAATCACCTCATAATAACCCACCAGAGCCTGGTTGATACTCTTAATGGGATTAGTGTTTAGCAAACAAACATTCACTAGCGGTTCACTTTTAATATGAGTGAGGGCTATTCAATATCAACCTCGGGTTGCATTCTCCCACTTTAAAATAAACCTTGCTGACAGGTTTGCGGATGTTATTTTCCCTACAAAAAGTTTGACGCAACATTTATTACCACTGACAATAAAGTATGGACCCTCTAAAAAATTAAAATCCTACCCTGTAGAGGTGTTTCTCTATGGTGTGTGTGTGTGTGTGTTTGTGTGCATGTGTCTCTGTCTGAGTGTCTCTGTGTGTGCGTGTGCTTGTGTTTGTGCGTCTCTGTCGGAGTGTGTACGTGTGTGTGTGCGTGTCTCTCTGTCTGAGTGTGTGTGTGTGTGCGAGTGTGTGTGCGTGTGTGTGTGTGTGTCTCTGTCTGAGTGTGTACATGTATATGTGTGTGTGTGTGTGTGTGTGTGGGGGGGGGGGGGGGGGGGGTTACCTTGCAGTGGCAGACTCCGCTGGTTTTGTTGCAGTCTGAGTCAAAGCCTTTAGTGACGTCACAGTGACACGGCCCACAGGTGGGAGACCCCCACCAGCCTCTGGGACACTGGTGGTCAATCCTGCACACACACACACACACACGCACACAGACACACACACACACACACACACACACACACACACACACACACACACACACACACACACACACACACACACACACACACACACACACACACACACGTGCACACACACACACACAAAAAACATTGCTTGAGTGTTGAAAATGGTACACCGATACGTTTTCACCCTGTTCAATTCAATTCAATTTAATCAGGCGCAAGGGAGGTGGGTGGTGAAACAGAGAGAAGGAAGGAAGAACTAAAGAGGGACAGAAACAGGGTCACAGACAGGGTGAGAGGGGGGAGGGAGAAAGTGAGAGAGGAGAGGGAGAGAGGGGTAAAGTCAGGGGGATGGACTGAGAGATAGCACCACTTGCATAGAAAGAGTGTGTGTGTGTGTGGGGGGGGGGGGGGGGTGGGGGGTTAGAGGGGATGAGCAGTAGAGGTAAGATAGAGAGAGATTTACCCAGGACTTACAACCAGAGGACAGAAGGATGGTGAAGCGAGAGAGAGAGAGAGGGAGCAAGAGAGAGAGAGAGAGATGGATGAACAGATTAAGAGGGATAGAGGGTTTATATGTTTGACTCTTTTTCGTCACTCTAACATCTGAGGACGTAGAAAACCAGCAGTTACGTAGATCAAAGACACAGATCTGGGACACACACACACACACACACACACACACACACACACACACACACACACACACACACACACACACACACACAGTGTTGGGGTCAGGTCTGGGTCAGCATCACATCAGACCCAGCTGTATCTGTGTGAGGATCACACGGTCTGTGTGTGTTTGTGTGCAATGTGTGTGTGCGTGTGTGTAACCCTATAGTTGATAGGCTGGAGATGTGGGACAAGCCTCAACCAAAATACAGATATGACACACAAACCCATGTAAGCACTTGCACACTCACACACACAGACATACGCACACACACAGTCCCAGCTGTAGCTGACAGTGCAGCGCTAAAGGGGTTAGCCTAGCTAGACTTACTCCATTGTCACCACATGTAATCTGGTTTGTGCATACCCAAATTAGACTCTGTGTAAGTTCATGTGTGTATGTGTGTGTGTGTGTGTGTGTGTGTGTGTCTCTGCGTGCGTGTGTATATGTGTGTGTGTGTGCCTGTGTGTGTCTGTGTATGTGTCTGTGTGTGTATGTCTGTGCGTGCCTGCAAAAGCCTTTGTGTGTGTATATGTGTGTGTGTGTGTGTGTGTGTGTGTGTGTGTGTGTGTGTGCGCAGACATGTATATGTCTGTCTGTCTGTCTGTCTGTATGCGTGTGCGCGTATGTCTGTGCACACTTGTGCGTTAGTGTGTGTGTGCATGCGTGCGTACCTGTGCTGGCAGTACTGTCCGTAGTGGTTGTCCCCACAGTCGCAGGTGTAGCCGTGGGAGGAGCTGGGCTTGCGGTGGCACTGGGCGGTGTTTTCACACGGGTTGAGGTGGCAGGCGTCCGTACAGCCCCTACCGTAGTAGCCTGCAAACACAGCTCAGTGAGTCCTACCGTAGGACCCTGCAAACACAGCTCAGTGAGTCCTACCGTAGGACCCTGCAAACACAGCTCAGTGAGTCCTACCGTAGGACCCTGCAAACACAGCTCTGTGAGTCCTACCGTAGGACCCTGCAAACACAGCTCAGTGAGTCCTGCCGTAGGACCCTGCAAACACAGCTCAGTGAGTCCTACCGTAGGACCCTGCAAACACAGCTCAGTGAGTCCTACCGTAGGACCCTGCAAACACAGCTCAGTGAGTCCTGCCGTAGGACCCTGCAAACACAGCTCAGTGAGTCCTACCGTAGGACCCTGCAAACACAGCTCAGTGAGTCCTACCGTAGGACCCTGCAAACACAGCTCAGTGAGTCTTTCACCTGGTTAAATAAAGGACATTGATTGAGTAGTCTTAGCGTCGCACTTTCTTTTGCTTCATATTTGTTTGGACCAAACACATGTTGGAGGCGTGGTTCTGTAAGCGCGAAAATTCATGAACATGAAACAAACACTGTGTAGTCTAGCCAATGTAGGAATATACTTGAAAATGCACTTCTGAAATCGTCATCCAAATGAACCCCTTGCAGTTGTTGGTTTCGGGCCCGGGCTCTGTGCCGTCTCCCCCCAGAAGTTCTGCTGTAACATCGTGGGACGGCTGGGTCCCAGATTACAGGGCAGCATTCAAACATTAGGTTAATTGAGCTTCAAATGACAGAAGCTCTGTGGACCGGAGAAACAGGGCGACGGCAGGATGAGGACTAGCTCCAAACCGCGGTCTTGGCAGATCGTCCTGAGCAGCGTAGATCGAGAAGCCCACCTGTTAGCCCACGCGGCTACGAGCGCTTCACGCTACGCTACCACGCATCAGAAATAATAAGCTGCCAACGCTCAGACGTCAAACCCGGCTTATCACACAGAGCCGCGTGCGCCTCGCTACTGGGATGGCGACGTGACCGATGTGTCACACAGCGGGGCACGTGCGTGCACACACACACACACACACACACACACACACACACACACACACACACACACACACACACACACACACACACACACACACACACACACACACACACACACACCTGTGGGTTCATTCAGACCCACAGCTGTCACCGTGAAAGAAATAAGCCACAAGGCTACGAGAAAATAAATTGTAAACGTCTATCGTTTTTCAATAAAAGCAAGCAAGTGGATTTGGAGTTTCAAAATGGGGGACACATACTGTAGGTTTCTATTAATAAGTAAACGGTTAAGGTTGTCTTGAAGTGAGTTGGATAGCAGAAATAGTGTGCGATAAATGTAAAAATGTTAACGTTTACATTGGCGCGTAGAGGCAAGTGTAGTTCTTCACCTTAAACACGAACAAGTGACAAGTGCGGGAATGCAAACTGAATACTAAATAACAATTGCATTTATTAAATATGATAAATGTTGTTGTTGAATCCCCAGACACTCCACTTAAATACTGCCTCTTATATGGTAATGTGGGTCACATCACAACACAC
This sequence comes from Micromesistius poutassou, assembly GCF_964030765.1. Taxonomy (NCBI): domain Eukaryota; kingdom Metazoa; phylum Chordata; class Actinopteri; order Gadiformes; family Gadidae; genus Micromesistius; species Micromesistius poutassou. Next base: position 4,076,438 of record NC_140285.1, on the reverse strand, counting down.
ACACACACACACACACACACACACACACACACACACACACACACACACATAATAAATAGCCTCTTTTTTATGCCACACACACTTGTGGATTCCTTTTGATCACAAAGAACCAAACCGGCTTCACAGACAGACATAATTGCTACACTTAGCCTTATTTCCGTACAGACACCCAGAGGAATAGCCTCCCACATGAAAGAGAAGGGGTTGTCGGGGGTCTCTCCACGCAAGATGTCCGCGTGATAACCTATCATGTTCACGACAGCTAAATGGTCATGTAACCGCCGTGTGTATCCGAAGAAATGTACAGCGTGGGTTGTGGACCCAGGCCGTTAAGGAGCCGCGTTAAGGGCCAGGCATCTCGTTAAAGAACGAGACATCGGGAGTTGAACCCCTGACCTTTTTTGTCTGGGATTCAGACGAGCCACTCCACTAGCCACTCCTTCAGCCATCCTGATTTTCTGAATACATCTCAGACTCTCCTGTGATCAGGCGTCTCGTTGTCCTCTATTTCAACCTTTCTCTCTCTCTCTCTCTCTCTCTCTCTCTCTCTCTCTCTCTCTCTCTCTCTCTCTCTCTCTCTCTCTCTCTCTCTCTCTCTCTCTCTCTCTCTCTCTCCGTTCCTCTGAACTCCTTTCAACCAAATCCTCTGCGCCCAGCCACGGCCCCAGAGAGGTTTGAACTGTCAAGCGCTAAGTGACGCTTAATGAACCCCAGGCTGGCATAAGAGAAGAGAAGAGAAGAGAAGAGAAGAGAAGAGAGCAATACTTAAGAAGAAGGAGTTCTTCTTGAGCAGTGAACTCTGGGTAGACTGGTTGAGGCGAGGTTTTCCAGTTAGGTGGGGGCCGAGCCTCTGGGCTCTAAACCCATGTGGTCTGACGGCGGAAGGGCTGACTTTAACCGGATGTTCTGGAGCATTTTGGAGCGATTATATCGGATATCTTAGCGGTTAAATGTTTTGAAATGAGAAATCTGTGCTCTTGCACACAAAGACACACAGAACCAAGCAGGAGTGCACGCACACTCACATACGCACGCAAGCACGCACACACACGCACCAACACACACTATATACTCACAGTGAGACAGAATATAGCTCATGTATTATGGTTTATTATACTGCTCACAGGGCCTTTCCATTTAGGTTCATACACTGAATGAGGATTGACGATATACAGACAAAACCTCTGTCCTTGAACACTTTTTACTATATTTTCGCTCCTTCGAATGACGTTTTTCTGATCATTCTGATGATGAAGAATGTTTTTCTATAGTATGCTGTGAATAGATGGCAATGAGAGTCAATACTGTGTGTGTGTGTGTACATGTGTATATGGAAAGTGGTGGCCTTACAGCAAAAAGCATTAATTTGAAACTTCCAGAAGTGAAGATCCCCCGTCTCCCATGCTCTCCTTCTCTTGTCCCCTCTCCATCTGTCTCTCTGTTCTCCCTCTCCCTCCCACATCACCTCTTCAACCAAAAACCTTTCTGTTTAATGTTTGTTTTCTTTCTTCATCTCTCTCTCTCTCTAACACACACACACACACACACACACACACACACACACACACACACCAACAGCAACACAATCGGACACAAACTGGTGCACACACAAAATTCCAAACACACACAAACAAAAATCACACACACATTTAACACACACATATTGGCACACACACAGACACATACCCAAACCCGTCACTCTCTCTCTTTCTCTCTCTCTCTCTCCCTCTTTGTTTGAGCCGTGCACGCCCACCAGCGTGCAGCAGGCTTCCATCTGCCTATGCATCCTTACACGCTCGCCATGGCAACAGCAAGGGAGAGACGGGGGGGAAAGTGGATGGCCTTGACTGCATTCAGATGCTTTGAATGATGCAGAGAGAGAGAGAGCGAGAAAGCGAGAGAGAGAGACAGAGAGAGAGAAGAGATAGGGAAAAAGACAGTGTGAGAGGGAGGGAGTGAGAGAGAGAGAGATCGAGAGAGAGACCACTGCCTTGTGATGGAGAAGAACAAAGCTTGTGTAATCAGTTCCACATAAACATCAGTGGTCCATAATGGTCCATAATGTGTGTGGTCCATAATGTGTGTTCTACTCCACATTAAAACCCTATTGGAACTGAGTTGGAGTTTGTTTCACGCTATCTGACGCAGCCACGCTGTCTCTGTGCCTATGAGAGAAGAGAAGTCGATTCACCGAACACAAACTGTTTCACCGACACGGCAACTTCTAAACACGACATCCAGGGGTAATCCTCGGAGGCCCAGTGTACTCCTCATTCATCTTCATCTGTGAACGAATGATGTACTTTATGTACCTGCTTTGAAAAAAAACCGCAAACAAGAACACTCACTTGCTCGTGAGCAAGAGCGAGAGACGGGGAGACGGAGAGGGAGATGACACGAGAGATTAAACAAGAGACGGGTCCTTTTAAAGATGAAGCAGCCGCCAACCCTGTTCAATTTGTAAGGCGTCGCAACAACAACACGCACCTACCTGTCCCATGCGGGCAGTGCTGTCTACACAAACACGCCCCCCCCCCGCCCCCCCCCCTTAAACGAGAGCGACAACCTCATCACTCCTGTCCCTGATAATAAAGTCATCACCGCAAAATGCTTCATCTTCTGTGCCCCAACTTCTCCCTTTGAGTCGGGCTGGAGATCCTTCCGAGGCGAAGGCTGATAAATGATGATGCGACGCAACTCTGGGCTCTACAGGATGTCCCCTTTCCTCAGCCCACCCGCCTGTGTGTGTAAGTGTGTGTAAGTGTGTGTTGGTTGTAGGGTTGTAGTGTGTAGGAGTTTAGACCGCCGCTCCCCGGTAACTCCTGACAGACAGGGGGGTCCTCCTCACACGGCTGTGCTGCGTCTTCCTCCACTAAGGGCGTCGCTGCTGTCAATTAGCCTCGGGGAACCGGCAATATGGTCACCCACACGCGCGCGAGTGCGCACATGAACGCACACCCACACACACACACACACACACACACACACACACACACACATACATATCTGCACATGGACACACACACACACACACACACACACATATCTGCACATGGACACATACACACACACACACACACGTATCTGCACATGAACAGACACACACACACAAATTGAAATGCACACTCACGTACACAAAAACAAACACGCAGTCACATACACACACACACATGCTCACTGACACCACAGGCCTACCTAGAGACATGAAAGAGATGAAAGGGAATTATTCAGTGAATTTCTCTCTCTCTCTCTCTCTCTCTCTCTCTCTCTCTCTCTCTCTCTCTCTCTCTCTCTCCCTCTCTCTCTGCATATCTTTCCCTTTTGTTTTGAAACTTTGATTGTTTTTTTAAAGCGTCATGCATTTTCCAACAGTATAATTTAATGTTCATTGTGCTGATGCAAGCTAGTGATCATATGCGTGTGTGTGTGTGTGTGTGTGTGTGTGGTAAAGGCCTAGCATAGTGTTGCTGCTCCCCATGCGGTCAGGCCGCGGGCTCTCAAACTATCTCCCACCACATCTTCTCCTCAACTCTCTCCCTCTCCTTTGCTCTGCCTCACTCCCACTCTCTTTCTTTCAGGTCTCTCTTCCTCCACATTATTCCTCTCTCTACCTCCTTCCACACTCCCCCTCCTCTTGTCTTATTACCATTGTTCCAATTTAAAAGTTTCTTTAACTCTCTAAACTAGGACAGTCTCTCTCTCTCTCTCTCTCTCTCTCTCTCTCTCTCAAAAAGAACCGACCGGTATTTATTGAACAAACTGACCCCAAGAGAACCACTACCAAACCCTCGCCTCACTTCACACCAACTGTTTGGTCAATTGAT